>NC_136070.1:721918176-722286176 GCF_964261635.1 Lissotriton helveticus | reverse complement strand
GCCCCTGGGAGACTTCTGGGTGCACCTCAGCCCTGGGTACAGGGACTTGGAGAGGGCCCAGGGCCAATTCAGTACCTGAGTACAATTTGGATAGAGAGAACAGCTAGGCTGTGGGTCTGATTAGCAGGCCCACAGCCAGGGAAAGTCGTAAACCAGTGCAGCAAAAAGCAAAAATCTGGGTGATCATAGGATTGCAGACCCTACTCTCCTACATGACCCCCCCCCAAACTTTGGGACAATAAACTAACCTTGACCAGGTGAGTCTTCTTGCTCTAAGTGGAAATACCTGGAGAGCCCATCAGCATTGCTGTGATCAGTCCCAGGTCTATGCTCCACTGTAAAATCCATCCCCTGTAGGGAAATGGACCACCTAAGCAGTTTGGGGTTTTCACCCTTCATCTGATTTAGCCACAAGAGGGGCTTATGGTCTGTCTGAATGGTGAAGTGAGTGCCAAACAAGTAGGCCCTCAGCTTCTTCAGGGCCCAGACCACAGCAAAGGCCTCCCTCTCAATAGCTGACCAATTTTTCTCTCTGGGTGTCAACCTTCTACTAATGAAAGCAATAGGCTGATCATTACCATCAAAATTCAGTTGAGACAGAACAGCTCCCACACCCAACTCAGAAGCATCTGTTTGGACAATGAATGGCTTGGAGTAATCTGGACTCTTGAGGATAGGTGCTGTGCACATGGCCTGCTTTAGGTCATTGAATGCTTTCTGACAGCTTGCTGTCCACTGAACTTTCTTTGGCATCTTCTTGCTTGTCAGGTCATTAAGGGGGGTCACTATGGACCCATAATTTCTGACAAACTTCCTATAGTACCCAGTCAGGCCCAAGAAAGCTCGAACCTGAGTCTGGGTGATTGGAGGAGTCCAGTCCTTGATGGCCTGTATCTTACTCTCCAGTGGCTGAACCTGGCCTCCACCTACAAAGTGGCCCAGGTATACAACCTGTGACTGCCCTATCTGGCACTTTGTGGCCTTGATAGTGAGGCCTGCCTTTTGCAGGGCCTCTAACACTTTCCTCAGGTGGACCAGGTGATCCTCCCAGGTGGAGCTAAAGACAGCAATATCGTCAAGATAAGCTGCACAGAAGTCATCCAGCCCAGTGAGGACTTGATTCACCAACCTTTGGAAGGTGGCAGGTGCATTTTTCAGTCCAAAGGGCATTACCACAAATTGATAATGCCCTCCAGGGGTAGAAAATGCTGTCTTAGGTTTGGCTTCCTCAGCTAACCTGATTTGCCAATACCCAGCTGTCAAATCAAATGTGCTTAAGAAGTTGGCAGAAGCCAATCTATCTATAAGCTCATCTGCTCTTGGTATTGGGTGGGCATCAGTCTTAGTGACTGCATTGAGGCCTCTGTAGTCTACGCAAAACCTCATCTCTCTCTTACCACCCTGGGTGTGAGGCTTTGGCACTAGAACTACTGGGCTAGCCCAAGGGCTATCTGAGGGCTCAATGACTCCCAGCTCCAACATTTTCTGCACTTCAGTTTTGATGCAGTCTCTAACATGATCAGGCTGTCTGTAGATTTTACTCTTGACAGGCAGACTGTCTCCAGTGTCAACATCATGGGTACACCAATCAGTTTGGCTGGGTGTCAGAGAGAACATATGTCGAAAGGATTGCAGAACTTGCCTGCAATCCTGTTGCTGATGTTCAGTGAGGCTGCCACAAAAGACAACACCATCAACTGACCCATCATCAGGATTCTGAGTGAGCAGGTCTGGGAGAGGGTCACTCTCTTCCTCCTGTCCCTCATCTGTGGCCATGAGCAAGCTCATGTCCTTCCTCTCAACATATGCCTTGAGCCTGTTAACATGGAGCACTCTGAGAGGGCTCCTGGGAGTTCCAAGGTCCACCAAGTAGGTAACCTCTCCCTTTTGCTCAATGATGGTGTGGGGCCCAGACCATTTGTCTTTCAGAGCTGCTGGGGCCACTGGCTCCAGCACCCACACCTTCTGTCCTGGCTGGTACACAGTCAGTACAGCCTTTTGGTCATGCCAAGCTTTTTGAAGTTCCTGGCTGGCCTCAAGGTTTTTAGATGCCTTTTCCATATACTCAGCCATCCTGGAGCGGAGACCAAGTACATAGTCCACTATGTTGGTTGCAGGCTTTTTGAGAGGTCTCTCCCATCCTTCCTTCACCAAACACAGGGGTCCCCTTACAGGATGCCCATACAGAAGCTCAAAAGGGCTGTAGCCAACCCCCTTCTGTGGGACCTCTCTGTAAGCAAACAAGAGGCAGGGGATCAGGACATCCCATCTTCTCCTAAGAGGTTCAGGTAGTCCATGAATCATCCCTTTCAGGGTCCTGTTGAATCTCTCAACAAGCCCATTGCATTGTGGATGATAGGGTGTGGTGAACTTGTAGTTCACACCACACTCTTTCCACATGGCAGTCAGATATCCTGACATGAAGTTTGTACCTCTGTCAGAAACGACCTCCTTAGGGAAACCCACTCTGGAGAACACTCCAACTAGGGCTCTTGCCACTACAGGGGCTGTAGTGGTCCTAAGGGGAATAGCCTCAGGATACCTGGTGGCATGGTCCACCACCACCAGTATAAACTTGTGTCCTGATGCTGTCTGGGGTTCCATTGGACCAACAATGTCAATCCCCACTCTTTCAAAGGGAACCCCCACCACAGGTAGTGGTATGAGGGGGGCCTTTGTTGTGCCACCTGACTTACCACTGGCTTGGCAAGTGACACATGAGCGACAAAACTCCTTGGTATTCTCATTCATATGGGGCCAGTGAAAGTGTGAGACAAGCCTGTCCCAAGTCTTTGTCTGGCCTAAATGACCTGCAAGGGGAATCTCATGGGCCAAGGTGAGAAGGAAACCTCTCAGAGACAAGGGGATGACCAGCCTCCTGGTTGCACCAGGCTTGGGGTCTCTTGACTCAGAGTACAGGAGTCCATCTTCCCAGTATACCCTGTGGGCACCTGTGGCATTCCCTGCAGCCTCAGCAGCAGCCTGCTGTCTGAGGGGTTCAAGGGAAGGGCAGCTCAACTGTTCCTTCCCCAGGTCTGCTCTGGAGGGTCCCCCTGAGCCCAGAAACTCAACTTGATCAAGTTCAAGCTCTTTAGGCTCAGTTTCCCTCAGCTCTTCTAGATCAGCCTCCTCAGAGACTTGATCCTCAACCCGGGGCAAGGGGGAAGGCAAAGCCTTACCCTTACTGCTCTTCTTCTTGGGAGGTGTCTGGTCCATAGTTTCAGGATCCAGCACCTGTTCAGTGGGGCATCTTCTGGCCTGTGACCTAGTCACAGCAAGCACATGTGCTGGCAAGCCTAACATCTCCATGTGAGTCCTCTGCTCCACTTCTGACCATTGTGATGACTCCAAATCATTGCCCAACAAACAATCAACTGGGAGGTCTGAACTGACTACAACTTTCTTTTGTCCCTTCACTCCACCCCAGGAGAAAGCCACCATTGCCACACTATGACTAGTAGTGACATTGCTGGCATTGGTCACCAGGAAATCAGTACCTGGCATGATCTGTCCAGGGTCCACAAAGTTAGGTGTCACCATGGTGACACTGGCACAAGTGTCCCTATAGGCCTGAGCCATTTTGCCATTTATCAAAGGTGTCTGCCTGTATTTGCCCAAAGTATTGGGACTTATTTCAGGGGACATATCCATATCCCCTGTACAGACAAGGACAGCCTGAGTGAGTGTGCCAACTAAGTTGTCAGACCCCTCAGTACCCAAGGTTAACCCAACTAATGCCTTGGGAGTGACACTACCACTACTGACTGTACTAGGGGGTGCAGTTGCTTTAGGAGCTGTAGTGGCAGGAGTTTGTCCTCCTCTTTTGGTGCACTCACTAAACCAGTGAGATTTACTTTTGCAGTACTGGCACCACCTTTTTGACTGGCCTTCTTGAGTCTTCTTCTTCTGGGAAGCCTGACCCCCACCCTCTTTGGTTTGTTGGGGACCTGGTGAAGACTTCTGGTCATTTTGCTCATTCTTAACATTACCCTTCTGGTCTGCTTTCTTCTGACCACCCTGGTTCTGGTTCTGGTTCTGTCTGATCCTTGTCCTGACCCATTTGTCTGCCTTCTTTCCCAATTCTTGGGGAGAGGTCAGATCTGAATCAACAAGGTGCTGGTGCAGCAACTGGTTCTGACAATTGTTCAAAATTTGTTCTCTCATCATTAGATTATACAATCCTGTGTAATCTGTAACCTTGCTACCCAGCAACCAGCCCTCCAAAGCCTTAGTGGCACAATCCACAAAATCAGACGAGTTTTCTGGGTGTCTCTGAACAGCAACCTGTACTGCTCAGTGGTTAAACCAAACCCATCAACCAGTGTATTCTTCAGGACCTGGTAATTGTTAGCATCCTCCACTCTTGTAGTGAGGAGCTTATCTCTACCTTTACCATCAAAGGAGAGCCACAGTATAGCTGCCCACTGACTCTGGGGAATGCCCTGCACAGTGCAGGCCCTCTCCAGAGCAGCCATCCATTTCTGGATGTCATCCCCTTGCTTAAAGGGGGGCACTATTTTAGTCAGGTGTTTAGTATCTAAACCCTTCTCTTTATCTCTTGGGAGATTGCTGCCACCAGTGGGAGCTAGCCCACTCATCTGCTGCTCTCTTGCCAGGGCAAGCTTCTCTTTGGCCAGGGCAATTTCTTCCCTTTCAATCCTCAGTTCAGCTTGTCTCATCCTAGCTTCATGCTCCCTTCTCTGAGGGGAAGTAAATCTCCTCTGTGGAGGATTCCTTCTCCCCTGAGAAGAGGCATTAGAGTGCAGAGATCTATTGGAGTCCCTAGAAAGAGATCTATCTCTCCTAACTCCAAGGTTAGGCCCACTTCGGGTTAGTACTGGGGGGCCCCCAGATCCTAGCCCAAGTAAGTCTAAGTTGGTCCTAGTTAGCCTTCTGACTACCTCAAGACCTTTGTCTACCTCATCCCCAGAGAGTACCTCCTGATCCTCCTCCTCAACTGCTGAATCAGTGTTGGGGAGATCTGGATCCCCAGAGGTTCCCTCTAAGGCTGGCATGTTCTCATGTAACTGAGAAAGCTTTCTGGCATCATATGTCTCTAAGAGACCTATCAGAAAGGAAGTGGTGGGGTTAGACCCCTGCTTCAGTTTTCTGGAGACACAGATCTGTCTCATCTCATGGAAACTGAGAGCTGCATATCTTGAAGTGACCTGTGGAGGGTCAACACTGACCAGGGGAGTCTCAGTAGAGTCCCCCTGAGTCGACATGCTTTTCTAGTGAGGTGTAAGTGGTGCACTTACCTACACTATATGTTTGCCTACTGATCCCTTGCTAGAGTTGTAGTTTAGGGTGTGCTAGGCCCTAGGAGCTACAACAGCTGGTTCAGTAGAACTCAGAGTATTCTAAGCTAAGTTATATGTACCTTTAGTACTTATGTGATCTTTCACAAGATATTCTTAGGGCATGTGTGGTAAAACAACAGCAAGCTCAAATCCCAACCGCTGCTCACCAATGTGAGAAGTTGGCCTGATGTGCAGTGCTCACTATTCTAGTGATCACTATATATCAGTCCAAACAACCCTTATTGATGATTGGTTGTAAGTCAACCTTATAGACCAGCTATCCTAGTAGCATGGATACGAGCAGTCTAAGGCTAAGACTCTAGAGGGCGTGTTAAGCCAGCTGTTTTACCATCACATTACCCCTTGAACACCCAGTGAAAGGACACCACACAAGTGTTATGAAAATAAACAGTGTATTTATTAGAATCACAACAACCCTGTACTCTTTATGAGGACAGGGTGCTAGGCACACAACAAAACTCTTACGAAAATACTTAAGTTAGCACGTTATACACAAATGCCCGAGGGGCACGAAAAACCATATACTTTAAAAGTGGAATGCGAATTACTAGCAGGTAAGTAACAGTTCTAATAGGCTTTGGAATCGCTAGGACTGGACTAGGGAATCGTTAGATTACTACTAGGAGGCCCAGGGGACTCGGGTGCAGAGTGTGCACTCTCACGCGGGATGCGGGACAAAGTCTATGGGAGCTAGTAAATGCAAAGTTAGTGTTCACGGGCGAACCCGACCTGGTAGGAAGAAAACGACAGTGGATCCTGACCCTAGGATAGTGAGGCTATGCTGGGACACCGAAGTGCCGAAGTTACCTAGCCCAGGGGCTGCAGCTGCATAGGTCTGAAAAGACGTCGGGGATCTCGTTGCCGGACCAGGAGCCTGGAAGGAAGAAGTTGCTGGCAGGCGACCAGTGAAGAAAAGTTCGATGGATCCAAGCCTGGATCAAGGAAGAAGAAAACCTGAAAGCAGAGGGGACCAAGTTCTTGAACCACTAGCCAGTGATTAAGTGGGCACCAGGATGGCACCGGGCGAAGTCACCGCAGTCAGGTGAGTGGGCGCTGCTGGGCTCTGCAGTCTCTCGGACCAGGAGGCGTTGTCGGCGACCAGGATGGAGGTGCGAGCTGTCCCACGAAGGTTCTTGCTGTCGACGTCGCTGGACCCAGGATTGGGCAACAAGTCTTGGCAAATGCAAGGCCCACGCGGTGGACCTAAAATGGCGTCTTGGGCAGACCAGGAGGGTCCAGGGTACTTCTCCGATGGAGGGAAGCAAGGGCCAGTCTGGAGCACCCAGACCAGCAGCAGAAATGTCGTCGGGCGTCGTCAGGAAGGCCACCAGCCAGCGGGCTAGTAGCCAAACAACGCGGTGAGCAGCAAAAAGCAGAAGGGCCCCACGCAGATCGTGGAGATGCTGGGGGGCTGCACTTCGGTGCTGGAGCTGCTCAGGGTGGGGGCTTCTCGGACCCCAAAGCACTCACCAGGAAATTACTCGGTGGGCTTGCTGTGCAGAAGTCGTGCAGTCTTGGCGATGGCCGGTCCCTCGAGGTCTCGTCGCACCCACGGTTCTCAGCTGTGCTGTAGAGGTGGGTAGAGGTCAGAGGTGCCAGGGAAGCCGGGTCTCGTCGAGCTGGGCAGTCGGATTCCGGAGGAAGGACGTGCAGCAGACCGCAGTGTTCTTAGATGGTGCCTGCGGATGCAGGGTGACTACTCCTTAGCCACAAGGGAGAATCTTGAGGAAGAAATCGTGAAGTCCTTTCGTGGAAAGTGGTATCTTGATTCCAAAGATGATCTGATTTGGAAGGGGGCCAGTCTCTACCTTTATCTGGGAAAAGGGGGCTGGCACGCGACTAGGTCCTGCCCTATGGGTGGGACCAGGAGGGGGGTGGTTACACCCACTTCCTTGGCGGGCTTTTCCCCAGGCCAGGGGCTGGAGTGCCCCTGGAACTGGTTCCAGCCAGCCTATGCACAGTGAGCACCGGGGTGCCATGTGCAGTCACCTTCCTCTAAAGCCCTGCCTACCTACAATACACAAAACCCTGTCTGGGACGGTGCTGGCACCGCCCCTGGCAGGAAACCCTTTGTCCTTATCTCCTGCTCTGGGAGGACTCCCAGCAGCAGGAGGGCAGACTTGTGTCTCGGTGGCAGCATCCATTTTGTGGATGCTAAGGCTCTGTCTGACTTTTAACCGGGTTATAGGTTACAGGCATGTCGTGTCCCTCTAGAAGGGTGGGATGCTAACCCCGTCGCCAGAATTGGCGAGGGGTTAGTATTCCAATTCGTATGACACCTTACTCGACATGTTTTGATAAAGCGATACCAGAGTTGGCACATAACCGCGAGGATTATAATGCACTTAAGAGTATATGGTATGCGATATCATGGAAACGGCTAAGGGATGGATCCCGAAAGCCGCAGACAGGCTCAGCTCATGCCAGAGCACCATCTCACACGATTCCAAGCACTCTGCCTTCAGGATTGTTAAGGCCTGCCATAGGAGTGACTGATAGGAGATCTGTGTGTCCATTTTAGGGTTAGATATAGGTATACTATATCTAAAGCAAAGGATGAGTACACCACTTTGCCCCAGCTGTCGTGCAGCCAGTTGTGTCAGTTTTAGTTAGTCAATCCAGGGGTGGCACAATACATGCTTCAGCCCCTGGGAGACTTCTGGGTGCACCTCAGCCCTGGGTACAGGGACTTGGAGAGGGCCCAGGGCCAATTCAGTACCTGAGTACAATTTGGATAGAGAGAACAGCTAGGCTGTGGGTCTGATTAGCAGGCCCACAGCCAGGGAAAGTCGTAAACCAGTGCAGCAAAAAGCAAAAATCTGGGTGATCATAGGATTGCAGACCCTACTCTCCTACAGTAGCAGGCTAGACATGACATCCAGCTGAAGACAAAGATGTTAAAATGAAAGAATCTAGGGTATTATTATAGACTTATACATTTTGTTTGTAGTGTGGTAAATAAATAATTAATTACCGGTACTATTTTTGACAATAATCAATAAACGGTTAGCTCAATAAATAAGAGTCAAGATACGAGGTAGCTAGAGTTGACAGGCTTTAATTAAGCATAACGGACAAGAACAGGACAGCCTGTACGGGAATGGGAGAGATGCGCATCGGGGGCAGGGAAATAGGGTACAGGGAGCATAAGGGTAACCTTTAATAACAGTACATTAGTATATATAGTTAAACAAAATACATGGCATTCAATACAGTAGGCGTAGCAGTAGGCGGAGTTTGTAGCAGTCGCGAAAGACAAGGCATGACTGATGCAACAAGAAGGCGTGTACAGGGCGTATACATAGACATGTGATGTAAACGTAACAGAATATGTCATAAACGGGGCGGAGACATGGAGGGGGCTACCTGGGCAGCTGGGACCTCTAACCTAGTGGTGCGCGCAAACTGACAATGACGTGTTACTAGGGAGAACTGGGGGGCTATGACTTCTGCGCTAGAAGAGGAGACTAAAGTCTGGAGTGTCAGAGCGACATGTACCTAAAGCCTATCTAGTATCTAGTGTTCTGATAGATACATCTGCCGTGTGGATTCCTCACCTTGTGAATACCCCCTTGCGTCAGCAACATTCGGAAATTCTTTTTTCGTAGCCTCGCGCCGACGTGGACTCCTGACGTCATAGAGACACGACCTCGCTCGCGACTCCGCTGACGTCACCGACGCCTATAATAGGCCCACGCCGGCGTGATGACATCAGTTCCCTTTTTTCCGCGTCGTCGACGCTAACGGTTATCGGGAATCTCTGTAGCCAACGGATACTTTGTTGTCTTTATTATTAACATTTTCTGCGTCTCTGTATCCTGTCTCTTCGACAATGTCTTCAAAAAAGACCGGCTTCAAGCCCTGCAGAGAATGCGGCAAAATGATGTCCATTACCGACCCACACAGCGACTGCATCTGGTGCTTGAGCTCGGACCATGATGTGGAGGACTGCTCTTCGTGTAAGAAAATGAACCCGAAGGCCCTGAGAGAGAGAGAGGCGAAGCTCCTGGTGGCTAAAATGAAAGCTGGAAAAGGAAGATCGTCGAAGTCTCGTTCTCGAAGGGCGAGGTCGAAGTCGAGATCGAGGTCCAGGTCTAGATCTAGAGGAAGGTCGTCTTCGAAGTCGGCTTCGGACCATGTTTCGAAGAAGAGGAAACATAAGAAGAGGAGACATGAGTCCCGACGTCGTTCTGGTAAGGAGTCGGGGTCGAGGTCGAGGTCACCGAAGGTTCGTTCGAAGGTGGTGACCATTGAAGTTTCGGATCCAGAACCTGAAGGTGAGGCTTCCCCTTCTGAGTCACGGGCGCCGTCTCCGGCTCCGTCTCCGACTCCGAATCCGGCTCCGAATCCATCTCCGGCGCCGTCCCCGGTCCGAGATGAGGAGGAGCCTCGTGAGGATGAGGATTCCGAGCCCTTAGGTGAGCCGAATCCGAACGCTCCTCGGGACAGGCCTGAAGGTTTTCATCCACCATTTCCTGCCCCAGGCCAGGACCCTTCTGCGTTTCTCAACGCGATGTATGGAGTCTTTTCGAGGTCGTGGTACCCCTCTGGTGCACCTTCGGGTCCCATGGGTCCTTTGGCGTTTAACTTAGGAGTCCCTCACTCCTACCCTCCGGCTCCGTTTATGCCTTACATGCCGGCTCCGACGCCGCCGTGGCATTTTCCGGCTCCACCGAAGCCGTCGACGCCGGTTCCGGCTTCGCCAGCTCCGGGTCGACCTAGAACACATCCCTCTGAACCTGCGGATTCGATCCCGACGTCGATTCCGAATCCGTCGGAGCCGATGGTGGATCCGAGGGCAAAACGGGTCAAGATGAGATCCAGAAGAGAGGCTCAGCGCCTTCTGGAGGAAAGGAGGTTTTTGGACTCACAATCTGATCTCGAGGAGGGTGAGTTGGATGAAGATACTTTTGAAGATTTGGCAGAAGCAGGAAGCCTGGATTTCTCTCCAGAGTGGGAGTTACCATCAGGTTCTAGTACTCCTTCTAAGGACATTCAACCCTATCATTTGATTATGAGAAAGGCTGCCAGTCTGCTTAAGTTGACTTTGCCTACAGCAGAATTCAAATCTAATATTCTGACTGAAGTACTCCATTCTCCGAGTTCAGTGGTGGAACCTCTTCTTCCTTTCAATGAAGCTCTAACAGAGCCCATTCTGGAGGTGTGGAAAAAACCTTTGTCTGCTCCAGCTGTCTCTAAAAGTGTAGCCAGAAGATACAGGGTTGCCCCTGATGATCCTGCCTTTTTAACCTCTCACCCTTCACCGGAGAGTTTGATCATTCAGGCTGCATGCTCCAAAAAGAACATTAGTGCTTTCCCTCAGGTTCCTTTTGAGAAGGAAGCAAAGAAGCAGGATCAGGTGGCAAAGAAGTCCTTCTCCTCTGCCAGTATGGCATTGAAGTCATCAAATGCCACTTGCTTGATGGGGAGATATTTACACGCTCTGATGGACTCTTTACATGTTCTGGTTCCAAAAGTTCCTGATGACAGCAGGAAGGATTTTGAGGAAGTCATCTCTGACGCTCAGGCAGCGGCTCGCCAGGTCATTCAGAGCGGTTTGGATACTGTAGACTCTGTGGCGCGCATTATGGGCACTGCTGTCGCTACTAGGAGGTCTGCCTGGTTGAAATCTTCGGACTTTTCGGCTGATGTTCAGGCGACATTATTAGATCTTCCTTTCGATGGTTCAGGCCTTTTTGGGAAGAAGGCTGATGCGGCCCTTGAGAGGTTTAAAGATTGCAAGGCGACTGCTAAATCCCTGGGTCTCCAAATGAGAGGTTCTTCAACTGGCAGAAGACTCAGAGGTTTTGGCCGTCCTGCCTTTCGGAATTTCCGGCAAGGCCAGCAGCAGCAGCAGCAACAACAGCAGCAGCAAAACTCCTTATACAGGTCCTACAGGGGAAAGCAAAGAGTGCGTCCTCGTGGACGTCAGGTCTCTTCCTCCTCCACTTCCTCCAACCCTCCTGCCCCTGAGAAGCAGCCCTAGATCCGACATTCAGGATCATGTGGGTCCGGTTGGGGGCCGGCTTACCCATTTTCTACAGGATTGGGAATCGGTTACGTCAGATCTTTGGGTTCTCAATCTTGTAGAAAATGGGTATGCCCTTCCCTTTCGGGAATTCCCTCCCAATTTCCCTCCTTGCCAAGGGTATTGCTCCGAGGAGCATCTGTCTCTTCTGCAAGAGGAAGTTTTAACTCTGATAAGAAAGGGTGCGATAGAGGTGGTCCCAGAGCAGGAAAGGGGTCAGGGATGCTACTCCCGGTATTTCCTGATTCCGAAGAAGGATGGCAGGCTTCGTCCAATCCTGGATCTCAGGATCTTGAATCTCTATCTGAAACAGGAGAAATTCAAGATGCTCACCCTTGCTCAGGTTCTTCAAGCGCTGCAAGAAGAAGACTGGATGGTGTCACTCGACTTGCAGGATGCTTACTTTCACATCCCAATCCTGAAGTCGCACAGGAGGTATCTCCGTTTTACGGTGGGATCGCAGCACTACCAGTTTGCGGTCCTTCCGTTTGGACTTACTACTGCGCCTCGAGTCTTCACCAAGGTGATGGCAGTGGTGGCGGCACATCTCAGAAGGTCAGGGATTCCGGTATTCCCCTATTTAGACGACTGGCTGATCAAAGCGGAGTCGTCAGAGAGAGTGCTCCATCATTTGCGGGAGACAACCCAGTTGTTGTACAGGTTGGGTTTTTCAATAAATGTACCCAAGTCTCACCTGGTGCCCTCCCAGCGCAACCTGTTCATAGGTGCGGTACTGGACACAACCGTATGTCGTGCATTCCCTCCCCCTCAAAGGATTCGCGACATACGGGAGATGATTCCTTTGTTTTACAATGGAGCGGTCGTTCCAGTCCTGAAGGTCCTTCGCCTGCTCGGTCTGATGGCTTCATGCATTCTGTTGGTCAACCATGCACGCTGGCACATGAGGGCGCTCTGTCCTTCAGGATTTCCTGGTCTAGAAGAGTGGACACCCTCCTCCGGGAGTGGGGACTGCTGTGGGACTCTATTCACAAGGTGAGGAATCCACACGGCAGATGTATCTATCAGAAGAACAAGTTACTTACCTTCGGTAACGCTTTTTCTGGTAGATACTATATCTGCCTGTGGATTCCTCACCGACCCACCCGCCTCCCCGTTGTCCACTCTTCTATGCCAGAGTTACTGTAGTGTAATATATATATATATTTTATTGTCAAGGAAATGTTTCAGTTGCTTTCCTGCTTTTGCTTAACACTGTGTGTTTTGCCTTGAGTACTGTGTACTGTGTATACTTGTATATTTCTACTGTCATTGGTCCGTCCGTGTGCCTCGATGGCACGGAAAAAAGGGCGGAACTGATGTCATCACGCCGGCGTGGGCCTATTATAGGCGTCGGTGACGTCAGCGGAGTCGCGAGCGAGGTCGTGTCTCTATGACGTCAGGAGTCCACGTCGGCGCGAGGCTACGAAAAAAGAATTTCCGAATGTTGCTGACGCAAGGGGGTATTCACAAGGTGAGGAATCCACAGGCAGATATAGTATCTACCAGAAAAAGCGTTACCGAAGGTAAGTAACTTGTTCTTTAGAGAACATGTTGATAGAATCCAAAAGTTAGCAGAGCAAAGGCTAACAGACATTAAGACTGGTGCATACATAATCCTATATGTAGTGCGTGTGCGGGGAATATTCTATGAATATTAATACAGTATTTCTCTTACATGGAGACATAAAGACTAGACCATGACAGAAACTATTGATGCAATTCAGTAGCTTAGGAATGCAGAGAAGGAGGGCTGGACTGATAACTAGAAACATAACATACTCTTGGCAGACTCGAGGCAGAGCCAGGCCGAGCCGGGCACTGCGAGGCATGAAAGTAAGCTAAGGGTCAGGGATACAGGTGGGGGCTGTATCGCTCCTCGGAGAGGGTTCAGGAAACAGGAGCTGAATCTGAGTCCGGGCCCTTTTGAGGCCTAGAAACGGGGACAATTCAATGAATTAACGTGCACACTATGAAACGTGGCAACGTAGCTTTACATAGGCCTGATATTCGTTGTATTCACGAAAACTGGGAACTGGCATACTGGAAATGGACACAACTGTAATTGCGTCTTTAATCGATCAAAGGGGAATACATGCATATCGATCATGCACATATGACATAACATGGGGAACACGTAGGCACATATAACATGGCAAAATTTACTTTTCCACATTCCCTCCTTGTGCCCTACGTTTCCATCAGGAAACATCTATATTCATGATACCATCTATCATTTCATACAGCATCATTTGCTCGTCTCGAATTGTCTTGGAACGGGACTTAGGACTAGGAATACAAGAGGTAGCACAAATGCCGCAAATCGCAGGGCCACATTGTATACAGAGGCAGCAACTGAATATGATCATTACTGCAATACCTAGAAATGACAATACTTTCCATCCCCAAGCAGATATGATACTCCAGAGCCAACCGGACCATGTCCAGGTGCCTGGATTCTGGTGTAACTGATGGGCAATTTTATGAAGTCTGGTTATAGCTGAATAAACAGACGGCGCGTTATTAGGAATGAAAATGCAGCAACTAGATCCGATGACTCTACATGCTCCTCCTCTATCGGCCAGTATGACGTCAAGAACGAGACGATTTTGGAGCACGACAAATCTCATAGCAGATTGCTCTTCGGTTAAGTTACCTAGAGCAGAAGTCTCATTCACTACTGCTTCAAGGGTTCTGGTTAATCTACGGATTGACTTACTATTCTGGACAGGGCCTATAAAGAAAAAGAAACCTCTATTGAAATCTGTATACTGTTCTAGAGCAGTTTCAGTTTGATCGACAATTGGGGACTCAATCTCCCTTCTATGTCTGACGTGTACTAGATGTGTGTTTCTGTGATAATCAGATGGGGCTAGAAAAACTGGTGGCAGTAGGAAGGCAATGTAACATGTTCCATCCCAATCGAGGGGCAGACAAACATATGCGGTCTGACCACAAACAAAATAAGAATGACGTGAAGCTTTGAAAATAGATTTCCCACTGTCACTATACTCGACAGTAGTAGTACAATCACTATGTCCTACATGTACGGAACCATTATTTCTGACACATAATTCGCCTTTGACTGGTAGTACTGAAATAGCAGGTAAGTCTGGAGTAGTATCAGACTGAACATTCAGGACCATAAAATTCGAAGAATAATTACCTAAATTATAAACTTCATTTTCTAGATCTAACCCTGTTCTATGGGGGAGACCTTGTTTGTCTGGAAAACATGTTCTATTCAGAAGGGACATATCATTTGAGGATGACGTTAACATGGACCATGCTCCACACGAACCATTATGTGAGAATGGATAAGGAAAGAGTGGCAGAACTCCCTTCGGTGTCTGGAAAGGGGGGAGTCGACCACACACCCAACAATTGGTAGCATTGCTGGTCTGGTGTGAATAATGCAACATTCTAATGAACGTGTTATTGCGCATAGCAAGACGATAGGATAACTCGTGAGGAGGCAGATCACTAAATGTGTGCTCTACTGTAGCATTAGAAAACTTATTTACATTAGAAATTGGAAAACATAAATGAAATGCATAACTTGTGCAGGTAACCATCAAACTTAGAAACAATAGAAAACTTAGAAAAACGATACATCGGATAGAGTTTTGACTAACTCTCTCACTATGGGGGTCTATCTCATACATGTCAGATACCTGTCTAACCGTTTCACCCGAGGGGGACTTAGACAATTAAACTGGCTGACTTATTTTACTAGACCGTAGTTTTAACTTATACTCCTGCTGCAGAGTTTTCTCTAACAGAGGAACTTTCAAATCGGGATTGAGATTAATGTCTGGTTTAGAGTCTGGTTTCAGGCAGTCTTTAGAAAAGGAACAGTCCTTAGAAATGTTCTTGGCAAAAGTCTTTTTCCGGATTCCATGAAATTTCTTGATATGCGACAGATGGACCCAACCCTTGCGGCCCTCCAACTTCACGGCCGTACGGGTGGTCAGAAGGACAAGTTTCGGTTCTTTCCAGCGAGGCTCCAGCGGACTTGAACGATCAAAATTCCGTATGAGTACCAGATCCCCTGGGATGACCTCGTGCGGTTTCACTTCAGTATTGTCTGGAAATGTGGCGGCAACCTGTGAACGACAAGAGTGTAGGGCAGACATCAAGGAAGCTAGGTAATCTGTCAACATATTACTGGAAACATCTGTAATACTGCGGGGTCTAGGTGTACCCCACATGTTTGGGGGGCGGCCGAATACGACCTCATAAGGGGACAGACCTGATCTGGAGTGTGCGACCATGCGCATAAAGAATAGAGCAACTGGCAGGGCAACTAGCCAGTCTACACCTTTCTCTTCACATGTCTTGGCAATACGGATTTTCAGGGTCTGATTATGTCTCTCTACGAGACCGGCTGCTTCTGGATGGCGTACACAATGGAACTTCCACTGGTACCCTAACAAAAGGGAAACATGCTTCATAAGTTCAGATGAGAATGGCTGGCCGTTATCAGAATACACGACCCTAGGGAGTCCATAACGGGGGAAGAATTCACGAACCAACTGCTTGGCAGTGGTCGCTGCTGTATAATCTGGGACTGGATATGCTTCTGTCCACCTGGACAAAGCGCATACAACTACAAGGACATACTTGTAACCTCGACATCGCTCCATCTGAATATAATCCATCTGGAGGACTTCAAAAGGGTGGTCAGGGGGCTGGAATCCACCTTGTTCCACCGGGACACTTTTACCTGGATTGAATTGACAACATATCATACAAGTACGGACTTTCTGCTTGGCTGCAGCTCGTAAATGCTTGTTAAACCAAAGGTTCTGAATACTGTCTAACATGGCTTTTTCTCCTAGGTGTGCTGGACTATGTGCGGTATTGATAATGACTTGAACCATAGAGTCGGGGAGAAACCATGTGGCTTTTCCCTTCGTCAACCATCCCTGATCTGTCTGGACCCCTCCTTGTTCGGACCATTTCTTGATTTCTTCAGGAGTAGCATGTAACTGTATGTCTATGACATCTTGTGTAGGGTCCTTAACTGTCATACATGTAGTCGGATCTGGAGTGGATGTCTGTGTCTTGTTAACAGGAATGTCTAGTGTCTGAGCTGTAAGCTTGGCTGTTCGATCTGCTAGATCGTTACCTTGGGAAATAATGTCAGTAACTTTCGTATGTGCTTTGCACTTCATGATAGCGATAGCTGTCGGTAAATGTATTGCATCTAACAGAGCTTGAATGAGGAGACCATGCTGAATCTTGGTTCCATGAGAAGTCATGAAACCTCTCTCCTGCCAGAGCACTCCGAAGTCGTGTACAACTCCGAATGCGTAACGTGAATCTGTATATATGTTTACTTTCAGGTTTTTGGCACATATGCAGGCTTGGGTCAGAGCAACTAGCTCTGCTGCTTGAGCAGACAGGGTGTCAATACGGTGTGTTTCAATAACTTCAGTGTCAGTAGTCACTGCATACGCGGCTACTAGTTCTCCTGTACTAGTCCTCATACATGAACCATCCACATAAAGTGTCAGGTCGGGGTCAGGTAAGGCAATGTCTGTCAGGTCTTGTCTTGGCTTAGTCATAGTGTTAATGACTTCCACACAGTCATGTGTGGCAGGAGTTGAAGTAACTGACGGTAACAGAGTAGCAGGATTTAGAACGTTGCAGCGTCTGATTTCTATGTGTGGCTGGAACAATGTCAGTTCATAACCTGTTAAACGTGCAATGGTCAAGTGCTGAGTCTGGGTTCTGTTTAAAAGAACTTCCACGGAGTGTGGAACTTGTACTGTCAGGGAGTGTCCTAATACTATGGAATCACTTTGTCTGATTGCTAGAGCTGTGGCTGCAACTGACTTGAGGCACGCAGGCAAAGCCTGAGCTACTGGATCTAATGTGCTCGAAAAATAAGCACACGGCTTGTACTGTCCTGCTTGATCTTGTGTTAGAACAGATAATGCAGTACCATCACGTTCTGTGACAAAAAGTGTAAAAGGCTTACTGTAGTTCGGTGTAGCTAGAACAGGTGCTTGGCATAAAGCTTTCTTTAACTCATTAAAACTAAGTGTATGTTCAGATGTCCAAGGGAGAACAGTCGATACGGCTGCCTCCTGTGTCGTTAACTGTATCAGTGGCTTTGCTAGAAATGCATACTGAGGAATCCATTGTCTGCAATAAGAAGTAAGGCCAATAAAAGCACGTACCTCCTTCTGTGTCTTGGGCTGTGGAAGACTCGCTATTAACTGGATACGGTCTGGTGTCAACTGCCTACCCCACTTGGACAGTAAGTGGCCTAAGTAGATCACTTGCTGGACACAGAACTGGAGCTTCGAAGGGGACACCTTGTGCCCCATCTCGGCTAGGAAATACAGAACTGTAAGTGACGCTCGCTCGCAATCACGTTCAGAACGGGCTGTGATCAGTAGATCATCGACATACTGGAGCAGGGCAGTGTCAGTTGGCATGTGAATATTGTCTAGTTGTCGTTTAAGTGCTTGACTGTAAATACTAGGACTTTCTGTGAAACCTTGAGGAGCTCGTGTGAATTTATAGCTCCTTCCATTTAAACAAAAACCGAAAAGGTACTGGCTATCTGGATGAATCGGAACACTGAAGAATGCATTCTTGAGGTCTATTACAGTAAAAAATACAGCTTCAGAATCAATAGCTGTCAACAGAGATGAAATATCTGGGACTACTGGATACTGGGGTATGATACATTTATTAAGTTCTCGAAGGTCAATCACTAATCGATATACTGGAGGTGCATTTGGATCAGTACGTTTCATGACTGGAATGATAGGAGAATTACATACATTGGAGTCAGTTTCTACAACCACTCCTTGAGCAATAAGCTCGTCAATAATTTTGGATAAGGCTGCTACAGCCTCAGGTGGCAATCTGTACTGTCTGATTCGTGGCAGGACTACACCTTGCTTGAGGGTCACACGATGGGGTGTGATTCGCATAAAACCTACATCAGTTGGACCTTGCGCCCATAAATGCTGTGGAACATTTGACAATCTTGGATCAAAATCACGTAATACATAGTGACCTTTAAAATCTCTTAAAAACATACGTATTCCTTCCGGAGAACAGCAAATAACTGCACCTAATTCTTTCAATGTTTTAATACCTAACAAATTTTCTGGACATGACTTCGTAAGTAACAAATCAGTAGTTCGGGACAATGGACCAACTTCTAGAGTAACTGGCTTTGATATCTCGTTTACAATAGGCTTTCCTGAAAATCCAAGGGAAACATTTCTAGAGCCTGAGAGCGGAGCCCCTGGAACCTCGTCATGACTGATAGTAGTCCTACTTGCCCCTGTATCAATCAAAAACTTTCTGTCTTTCCCCAATACTTGACTATGTACATAGGGACCCTCTTGGTCTACAGGTATCTCGATGAGAGGCAAGCCTACCTCCCTCTCTAGGCTGTTTCATGAATACGGTTGATAATCTGGATACTCTGACTGGGCATACTGGTACATCTGCTGTGTAACATGCTGTGTTGCAGCAATAGGCTGCGGTGCTGGAACTGTCTGTTGTGCATTCTGTGGCTGAGAAGTCTGTGAAACTTGCTCTTGTCTAGGCGGACGTGGTCTTTCTTTAGTCTTACCAGTGGCTATGTTGTGTTTCAGAACTGCACACTCGTTTATAAAATGACCTGGCTGTTTACAATAATTGCATGTCCCTTTAACGGGAGCTGCAGGATGACTGGCTTGATTCGGACCCCTCTTCTGACTGTCTTGCGGAACAGATTGTGCAACTAGTACTTTCATTTTCGTGTCTTTCATACGTCTTCTTTCGTGTTCTTGCTCTTCCCTGATTCTATTCTGGTGGTACTGGAGCATCTGGAGCATCTGTGACGGGGTACTAGCTTGCCAAGTACTTTCGACTTTCAAGACTCGATTTTTAACTTGTGGACTTGAATTCTCGACTAGTTTAGTAACAAAAAGATGAGGGTATGACTCGCTTACCTGTCTTCAAACCACTGTTGATAATGAAACATTTCTCGAATCTGGAATAAAAATCACTAGTATCTTCATCCTGTTTCTGTTTGCATGCTGAAATTGCATCCCAATCTTCCTTTTTCGTGGCTAATAACCTTGGCAAAACCTGAATCAATAACTCTGGCAATTCTTTACATTTCTCTCCAAGACCGGTACCTGGTACTCGTATTTTATCTTCAGCTTCTAGAACTGCCCAATCAATCTTTTTCTCTCCCACCTCCCATTCTTTTTCCTTGAGTTTTTCATATACCCCTGCGGGCAACAGGACCTTTAACATTTTAATAATATCTGGATACGTGTATTCTCCCATACGGAGCATGTCTTTTAATTCTCGATGGAACCCTGCTAGATCTTTGTCGTGACAGGGAATTAATTTCTTCATCTCTAAGAGTTCCATCTTTGTGACAGGGGTGTAAACAAATACTCGTTGCATTTCACCATCCGGTGTCCTAACTGGATGTACTTCTCGTAACGGATGCTGTCTATCTATGTAAAATGGTTTACTTTCTGGAGGTGAGACGTGAACAAAATGCGGGTTCAGAAACGTTCTATATTTGTGGCGCTGTTCTAGAATGACACTAATTAAATCGGTACCTAAACCTTTCCATTTATACTGGAGTAACTCGTTCAGAACATCATGTAACGGACCTGGATCAGAATGCTGACCCTCATACAATGTAATGAGGTGCTGGATCATGTACATACCCACCAGTCGCTGCTCGGCTGGGGGCAGTTTCAGAAACATTTGTGCCACTATTTCGTCTGGAAAAGTGGTAGAATCAGTAATCCATCGGACTGCTGATCGGGCTAGTTCTTGTTCATGCATAGTACCGAGTTCACTATAACCGATTCGTGATTTCAGAATGTGATCGGTAGCTTGAAATACTTGTTCTAGAGAACCTTGTTCTGGTGCTGGAAGATGAAAGACTTTCTTGTGTTCTAGGCGTGAATGTCGGTCTAGAAATCTAGATTTACCTACATACGCTATTCTGGCGGTATTCTCGTCTTCTACTTCTTCGGTATCAGAGTTACTTTCTTTCTCGTTTACTTGTGCTTTACGATTGTCGTGTAACCTTATTATTTCCTTGCGAATTTTCTTGTACATACTCTCTATACTACTGAGGGTCTTGTGTCTACCCTCGGCTATATTATCACTCCACCTTGTCAGAACTTTCATTTCGGTCGGATCTTTTGTCGGACAATCTTGTTCCCTAATTAGACAATTGATTAAAAACTTCAATAACATGAGCTGGGTCTCAGCTTTCCTGAGAGACATGATTTCGCCAATACTTTCTGGATCTTCTCCTGTACGGATGAAGGGATACATTCTGTCTAGATCTTCTTTCATATTCGGTAGGGTGTCCAAATACTCGGTCACCCGTCTTACGCGTAATGAATATATAACCATATTATCGTCGCCTGGGACTGGATCATAACGGCATTCGGTAAGAGCTCGTCTGATTTCTGCGACGGACTGATATTTGGGCGTACGCTGTAACGCACGTTCATGTAACTCGACTAACGTTACACGTTTGTTTGGCGGCGGGGTACCAGGAGGACCTCCTCCCGCGGCCCCTAAACTGGAATCGTCGACTGATACTCTTCGTGCTGGCAGAGTGACTGATGTAGCGGGTACTTGTACTGTGGGCTGGACCGGGGGTACCGTGACAGGTGCTGTAACAGGTGCCCCGGTGGCTGGAGGAACAGGAATTACATTATTTACAGGAGCTGGCGGAGCAGGATTCGCATATTCTGGGACTGTGTCGTCCAAATAGGACGAGAGAAAAATATCAGCTGCGGTCGGTTTGTGACGTAGCTTAATCGGAACTAATGGCGGCGGAAAATTACATGGTGCTTCCGGGGTTGCTTTTGGCAAGCCCTCGGCAAGAAGAGGATACATACCCTTAATGAGGGCATTTCTCTGTCTGTCTGACTGTTCGGTTTTAACTCGTTCACCTACTTCGATTAATTCCCTTTCTTGGGCTCTTTCTGAAGATTCCCTACTTAATTCTGACTTTCTGATTTCTTTTTCTGTTCTTTTATGAGATTCTTTGCGCCATAACTCGATGGCATCTTTCTGGGACTGTCTGGCTTTCTTTTTCCATAACGCTTCTTCTACTCTCATGATGCACTCGGCATCCCATGTGCCTGACACAGGCCATCTATACTTTTCCTCTAACTGTTTGGTATACTCGACCCATAAATCTAGATATAATATGGCACTTATGCCATGCTTTTGATACATAAAATGACCTGGACTGTCCCTAGGCGGGACAGGAACTGCTTCTTCGAGCAGACCTTTTCTAGTTTTTAACTGACGTAATCTTGAGAACAGAGGCATGACTGGACTGGAGTCTAGACACAATACAATACACAATAAACACAATAATAACTGTAATACGAATCATTCATACCACGACATTGAAAACACATGGAATAACATTACAGTTCGGACAAAATACTACCTGGAATACTGAAAACAGAACACATGAATTTCTCGAGAACAGAACTTACTAGAACAGAAACTAGAATAACTGGATGCACTGCTAAAACAGTACGAAACTTACCGGTCCCATAAAGAGACACGTCAGGACCCGCATCCACCTAAGTGGACACTTCGTGTTGGATCTGTGTACCCAAACCCACGGACCAGAGACAAATCAATTGACCCTGTCTAGATACTACCCCAGCAACGGTACTCACCGGGCAGCAAGAACGGAAGGCCTCGGACTGGACTGCTACGACGACGGACGGACGAACTTCGGACTTCAGTTACAGGTGGGCCTCCGGATACCTCGGACCTTGGACTCTCGGCTTGGGCTCTGGTCGGGACTCGCCGCGTTCCTCCACCGCCTCGTCTGGACGCTGGACCGCAACCTCCGTCTCCTCCGTGGGCCTGAGGGATACTTGAAGCAGAAATATCTGCACGTGCACGGTATGGTTCCGTCACGGCTGCAGAGGATCAGGGGGCCTGCGTGGCTTCTCCGGCGCGTGGGGAAAGGGCAAGTCCCTATTCGGGCGCCATTATGTGGTAAATAAATAATTAATTACCGGTACTATTTTTGACAATAATCAATAAACGGTTAGCTCAATAAATAAGAGTCAAGATACGAGGTAGCTAGAGTTGACAGGCTTTAATTAAGCATAACGGACAAGAACAGGACAGCCTGTACGGGAATGGGAGAGATGCGCATCGGGGGCAGGGAAATAGGGTACAGGGAGCATAAGGGTAACCTTTAATAACAGTACATTAGTATATATAGTTAAACAAAATACATGGCATTCAATACAGTAGGCGTAGCAGTAGGCGGAGTTTGTAGCAGTCGCGAAAGATAAGGCATGACTGATGCAACAAGAAGGCGTGTACAGGGCGTATACATAGACATGTGATGTAAACGTAACAGAATATGTCATAAACGGGGCGGAGACATGGAGGGGGCTACCTGGGCAGCTGGGACCTCTAACCTAGTGGTGCGCGCAAACTGACAATGACGTGTTACTAGGGAGAACTGGGGGGCTATGACTTCTGCGCTAGAAGAGGAGACTAAAGACTGGAGTGTCAGAGCGACATGTACCTAAAGCCTATCTAGTATCTAGTGTTTAGAGAACATGTTGATAGAATCCAAAAGTTAGCAGAGCAAAGGCTAACAGACATTAAGACTGGTGCATACATAATCCTATATGTAGTGCGTGTGCGGGGAATATTCTATGAATATTAATACAGTATTTCTCTTACATGGAGACATAAAGACTAGACCATGACAGAAACTATTGATGCAATTCAGTAGCTTAGGAATGCAGAGAAGGAGGGCTGGACTGATAACTAGAAACATAACATACTCTTGGCAGACTCGAGGCAGAGCCAGGCCGAGCCGGGCACTGCGAGGCATGAAAGTAAGCTAAGGGTCAGGGATACAGGTGGGGGCTGTATCGCTCCTCGGAGAGGGTTCAGGAAACAGGAGCTGAATCTGAGTCCGGGCCCTTTTGAGGCCTAGAAACGGGGACAATTCAATGAATTAACGTGCACACTATGAAACGTGGCAACGTAGCTTCACATAGGCCTGATATTCGTTGTATTCACGAAAACTGGGAACTGGCATACTGGAAATGGACACAACTGTAATTGCGTCTTTAATCGATCAAAGGGGAATACATGCATATCGATCATGCACAAATGACATAACATGGGGAACACGTAGGCACATATAACATGGCAAAATTTACTTTTCCACAGTAGGTGTGGGTGATCATAATATTCTCGAGTTCTCTATTGGTTAACTGATAGGGATGTGCAACAATGAAGATTTTAGAATCTGTTGTTCAGAATGTTTGTTATTACCACTCACTATAGCATAAGCCTTCTTCCAAAAACGTATCAGGTCACTCAATAGTTATTGCTGTACCATAACCGAACGGAATTGCAGTGAGAAGGATCCCCTGTCACATGGCTAGCATTGACATCTTTTTATTTACATCCTAATGTAGGTGCTAGCGTGGTGTAGAGTCATAGCAAATAAGACTTTGGATTTACAGAAGTATGCTAGCTTGAAAATAATATTGAGATTGGACTTTTTAATGAGCTGTGAATTTTCGCATTGCTACAGGCGCCATAGTACTGATATCTGAAAGAAACAGGTTAGTATTAGATTCCTTACCTTAGAATATCCCCAGGCGTCAGTCTGGATCCGGAAACTTTTGCGTAGCAGTACCCCTGCGCGTCGGTAGGCGTCGTCTGCAGGCGTCCCCTGCGGCTCCGCGTCGTCGGCATCGTGCGCCGTGATGACGTCGCCGGAGTATATAGACGCCGCCTCCGCGCGCTGACGTCAGTTCTTCTTTTTTCCGCGCCAGTTAGCGCAGATCCGAAGAGCAGTACTCCGGTCTTTTGACCAAGTTTTTGTTAACTCCAACTCTTTCTTCAGGTGCCGGTAGGATGCCCGGTTTTAAGAGTTGCGACGGGTGCGACCGCCTGATGTCGGTCACCGACCACCATCGACTCTGCCTCCTGTGTGTGGGCGCGGACCACGACGTGGAGTCCTGCGTCGACTGCCGGGCCTTGACAAGTAAAGCTAGACGGGAGCGGTCCCGCAAGCTGCTCGAGCTCCGAGTGTCGGCCCCGCGTCGAGAGCGGTCCCGGTCCGGTCGGAGGTCGAGGGAGCGGTCGAGGGAACGATCGCGGAGCCGCCATGAGCGCTCCGGGAGTCGCCACCATTCCTCCGGTTCATCAGGTAAGCGACACAAGAAGTCGGGGCGTCGTCATCGTACCCCCGACTCCCGCGTGATGCGGCCGGGGGTTCGGGTGGCCCCACCCCCGCGGCCCCGCGTGGGTCGCCGACGCCGTCTGCCCCATACCCGTCGGTCCCTGGGGAAGGCGCGTCGCGCGAGGAGATTGAGGAGTTCCTCATGGCTATGAGGGCGATGTCTCCTCCGGCGGGGCCTATGGCGCCTGCGGGCCCGTCGGTCCCGTCTGGGGGCCTGAGCGGTTCGGGTGCACCTGCTCCGACGCCGCCGGGTGCTCCGGCCCCGGCGCCGCCGGCGGCTCCGGCGCCGCTGGGCCCTTCAGGGTCGTCGCCGGCTGGTCCACCGGCCTCTCCGGCGCCGATTCCATTGGGGCAACCCGTGGTGCCGCCTCCGCGCGGCGCCGTGACTCCGCCGTCGGTTCCGGCCGGCGTCGGGTCGCCGGCGCTGCGCGGCGCCACCCCCGTTCCCTCTCTGACTCCTGACGCGGAGTCGGACCGGCATCGTCCGACGCCGAGTCCGGCGCCGTTGGGGCCCATTGGCTCCGAGGAGCCGGTCTATATCGTCGACTCGAACTATGGCGATGAGGACGATTATGGAGAGGGTTGGGAGGGGTCTGAGGACCCTTTGTCACGAGCCTGCCAGTATGACGTGGACTGGGTAGGTGACTTAGGTGATGCCAGTGGTCTGGACGAGTCGCCCAACCCTGGGTTTGTCTCGCCTTCCCCTGTGGCGTCGTAGGCGGGGGCTGCCTATTCGGTGGTCCTGATGAGGGCTGCCAAGGCCTTGAGCCTTGAGCTCCCCGTCGCTAAGGTGAAACCTAACATCCTCACCGAAGTATTTAAACCGCAGTCATGCCCACAGGAGCCTCTGCTGCCGTTTAATGAGGCCCTGACGGATGTCCTTTTGGGCACCTGGTCCAGGCCCGCTTCCGGTGCACCGGTTGACCGAAACGTTGCAAGGCGTCACCGTCCGTGTTCGGACGACCCTGCCTTCCTCTCCACCCATCCCTCCCCGGAGAGTCTGGTGATCCAGGCCTCCACTTCCCAGTCCGCATTCCCGTCGGCCCCGCCCGATCGGGAATCAAAGCGATATGACCAATTTGGCAAGAAGGTCTTTTCGTCTTTGAGTGCTGGACTGCGGTCTTGCAATACCGCATGCCTCTTGGGCCGCTACACCCACTCCTTGTGGGATACGGTCGCGGAGTGTCTGCCGCAATGCCCGCAGGAGGTGCGGGACAAGCTCAACCAGGCCTTGGTTGAAGGCCGGGACGCGGCGAGGTATTCGATAAGGTGTGGTCTTGACACGACCGACTCGCTGGGACGGGCTATGTCCACGACGGTGGCGATTCGTCGCCATGCTTGGCTGAGATCCGCCAACTTCTCGCCGGATGTCCAGAATGCCCTCATGGACATGCCTTTCGATGGCAGTCGCCTGTTCGGTGACAAGGCGGACAACGCGCTTGAGCGCTTCAAGGACTCCAGGGTCACGGCCAAGTCCTTGGGTCTTTCGACCCAGCGCCAGCAAACTGGTTCGTTTCGCCCCTTTCGTGGCCAAGGAAGGGGCGGTCCCACACGTGCTGCCAGCCACGCGCCGCAGAACGCTCCTCAGCGCGGTGGTGGCCGTGGATTCCACCGGGGTGGCGGTAGAGGGCAGCGGCGAGGTCAGTCCACACCTCCCCCCGCAGCAGCCTCCAAATCTTCCTAGTCCGAGCTTTCGGGCCCATGTGACGCCAGTGGGTGGCAGGGTTCGCCATCACCACTCCCGCTGGCGCACGATTACGTCGGACAGGTGGGTGCTGCAGCTCGTCCGAAGGGGGGTCCCTCCCCTTCGAGTCCACTCCTCCAGCCATGCCACCGCAGAACCACCGTGTGTCGGGGGACCACTTGACACTTCTGCAGGAGGAAGTTACGGCCCTCTTGGCCAAGGGGGCCATCGAGCGCGTTCCTGGGCCAGAAGTAGGGTGTGGTTGCTACTCCCACTACTTTCTGGTACCCAAGAAGGACAAAGGGGGCCTACGTCCTATCTTGGACCTACGGAACGTCAACGGCTTCCTCCGGAAGGAGAAGTTCAAGATGTTGACTTTGGCTCAGGTCTTGGCTGCTCTAGACCCACAAGACTGGATGGTAGCGTTGGACTTGCAGGATGCGTATTTTCACATCCCCGTCCTGCCGGCCCACCGGCGTTACCTGCGGTTCACGGTAGGCCACGAGCACTTTCAGTTTATCGTGCTCCCATTCGGCCTTACCAGCGCCCCACGGGTGTTCACGAAAGTGATGGCGGTGGTTGCAGCTCATCTGCGCCGGTTAGGGGTTTCAGTCTTCCCCTACCTCGACGACTGGTTGTTGAAGGCGGGCTCGCCCCAGACAGTCGTCCACCACCTTCAGATGACGGCAGACCTCCTGCACGAGCTGGGGTTTTCCATCAATGTGCCGAAATCACACCTGTGTCCCTCTCAAAAGCTCCTTTTCATCGGAGCGGTTCTCGACTCGGCGCAGTTTCGGGTTTATCCTCCGGAACGGCGGGTCTGGGATATTCAGGCTCTGATTCCCATCTTTCAGCCGTTGTCCCGGGTTTCGGTCAGGTTGACGCTGCGGCTTCTGGGGCTGATGGCCTCCTGCATCCTTCTGGTGCATCACGCCAGATGGCGGATGCGGGCTCTGCAGTGGGACCTGAAGTTTCAGTGGGCCCAGCATCAGGGCAACCTGTCCGACCATGTCCTGATCTCGGAGGGCACTGCGAGACAGTTGCAGTGGTGGCTTACGGACCGCGATTGGGTCAGGGGCAGATCCCTCTCCCTTCCCCAACCGGAGCACGTAGTTGTGACGGACGCGTCCCTCCAGGGCTGGGGAGGCCACCTGGGAGAGGCGGAGATCAGAGGCATCTGGTCTCCGGCGGAGTCCCGGCTCCATATCAACATGTTGGAGCTGCGGGCGATTCGCCTAGCACTGAAGGCATTCCTCCCCTTTGTCAACGGGAGTGTAGTGCAGGTGTTCACGGACAACACCACCGCCATGTGGTACTGCAACAAACAGGGCGGTGTGGGGTCGTGGACCCTTTGCCAGGAGGCTCTGCGCCTCTGGCAATGGCTGGAACGTCAGGGCGTGACTCTGACGGTTCAACACCTGGCAGGTTCTCTGAACGCCAGGGCGGACGAACTCAGCCGTCGGTGCTCGGTGGATCACGAATGGCGTCTGAACTCGGACGTGGCGAACGGCCTCTTTCAGCAATGGGGAGAGCCTTGGTTAGATCTATTCGCCACAGAAGAGAACGCGCAATGTCATCAGTTCTGCGCGTTGGAGTTTCCAAGACGGCACTCGCTCGGCGACGCCTTTCGGCGCGAGTGGAGTTGCGGTCTGTTGTACGCCTTTCCGCCTATACCACTTCTGCCCAGAGTGCTGAAGAAGATCAGGCGCGACCGGGCCCAAGTTATCCTTGTGGCTCCGGACTGGGCTCGAAGATACTGGTATCCCGAGCTACTCAGCATGTCAGTCGGTCCCTCGATCCGCCTGCCCCTTCAGGAGGACCTTCTGTCGCAGCAGCAGGGGACGGTCCTCCACCCGAACCTGTCCAGCCTCCACCTCCATGCGTGGAGATTGAGCGGCGACAGTTGAGGCCATTCGACTTGCCTCCTGAAGTCTGTGATGTGATTCTGGCAGCCAGGCGTCCCTCCACAAAGTCGGTATACGCCTGCCGGTGGAACAGATTTGTGGCATGGTGCACAGCAAAGGCTGTGGATCCCCTTTCTGCCCCTCTTTCCGAGGTTCTCCTCTTCCTTCTTTCTCTTGCCCAGCAGGGCTCTGCTCTGGGCACTATCAAGGGCTACCTCTCTGCCCTTTCCGCCTTCTTAAGGCTACCTGATCAGCCATCTTTATTCAAGTCCCCTATTGTACTGAGATTCTTGAAAGGCATCACGCACATGTATCCACCTGTTCCGTTCGTGATGCCTCAGTGGGACTTGAACCTGGTTCTGACATTCTTGATGTGTGCTCCCTTTGAGCCGCTTCATTCCTGTCCTCTCCGTCTTCTCACTTTAAAGACGGCCTTCCTGGTTGCCATCACCTCTGCCAGGAGAGTGAGTGAGCTCCAGGCTCTTTCTGTCAAACCTCCTTTCATGTCCATTCATCCAGACAAGGTGGTTCTGAGAACTAGACCTTCTTTCCTGCCCAAAGTAGTTTCTGCTTTTCACATCGGGCAGTCCATCACCTTACCCTCCTTCTTCCCGCCTCCGCATCCTTCAAAGGATGAAGAGCGGCTCCATCGTCTGGACCCAAAACGTGCGCTTTCATTCTATATGGATCGCACACGCCAGTTCCGGGTGGATGACCAACTGTTTGTTGGCTACGTGGGTGAGAAGAAGGGAAGGGCGGTACAGAAACGAACCATCTCTCGGTGGGTCGTCCTGTGCATCAAAGCATGCTACTCTTTGGCTCGGAAGGAGCCTCCTGTTGGGCTGAGGGCCCATTCCACTCGGGCCACGGCGGCTACTACTGCCCTGGGCCGGGGAGTCCCGTTGCAGGACATTTGCCAGGCGGCTACATGGGCCTCGCTGCACACCTTTGCGAGGCATTACTGCCTGGACAGTCAAGTCCGGAGGGACGGCTTCTTTGGCCGTTCGGTCCTCCAGGATTTTCTGGCGTAGGATTGTATTGGTTCGCAGACCCACCACCGGGGTTGGTATTGCTGGGGTATCTATTCTAAGGTAAGGAATCTAATACTAACCTGTTTCTTTCAGGTGAACAAGTTACTTACCTTCGGTAACGATATATCTGTAAGAAACAGTAGTTAGTACTGGATTCCTTACCGCCCCACCCATCCTCCCCGTTCTGCAAACTGATACCTAGGGTTAAGGACATCCCTTTCAGGGCCCTAGTTTCATATGGCACCAGTGTTAGTTCTCACATGGCTCTGCGTGTTCTGGCGCGGAAAAGCTGTGTGCAAAGAACTGACGTCAGCGCGCGGAGGCGGCGTCTATATACTCCAGCGACGTCATCACGACGCCGACGACGCGGAGCCGCAGGGGACGCCTGCAGACGACGCCTACCGACGCGCAGGGGTACTGCTACGCAAAAGTTTCCGGATCCAGACTGACGCCTGGGGATATTCTAAGGTAAGGAATCTAATACTAACTACTGTTTCTTACAGATATATCGTTACCGAAGGTAAGTAACTTGTTCGTTTATTATTACCACTAACTATAGCATAAGCCTTCTTCCAAAAACGTATCAGGTCACTCAATAGTTATTGCCGACGGAATTGCAGTGAGAAGGATCCCCTGTCACATGGCTAGCATTGACATCTTTTTATTTACATCCTAATATAGGTGCTAGCGTGGTGTAGAGAGTCATAGCAAATAAGGCTTTGGATTGAGAGAAGTATGCTAGGTTGAAAATAAAATTGAGATTTGAATTTTTAGTGCGCTGTGGATTTTCGCACCTTTTAGTGGGGTCTTCCGCCTAAATATTATTTGTAAAGACTAAAGCGATATGAATGACGCTATTGGCATCATGACAGTTTATGAAGGCCGTTGACTGTCTACAAGGCTGAAAATCCTACTTGAGATACTAGTGCTAGCAATTTATCATCGCAGGAAATTAGTGTCTTTGAGGCTGGAATGAGTTGTCTTATGTTAGAGCGATTGACTTACTTTGAAACGCACGAAGCTTATTTACCCTGCCTCCCAGCGCTCTGTATGTTGGAGTCTGATACTCAAGATGGATTGCTCTTGAGGATACTCTGTGTTCTTGTCACTCTAACCCACTTTCAAAAGGGCAGCCCAGTGCTTTCAATGGTGCAGAGTACTTCCCCAGTACACTTCCACCTTGCCTTGCAGCCATAATAGCAAATAGTCAACTAGGGCGGAATTGCTGATGTCTCATTGTCCTGTGTTGTTGTCACCCAGGGCGATTGGTCATGAGGTCCTCTGATGTCATAAAGCTACAGCATGATGGCATCTGACATGAGAGCAAGCAATAGGATACTTTTTTCATGGAATTGAAATGGGTAGCAGGCTAGACAGGACATCCAGCTGAAGACAAAGATGTTAAAATGAAAGAATCTAGGGCATTATTAGAGACTTATACATTTGTTTGTAGGTGTTGGTGATCATAATATTCTCGAGTTCTCTATTGGTTAACTGATAGGGATGTGCAACAATGAAGATGTTAGAATCTGTTCAGAATGTTTATTATTACCACTAACTATAGCATAAGCCTTCTTCCAAAAATGTATCAGGTCACTCGATAGTTATTGCTGTACCATAACCTAACAGGATTGCAGTGAGAAGGATCCCCTGTCACATGGCTAGCATTGACATCTTTTTATTTACATCCTAATATAGGTGCTAGCGTGGTGTAGAGAGTCATAGCAAATAAGGCATTGGATTGAGAGAAGTATGTTAGGTTGAAAATAATATTGAGATTTGAATTTTTAGTGAGCTGTGGATTTTCGCATTGTTACAGGCGCCATAGTACTGATTATTGGCACAGTATACAAATATATTTGTTGTGTTGCATAGTTTGGAAATGTTCAGGTTCTGTTAATGGACTAACAGTGGACTTTTCAATCTGCAGATTATACTGAATGACCAGCAGAGGGAGTGATGCCGGAAACCATTTCTCTGCATTGCTGAGACCCCAAAAATAACAAAACGTCGCCAGCCTTCGATTTCCTTGATCAATTTACATGGTAGGTTAAAGTCTCATTTAATCGGTTTGCTTGTCACTGAAAGAAGTTCAGGGCGTCTGACAGCTCTCAGCACGTTTTAGTGGGGTCTCCCACATAAATATTATTTGTAAAGACTGAAGCGATATGATTGACGCTATTGGCATCATGATAGTTTATGAAGGACGTTGACTGTCTACAAGGCTGAAAATCCTACTTGAGATACTAGTGCTAGTAATTTATCATCACAGGAAATTAGTGTCTTTGAGGTTGGAATGAGTTGTCTTATGTTAGAGCGATTGACCTACTTTGAAACGCGGGAAACCTATTTACCCTGCCTCCCAGTGCTCTGTATGTGGGACTCTGATACTGAAGATGGATTGCTCTTTAGGATACTCTGTGTTCTTGTCACTCTAACCCACTTTCAAAAGGAGAGCCCAGCTTTCAATGGTGCAGAGTCCTTTCCCAATACACTTCCAACTTGCCTTGCAGTCTGTGGCCTTTCAGAGAAACTCACGGGAACAGTTAATGGGGTGAGACTGGGTTTTATTAACTTTAACACCCTTTTCTTTCTTATAGTGCTTCTGTAATATGGTAGCGCCAATTCAGCTTCTTTTTTCTTCGGGGAACTGCAAAGCTTCCGTCGGTCTGGACCTTCTCTCCTCTACTCCAGTGTTGCGGGTGCAAGGATGCCCAGAAAAGAAAACAAAATACCCCGATTAAGTTTTAATGCTCTGCTGTTTAAAGTACAGGGGAAGGGGAGTGAGGATACACACGGTGCTCACTGGCCTGACTCTCGAGTGACGGTACAGTGCTCAGGGGAGGGAGTGCAGGTAACGCGAGTCGGGTGAATCAAGGCGGCTCTGGCCCCTTCCTTCCCGCCCACGCCGCGATGCAAGCCCGTACCTGGTTAAGCCACACTTCCCTTGAAGTGTGGTTCGGGGATTCGCCTTGTCGTTGGCCTCCTGGCTTAACAGCGCTCTCTGCAACCCGGTCTGGTTCTTCTCCTTGATCCGCCTCCTTCACCGCCTTCGCTCTCCATCCTCCTTTTCCTCCAGGTGTAGAACACACCGGTTCCTGTTTCCTCGCGTCTTTTCCGTCCTCCAGGCAATCCACGTCATCAGAGGGGGCGGAGATTGGGTCAAAGTCAGCCCAATTAAAGAAACAGTGTTCAGTTTCCTTGTTGCCTCTGAACACCGTCGGGATCTCGTTGCTCCACGCCCCGCCTTGCTGCACAGAGAGAGATGAGAGGTTCATATTCAGGCTCTCCTCTGAGTCCGACCGCTTCACCCCGTCACACAGTCATAATAGCAAATAGTCAACTATGGCTGAATTGCTGATGTCTCATTCTCCTGTATTGTTGTCACCCAGGGCGATTGGTCATGAGGTCCTCTGATGTCATAAGGCTACAGCATGATGGTATCTGACATGAGAGCAAGCAATAGGATACATTTTTCATGGAATTGAAATGGGTAGCAGGCTAGACAGGACATCCAGCTGAAGACAAAGATGTTAAAATGAAAGACTCTAGGGCATTATTAGAGACTTATACATTTGTTTGTAGGTGTGGGTGATCATAATATTCTCGAGTTCTCTATTGGTTAACTGATAGGGATGTGCAACAATGAAGATGTTAGAATCTGTTGTTCAGAATGTTTATTATTACCACTAACTATAGCATAAGCCTTCTTCCAAAAACGTATCAGGTCACTCAATAGTTATTGCCGACGGAATTGCAGTGAGAAGGATCCCCTGTCACATGGCTAGCATTGACATCTTTTTATTTACATCCTAATATAGGTGCTAGCGTGGTGTAGAGAGTCATAGCAAATAAGGCTTTGGATTGAGAGAAGTATACTAGGTTGAAAATAAAATTGAGATTTGAATTTTTAGTGCGCTGTGGATTTTCGCACCTTTTAGTGGGGTCTTCCGCCTAAATATTATTTGTAAAGACTAAAGCGATATGAATGACGCTATTAGCATCATGATAGTTTATGAAGGACGTTGACTGTCTACAAGGCTGAAAATCCTAATTGAGATACTAGTGCTAGCAATTTATCATCGCAGGAAATTAGTGTCTTTGAGGCTGGAATGAGTTGTCTTATGTTAGAGCGATTGACTTACTTTGAAACGCACGAAGCTTATTTACCCTGCCTCCCAGCGCTCTGTATGTTGGACTCTGATACTCAAGATGGATTGCTCTTTAGGATACTCTGTGTTATTGTCACTCAAACCCACTTTCAAAAGGGCAGCCCAGTGCTTTCAATGGTGCAGAGTACTTTCCCAGTACACTTCCACCTTGCCTTGCAGCCATAATAGCAAATAGTCAACTAGGGCGGAATTGCTGATGTCTCATTGTCCTGTGTTGTTGTCACCCAGGGCGATTGGTCATGAGGTCCTCTGATGTCATAAAGCTACAGCATGATGGCATCTGACATGAGAGCAAGCAATGGATACTTTTTTCATGGAATTAAAATGGGTAGCAGGCTAGACAGGACATCCAGCTGAAGACAAAGATGTTAAAATAAAAGAATCTAGGGCATTATTAGAGACTTATACATTTGTTTGTAGGTGTGGGTGATCATAATATTCTCGAGTTCTCTATTGGTTAACTGATAGGGATGTGCAACAATGAAGATGTTAGAATCTGTTGTTCAGAATGTTTATTATTACCACTAACTATAGCATAAGCCTTCTTCCAAAAATGTATCAGGTCACTCGATAGTTATTGCTGTACCATAACCTAACAGGATTGCAGTGAGAAGGATCCCCTGTCACATGGCTAGCATTGACATCTCTTTATTTACATCCTAATATAGGTGCTAGCGTGGTGTAGAGAGTCATAGCAAATAAGGCATTGGATTGAGAGAAGTATGTTAGGTTGAAAATAATATTGAGATTTGAATTTTTAGTGAGCTGTGGATTTTCGCATTGTTACAGGCGCCATAGTACTGATTATTGGCACAGTATACAAATATATTTGTTGTGTTGCATAGTTTGGAAATGTTCAAGTTCTGTTAATGGACTAACAATGGACTTTTCCATCTGCAGATTATACTGAATGACCAGCAGAGGGAGTGATGCCGGAAACCATTTCTCTGCATTGCTGAGACCCCAAAAATAACAAAACGTCGTCAGCCTTCGATTTCCTTGATCAATTTACATGGTAGGTTAAAGTCTCATTTAATCGGTTTGCTTGTCACTGAAAGAAGTTCAGGGCGTCTGACAGCTCTCAGCATGTTTTAGTGGGGTCTCCCACATAAATAATATTTGTAAAGACTAAAGGGATATGAATGACGCTATTGGCATTGATAGAGATCGCAGGTCACCCGACCAATAATTTCATCACTAATGTTTCGGGCCCATATACTTCAATTCACCTTATATACATTGATCAGATGACCTTACAATCTACTAGCAATATCCTTGAGTCCTTTCAAATGTTTCCAAAGTACCCGACTTACCATCCACTGTTACGGGTACCTATGACCACGATGGGTCAGGGAGCTAGCTGTAAAAGGAAAGGTAGCAAAATACAAAACCCACTTTAATAAACATTGATATTCATCAAATGACCACGGACAACTGGGAGGTTTTATGAAATTTTATCTAGAAATCAGTTTCGGAAATCATGAGATTCACAGTGATAAAGCAATCAATATTCAAAATGATGAAAATCACATATCCATAAAGGAACAAAGTAAGGGTAACCATTTAGGTTTTCTAATGATAGAGTAACAGAGAAAACACGCTAAAAATGGAACTCAAGAATAGACATCTTTAAAGGGGTCAGTTTATGCAAGTATATACTTATACTTTGGGCATCAGAATGAATGGGGAATTAGAAAAATCCTAAACAAACTATAACCAAGTGAAAAGTGGCATACGCTATACTCTAGAGATTTACTTCAGTCAGTTTTATATGAGAAAATTATAGACCACATCAGCAAATTACAGACTGCAATGGAGAAAATGATTTCAAAAAGGAAGGGTAACATAGGAACACGCTATGAAATTAAATGCAAAATGACTTTAGGATATGCAATGGTTGCGGAAAGCATGGAAAATTATCATATGCAAAGGTATGCCTTTATTGAAGCAAAGACAGAAAAATAGAAAGGTGCAGTTTAGAGTTTGCAGCAGTATATTTACCTAGACTGGTGTGAAAACCAACCCTGGCCACGGGTCAGTTAAGGACAGGAAATACCCCCAGGAAGGAGAGACATCAACGGGACAGCAGGTGCAGAATGGACAACCCAGGACAGGACAGGAAACCCAGATAAGGATCAGGACAGGACCACCAAGGCACGACCAGCACCCGCAGTTCGGAAGCAACGCCTGCGCTCCACCCTCTCTGCAGCTATCAGTCAGAACCCCGATTGGGTTAGCGAACTCCCCAGCAAAGTGCTCCGCCAGCACTTAAGGTTTAGTAAAACCTTTAAAAGTCTATGGTCAATTCGGACAGAGTGCTCCGCAGCTCTCTGTATTCAGTCACCTATTGAGTGCGTTGGGTCAGTGACAGGTCAGCTATTCGGACAAGTCGGACAATTTCTCTAGCTAAACCTAGGCTAGTGTAAGGGGGGGTCAGGAATGGACTGGACACGTTGCCTTGGTAAAGAGGGTTTTATTTGAACATAAAGTTTCTTTTTCCTAAAGGTTAGTCTCTCTTTGGCAAACCCTGCAGGATCCGTGATGTCGACTGGGTTGGGGAGTTCTTTTCGACGTTCGGATTGTCAGGCAGGCGATTCTTCCCAAAGGACCTCTCGCAGGGGATATGCCGGAAACAAAATAAAAGAAAAGGACCAATTACTGCCACGTCCTATTACTCTTTTGTTCCCAGGAACCAAGGGGTGAGGGATCACCTATAAGTGCTGCACTCTCTTACGGAGAACTCTAGTGATGGACGTGAGGGTCGGTATATTTACAGGAAAGGGTAGTGCAGGGATACTAGGGAGGGGGCAGTTCTTTTAAGGCGGGTGAAGTTCCCCGTCGTCCCACCCAGTTCGAGATACGGTCCCGTACCTGTCGGAGCCACACTCCTCCCTCGGGAGCGTGGCACGGCGCTGCGCGGTCTCGTTGGCCTCCTGGCACGTCTGCTTCGGACAGGGCTTCACCTTGTTCCAGCTCGTCTGCTTCTCGTCCTCGCGTTGAGGGTTCCACGTCCCGGCGGCGTCCTTCCTCCGCTCTCTCCTCTTCCCGGTCCTCGCCTCCGGTGGTGATGTCACACGCCGACCTCCAAGGTTCCGGACCTTTATCCAATGAAAGGAAGGCTACGTCACAAGGGGCAGTCCTGGTGTCCCGTTCTGTATGCCAGTTAAAGGAGCCGTGTTGTATTTCTGGTGACGATGTTCCCCACGTGAAAGGCTCGTCCTGTGGAGAAGGAGCAACCATTTCTTCAGTGTTAACAGACCACCAGTTACTTTCATTACTGCAGTCCTGACTATCAGTCCTTGTCCCGGTCACCTGGTTACAGCTAGATATACTCTTTTGGGTCAGTGAACCACCCCCAAATGTTGCAAAGTGTCAGAATCCCCAATTTCGATTGGTCCTAAGGTAGGATGGGTTAACACACCAATCAGAACAGACTTATTCGAGTCTTATTTTGCATTTTAAAGTACCGCCTAGCAAGATTGGGGTTCCCATGAGAGAATATGCAGAATACAATAGGATTAATATCATTGTAACAAAATAGGAACACAATTTCTGTATCCTCCTGGGTCAGAGGTGGCGTTCTCAGGAGCATCTTGTCTGTGACTGCCAGCTGGCTGAGTTCCACTGCTCAAGGCTACTGCTGCCTGGGCTGCGCGGTCATGCGCAGAAAGGACCTTCAAGATGGCTCTCGACCCAGTGGGACCCCCCGTTTACCATGGTACATGAAAAGTAAGCGAAAACAAATTAAAACATAGAAATAAATGAATGTATTACATATCATGATTTCGTACTTCAGGTTTATCATTACTAAAATATACTATGCTATTAAGGGTAAGTGCTACATATAACAACACGATGAGCAACAGCACGAGCCTCACTTCGTTATCACATTAAGCAGCCATCTTGCAACCATTACGCATGCGCACCCTTTCCCTCCATAACTACATCTACGTAAAGTCACGTGAGTGTGACTAAAGTATGCGCAGACGCGAAAAGTCAAGCAGCGGCCATTTTTAGATACAAGGGTTATTCATTTTAGTAAAACACATAGGCAAGCTTCGCTAATACACACGCATATAAAGAGTATTAGTAAAACGTACAATTTATTTTACGGGATTATAACAGATTTCGAGGTTCTTGACTCGAGCAAGTCGCGATGCGAAATCTTGCTCTATCTATCCCCTCTTTGATGATATTTACTATCATCACAAAATAATGGAACCAGATGCCAACTTGTCACACCTTGTACAACTCTATTTCCTCCAACAGGCGATTCAGTTTCTCTTTCTCATTTTTGGTAGGGTGAGAATTTTTCACCCTTTTGTAAATCTGATTATTCATTTCTTCCAATTCTAGCTCATCCGCACTTCGTTTCACACCTCTCGCATTCACTTGATACTTCTTTGTGTGTTTGCGACATTTGCAACATACGAATATGAGAAAGAGAACAAGACCTACAATTCCAATATGCATCAGTACCTTAAACAGTAAGCTTTTACCTAAGCTAGCAAACCAATGACCTACATTGGAGAGACCATCAACCAGTCTCTTCCAGGCACTGTCAACCTCGAGTGGTTTGAGTTCCTTTTCCAAATTAGTAATGTTTTTCACATATCTTTCGAGCTGCACGCTTTTGTCCGGAATGTAAGTGCAACAATGTTGCGCCTTCAACATCCGGCAGACTCCGCCCTCTTTTGCTAATAAGGTATCAAGCGCAAGTCTGTTCTGCAAAACCATCGATCTGATCGCAACCATTTCGGTATTGACCAGCAGAAATCCATGAGCCGTGTCAGTAGACAACACATCCACTACTGTGGATAATTTGCAAATTCTGTGAGTGTTCAGAACCACTCCCACTCCAGGTATCAGTGCACTAAAAATACTACCCATTATTTCTCCTACGCTTTCTCTTTTGCTACGCACTAAGCCATTAGTATTTTCGTTGCTTCCAGCAATTTCATTCACATGGTATATTTTCGGGAAGACTATGCCAAAGTAGCAGCTTCCATACCAGTGATCCGGCAATTTGAAATAAGCCTTGTTTCCACATATATAATAAATTCCGGGAAACACAGGTTCTGACCCATTTTTGAAACCCCAACCTCCAATTACCTTGTAATTGTGCTCACATTGACTGGAACCAATGAAAATGTTATTATAATAACTAGTCTTCTCGCGGTGAAGACAGAGTTTCCCTTTCCTTTCAAAATCCAGCAACAAAGCAGGCCCTGCCCCGCCACTTGAGGTGCTTTCCATGTCCTCAGCCCATTTTGGGTTTTTCTGTCTTTTGTCATTTGCCTTTCTTTGGAAACTCTCCCTTCTTTTCTCTGCCATGTTCAGAAATATTTTCTTTTGTTCATGTAATGAACAGGTCAAGTTGTCCCTGTGTGCGTCATTTAGGTCTATGGTACCTATAGTCAGAAAGTATTCTCCCATATAACGTGTAACGTCACTTTTAGTATGTACAGGATTCAGATTTCCACGTATAGGAAGTTCAGAAAATATCACGTCTGAGTTAGAGTAATAATACTGTAACGGTCCTCTTTTGTAAAATAAGCTTGCTAAAATACTACAGGAAATTCCGTAAGTCAAAGGTAGGTGGTGATAAGTCATGCCTTCAGCTACAGAAGTAGGTAGCTTCATGCAGACATAGCAGTCTTCTATCTCCATAGTTTCTACATAATGTACTAACAGGTTTGCGAAAACATTTAAATGAGTCTGGTTCTTAACTCCATGATAATGTAGTCCTTCCTCATCTGATGCTTCTAAGTCTCGTTTTGTCTGTCTGAGTGCTTTTTCACGTCTTTCTACACTTCGTGTTGTCAGTTCTTCAGTGTCAGTAATCTGAGTAGGGTCAATATTAGTATTTTTGCTTACCATAAAGGGAATGAGAACTGTTAGGCCTATCCAAAATAATATAACTATAACTATACTACATATACATACCTTGCAGCATGTTTTGCAACAACTGCGGCTAGGTCTACCACTCACGTTTGAATCAGACATTTTGGCTCAGAAAAAGAATTTTCAACCCCTCTTTGTGACCTTGCACAGGTATCTTTACTGAACAATTTCACGGCGGTTCGTCCTCTTCTTCTGCAGAGTATACAGCAATCGGTTCCCCGTCGCTTTCGTCAGTAATATCAAGCTCCTCAAAATTTTCCAAAATCAAGTAAGTCCACTCAGGATCTTGATATTTCTCGTTCAGTCTCTTTATTCGATCACTCCTTCGTTTGGAGCTTTCTCCAGCTTGTTCTGCTATTCGTATGCTTTTTCTTCTGTCAGCAAGTTTCTCATCTACTGTTTTTATTCTCAGCTTCAGTCTCTTAATATATCTTGGTTCGATATTTTTCTTTTTCTTAAGTCTTTTGGCTGGCACTGTGTTTTGACTTTCTTCTAATGCTCTTTTGTTTTCACTTGTTTGTGGCACTTCTGTCTCTGTTTCTTCCCTTCCTATCTGACTAGTCCCAGGTCTTGAATCTATTTCTTCTGCCTGGTTACTAAGCTGGCCTTGTTCAGGTGAATTTTGAGTTTGGCTTTCGAATGTCTCTGTTTCTGTGTCCGGAACACGTTTTTCTAGTTCTGTCTGATCCTGTTCAAGCACTTCGATCCCTTGATTTTCTTCTGCTCGAACTTTTACACTAGTTCTAGTCTGTCCCTTTTCAATTTCAGGAGTCAGTGGAGGAGTATCAATCACTTGTTCTGTCCCTGTCTGACCTTCTTCTTCGTCCTCAGACTTGATGTGAATCTCAATAATCTGAGGGTCTTCGCCTGTGCCTATCTCAACCTCTCTATTCCACTCTCTGTCTTCGTTGATTCGCTCTCTTGTTCTGATTGGGTCTTCGGTGAGATTGATTATAGGTATCCAATCATCTGGGCTGGTGCTCGGCTGTTCGTCATCAGCTACTTCTGGACCGACATCCGCAGATCCCTCAGCTGGACAACCTTCAGCTCCAGGCTCCTTGTCTGGAATTACCTTTTGTGTATGGCTGGCATGGATCCACTTGGGAATGCCTGCACACTTCACCGCAGTCGTGGTCACCAGTATTATTTGGCGTTTTTCTCCCCACCTCGGTGCAAGGCAACTCGAACGAGTGTGCTTCTTGATTCTAACCCAGTCACCAGGAACCAATTTGTGAACTGGAGTTGTCGGGTTGGCGACGGCGTCTTCCCCAATCTGGCGAGAGATAGAACGCACTTGGTCACCCAGTTGCCTGCAGTACTCAAGTACCAAATCATCAGTAATGCTTAACAGTTTGTTTCCTGGTACCCATGCTTGTCTCATCACTCTTCCCATTATTATTTCATGGGGGCTCAGGCCTGTTCTCCGGTCTGGAATACTTCTGAGTCCCATCAGAACAAGGGGCAAGGCAGTAATCCAATTCATTCCAGTTGAGTCACACATTTTCGCCAATCTCGATTTTATTGTGCCATTTATTTCCTATACCACTCCAGAAGCCTCTGGACGATATGCACAGTGCAGCTTTTGTGTGATTCCGAATGCTTTACAGAGCTGATCGATTACCTCATTCTGAAAATGTTTGCCTCTGATTCAATAGTGACTGGAACCCCGAACCTAGGTATCAATTCTCGCAGTAACAATTTGGCTACTGTTAAGGCATCACTTTGTGGGACAGGGTAAGCTTCCACCCATTTTGCAAATAGGCAGACAATGACAAGGACATATCTTTTTCCCTCACAACGAGGCATGGTGATGAAGTCAATTTGTATTCTCACAAACGGACCCCCTGATTTTCCAATTTTTCCCAGTTCCACTACTGTTCTCTTGCCAGCGTTGAACTGTTGACATGTCATGCACCTCTGGCAAAGGGATTCTGCTACCTTCCTGAACTTCGGGTTATACCAGGTCTGCTGAAATACCAGAAGCATGGCATCCCTACCAATGTGTGATCCTTGATGTATCAGCCTGGCCATAGGGGCAAGCAGGTGTCTAGGTAACACAGGCATACCATTTGGGCTCACAATGACACCATCCTCACGTCTTGGCCGACAACCAAGTTCCTTCCACTTCTCTTTCTCTTCCCAGGGCACAGCATGCTGCCATTCTCTCACTTCATCCCAGGTAGGCACTTCTTCAAACACCATAAGTTGGCAGCTGTTTCCAGTCCCACCCAGTCTGATATTCATTGACATGCGATCCCTAGCGCATTGTTTTGCTACCCGATCAGCAAAATCATTTCCCAATGATACAGGGTCAAGGCCCTTTTTATGAGCAACACATTTGACCACTGCCAATTCCCTTGGTAATTGGATTGCCTCTAGAAGGTCTTGGATAACTTTTCCATTTCGAATGGGAGTACCTGATGAAGTCAGGAATTCTCTTTGTAGCCATAATTGGCCAAAGTCATGCACAACCCCATAACAGTACTGACTGTCAGTATACACTGTTATTCTTTTGTCTTTTCCCAATTTGCAAGCTCTTATCAGAGCAATCAATTCGGCTACTTGTGCAGACTTTATTCCAAATAAACAGGACGCTTCTTTAACTCTGTCTAAGGCAACCACAGCGTAGGCAGCACTTAGGCCTACCAGTTCGTATCTCATACACGAGCCATCCACAAACCATTCCTCATCATGTTCAGGCAAGGGTGTTTCTTTAATGTCTGGACGGGGTTTAGTACTGAATTCTGTCAGGTCTATGCAGTTATGCTCATTTTCTCCCCCATCTTCCATAATCATTGAGTCAGGGAGTAGAGTGGCTGGGTTCAAAGTATTACACCGAGTAATGGCCACATTTGCAGCACCCACGAGAATCCTCTCGTATTTAGTCAGCCGACTAGGGGTGAGATACTGAGTCTTGGTTCGGGTCAGCAAAATTACAACTGCATGGGGAACATACACAGTAACAGGATGTCCCATGACAATGGATTCACTCTGCTCTAAGCTTGTGCAAGTGGCAGCTACCGCTTTCAGACACCCGGGTAATCCAGCAGCCACTGGATCCAAAGTGGCAGAAAAGTATGCCACGGGTCGTCTGGTCAAACCATGCTCCTGTGTTAAGACTGACAATGCACAATTATCACGAGTGTCACAAAATAGAGCAAACTCTTTGGTATAATCAGGCATGCCTAAGGCAGGGGCTGTACAGAGACAATCTCGCAATTTAGTGAATGCTGTTAAGCTTTCATCATCCCATTCCACAGGGTCCTGTGCTCCTTTCTTTGTCATTTTTATCAAAGGTTTTGCTAGGACTGCAAATCCCACAATCCATTGTCTGCAGTAACCTACAACTCCAAGGAACATTCTGATTTCTTTCTGAGTACGGGGTAACTGCATCTTTTGAAATATTCTGACTCTCTCTGAGGTGACTTTTCTGATTCCCTTTTCTATCTGGTGCCCCAGATATTTCACCGATTTTGAACAGAACTGCAATTTTTCAGGGGCCACTTTATGTCCCTTTTCACTTAGGTGATTCAGTAGGGCAATGGTGTCAATCACGCAATCCCTATGACTTTTGGACTCCACCAATAGGTCGTCAATGTATTGCACCAAAACAGACTTTCCAGGTAAGACTAAAGTTTCAAGACATTTTTTCAAGATCTGATTAAAGATAGAAGGGCTTTCTGTGTACCCCTGGGGGACACGATTCCAAACATACACGTGACTGTTGAAAGCAAATGAGAAAAGAAATTTGCTGTCTGGATGCAATGGGATCGAAAAGAATGCGTGACATAGGTCTATCACAGTGAACCACTCAGCATCCCAAGGAATCTGATACAGGATTACTGCGGGGTTCGGGACAATAGGACAACAAGGAACCACAATTTTGTTTACCTTTCTCAGGTCCTGCACCACTCTGTACTTGCCACTAGGTTTCTTGATTCCAATTATAGGGGAATTACACGGGCTGCTCATCACTTCTTGTATGATGTTTGCTTCTAACAATTTTTGTATTTCAATGGCAACTCCTGCTCTCACTTCAGCACTCATTCTGTAAGGCTTGGTATTGGGGTAAACTGCATTTTCTTTCATGGCTATTTGTATTGGGTCTACATTGGCCATTAATCCTACATCCTTTCCAGTAAAGTCCCATACTTCTGGTTTCACTGTCTGTTGGAGTTCTTCAGGTAAGTCTTGAATAATCATTCGTTTAATTTCGGAGTCAGGTCTGATTAACATTAGCTTGTAAATACCATCCTCGTCTGGGGTTTGTATTTCGACGCCTTTTGGTGTGCAAACGATAGTACAGTTCATTTTGCACAGCAAATCACGTCCCAGTAAGTTCACTGGACTAGTATTACAGACAACAAATCTGTGCATTTCTTTAAAGTTTCCAATTGAAATCTCCATTGGTTCTGTAACGGGGGTACTAATCAATTGATTAGATACTCCCACTACTTGGATTGCTTCTCCCGAGAGGGGTAGGTTTGGAACGTCCGCTGTTCTCACAGTAGAACGGGTAGCACCAGTGTCCAATAGAAAGGTGACATCATTTCCATCAACCTTTCCTTCTATGTATGGCCCTGACTGGTCCACCGGCAAGGAGGCGCCAAGTACACACTCCTTGTCCTCCCCTCTCAGGCCCCGTCAGTACTGATCGTCACAGAAAAAAGTATCACTTAGTAAATACTGCGAAGTTGCTGCATTTCTGTTCTCAGTGCCCCCCCAGATCTCTATGTCATCCCCCTGCGGGGATTTTCCCTTAAAAGTGGGCTTGGGTGCTCGAGGTACTTGAATCGTTTTTACCTGTTGCTGGGTCTTTCTTGGCTTTTCATTCTGCGTCTGTGAAATTAAATCAGGGGTTTGGGTGTTATCACCTGGTAGATATGGACACTCGTCTCTCCAGTGCCCGATTTCTCCGCACTGGTGGCAGGGAAATTTCTTTTTGGCTTCCTCTCTACTCAATTTTGCTCGGGGCTTTCCTCCACTTCCACCCCCTGATCCTTGATTTTGGGTACTTTTATTTAATTTATTCAATTGCTTTTCCTGCTCCTCTGCGAGCTTTACTTGTGCCCACATCACCTTTTCCTTGAGTGCCTTTTTCTTTTCTGCCATCTCGTCCTCACAGTATTTTGCATACCGTAGGACCTCGTCTATTTTCTTGGACTGCCAACAGATTTTGTTATCTTTGATCCACTGACAAATTTCGGGTCTTAAACCGTTTACAAACCTGTAAATGAAGTGAGTCATGTCCTTCATCTCGATGTTATCTATACCACTGTATGTTTTGAACACCTGTAACAGCCTTTCATAAAAGGAATGCACAGTCTCGTCCCTTTCCTGCGTTGTTCTATCTATCTTGGTCCAATCAGTTTCCTTTGCTGGCACCTTTGACTTCAGATGCTGAATTACCTGATCATATTTTCTCATCACTTCTTTAGAGGGTTCTCCTGTTTTAGAATCCCTCGCGTATTCCTCACTAGGCCAGGCTATGGCTATTTTACACTCGGTCCATAAATCTACAGGGACCACAATATCAAAGAACCCATCCAAATCTTTCCACAGGCATTTTTGCACCTTTACAAATCTTTCTACCTGCCTGTACCAATCCACTGGTTTTTCTCGCAATTTCGGGAAGTCATTAGTAAAGGACACAATATCCTGCCTGGACCATGGAACGTGCACATATTTTCCACCTGGCACTTCACGCATAGGATACAACTGCTCTGGCTTGTCAGCTTCTTTTAGAACGAATTCTGGGGTCGCTTGTCTAGATCTAGCCTCATCTTTCTTTCTAGCCCACCTGGCTTTCCATCTTTCTACATCTCCCCATTTCTGCAACACTGTCAATAGTTCTTTGACCTGCGCCTTCTTCCCTGACACATTCAGGTTTTCTAAATCTTTGTCTGAAAAATCTGCTCTGTACGGTTTCTGCAAGGGTCTGGATTTAGAAATATCTATTCCCATGCTAGCAGCAGTGTCTGTCAATTTCTCGTGAAGTACTCGGGCATTTCGGGTAAGACTTTTGCAAATGAACAACAGTTCTTCCTCAGAGTAGGTATTTAATCTGTCTAATCCTACATTTCCTGCCATTAGCTCGTCTATTTCCACTCTCAACTTGTAGAGATCTAAAGGTTTCGTCTGTGGAGTTTGTTTTTCTAATTCTTGACTCCATCTTTCGATTTCCTCAGGTGTAACTAGTGTGACACTTTTAGTACCCGAAGTTGATTCCATTTGAATCTCCCTCATATTGAAAGGATTATGCCTTTTCTGCATCCTTTTCCCTGTATTTCTAATGGGCAGGTCCAATAGTGAGACTTCAGATTCGCACTCACTCGTCTGTTCATCTACGATTAAGGGTTCAGGTCTAGGTTGTGCTATGACTGGGGTAATGACTGGAGGGTTTGGACTCTCTTGCCGGTCCCCATACAATGGAACCACTGGTCCAATAGTTACTGGGATTGTCAAGGCTTCAGGGCTTGTATTCAACTGGGAAATTTTCTGAACTATCTCTGCTCTCTGTTTTGCCAGCACTTCCCGCTCCTTTTCTTCCAATAATCTCTCTAAGGATTTGTCATGTAACACCTGCGGGGTCAGAGTGGGAGCATAACTCGGGGCAGTGGGATGTGTCTCACTTGGTCCTTCGCCATAATTAGGTCTTGGGAACACGCTCCCGGCACCTAGGGATCTTGGATCCTTTTCAGGTAGAGGCTGTGAGCACGGTATCCCTGACCCTGAGGGTCTCGCCTCACCTTCGTAGGGAGGTCTCGAGAAAAAGTCGCTTTCACAGGAGTATCTTGCATCCCCACTAGCTGGTAGTCTGGGATAAATATCTCTTGTATCTACAGGACACAGACTCTCGGTATAGGGAGGTACGAGGCAACCCCCTCCCACACTGGAAGATCTGGCCTCATCCTGAAGAGGAAGTCTTCGGGAATTATCCCCCTCACTGGAAGGTCTATTTCTTTCATTATAAGGAGGCGGACTTCTCATAAATAGGTCATCTAATAATTCATCATCCGATTCTCCAATAGGCACCCAATGTTTACTTTTTTCTGTCTTCTTTTCCCCTGCAGGAGGATCATTTGCTGGCATTATTGGAAACAATCCTTCTACAATCATACTCTGCCTCCATAGTTTCATCTTTTTGTCTCGGGCTTCCTGCTTCAATTTTGGATAAAATGTTGTTAAACCTTTATCCAGACGGGGCTTGTCTCTCTCAAAAGCTTCGATTTCCCACTCTTCTAAAGCTTCGTACTGTGTTAATCTAGGTCTGGGATGTAAATCATTCATTCGGGCTCTTAAATTAAATAAAATCCTGCCATTAAAAGTACCTTCCAACGGAAAAGCCAAAACTCCGTCATCCTTTGTGTATTCTGCCCAGTTTTCTAACCACACACACGTATGGTACCCTCTGTCAAACATCAAGAAAGATGCGGGAGTATTTGAAGGTGGAATGACAACACCTTCTCTGGTTCTAATCGGTTTGTCCTTTTTGAAGTAATTCTTTACCTTATTCACAAGAGACAATTTCCTCTTGTTTCCGTACATAATGTCGTGTTTTATACCTTTAAACTGATCTCTCTCAAATCCCATACACCGAGGATCAGGTCTGGTATGCGGTCTATACGAATGCCACATACGATTCCTACAAATTACCTTTGTTTACAATTTCAATCACAAATCCAAGTGCGTCTTTTATTTTCGTGCAACCAATGAAGTGCACGAGTTCAAATATTCTCGACCAATGGGTGCGCGGCCTTTTCGCGAGACAGTTCTCACGCTTCGGCACTCACCCCTCCTTTACAATTCCAGCTCCGCTACACACCCGCTGCGTCTACCAATCCCATCGCGGCACAGAGTGACGTCAGAGCAGCTTCGCGACTGACTCCCTCCTTCACAAGGTAACGGAAACTTTCTTTCTAAAGTGCTAGTGCTTGGTTATTTAACAACAAATACACATTCGCCACTGTGCTCAAGTGTCTAGACAGGAAAGAGTTTTGTTTCACTGCAAGTAAACTACTTCCATTTACTTTTCACACACTACGGATAGATCCCTTCTGCCTATCCTTCACTCAAGCATTAGGGAACCCGCTACTTCTTTGACTCATCCACTTCTTTTCGGGATATATACTGAGCCCAAAGTTTCACCAATGTACCCTTTTGCTATCACTCAAGCTCCGACGAACCTGCTACTTTTCCGGTGTGACCCTCACTAGGTTATGCCACAATAGGAATTTTGCCAATGAACCTCGTTGCTAACATTTATTCAAACATACATTCATAGAAACCCTAGTTAGTGCTTCCAGTTCTGCCTAACCTGCACCAACTTTCCTTAAAAGCCAGTGACCTCAAAGCAAGTGGATTCTATTCACCACTCGCTATTCAATTTCCCCGGGGATTCTCACAACATAAAAGACGTTTTACAAATGAATGGATTAATACATATAACAGTATAATAATAAGGATAACGATTTTAAAACATTTCATGACTTTTCAAAGTAAACATTTCAAGCGAGTGATCAAATCCCTTGAACTGCCTACTCTTGTAGCAAGAAATAAAGTTCCCTACCTAGCAGCATCCAACTTAGCTAAACTAACTAGTCCTACCTAACCTTTAACTATTCCCTAACCATCCTCTATGCTACCAGTACAATACTGATAGAGATCGCAGGTCACCCGACCAATAATTTCATCACTAATGTTTCGGGCCCATATACTTCAATTCACCTTATATACATTGATCAGATGACCTTACAATCTACTACCAATATCCTTGAGTCCTTTCGAATGTTTCCAAAGTACCCGACTTACCATCCACTGTTACGGGTACCTATGACCACGATGGGTCAGGGAGCTAGCTGTAAAAGGAAAGGTAGCAAAATACAAAACCCACTTTAATAAACTTTGATATTCATCAAATGACCACGGACAACTGGGAAGTTTTATGAAATTTTATCTAGAAATCAGTTTCGGAAATCATGAGATTCACAGTGATAAGGCAATCAATAATCAAAATGACGAAAATCACATATCCATAAAGGAACAAAGTAAGGGTAACCATTTAGGTTTTCTAATGATAGAGTAACAGAGAAAACACGCTAAAAATGGAACTCAAGAATAGACATCTTTAAAGGGGTCAGTTTATGCAAGTATATACTTAAACTTTGGGCATGAGAATGAATGGGGAATTAGAAAAATCCTAAACAAACTATAACCAAGTGAAAAGTGGCATACGCTATACTCTAGAGATTTACTTCAGTCAGTTTTATATGAGAAAATTATAGACCACATCAGCAAATTACAGACTGCAATGGAGAAAATGATTTCTAAAAGGAAGGGTAACATAGGAACACGCTATGAAATTAAATGCAAAATGACTTTAGGATATGCAATGGTTGCGGAAAGCATGGAAAATTATCATATGCAAAGGTATGTCTTTATTGAAGCAAAGACAGAAAAATAGAAAGGTGCAGTTTAGAGTTTGCAGCAGTATATTTACCTAGACTGGTGTGAAAACCAACCCTGGCCACGGGTCAGTTAAGGACAGGAAATACCCCCAGGAAGGAGAGACATCAACGGGACAGCAGGTGCAGAATGGACAACCCAGGACAGGACAGGAAACCCAGATAAGGATCAGGACAGGACCACCAAGGCACGACCAGCACCCGCAGTTCGGAAGCAACGCCTGCGCTCCACCCTCTCTGCAGCTATCAGTCAGAACCCCGATTGGGTTAGCGAACTCCCCAGCAAAGTGCTCCGCCAGCACTTAAGGTTTAGTAAAACCTTTAAAAGTCTATGGTCAATTCGGACAGAGTGCTCCGCAGCTCTCTGTATTCAGTCACCTATTGAGTGCGTTGGGTCAGTGACAGGTCAGCTATTCGGACAAGTCGGACAATTTCTCTAGCTAAACCTAGGCTAGATATACTCTTTTGGGTCAGTGAACCACCCCCAAATGTTGCAAAGTGTCAGAATCCCCAATTTCGATTGGTCCTAAGGTAGGATGGGTTAACACACCAATCAGAACAGACTTATTCGAGTCTTATTTTGCATTTTAAAGTACCGCCTAGCAAGATTGGGTTCCCATGAGAGAATATGCAAATACAATAGGATTAATATCATTGTAACAAAATAGGAACACAATTTCTCTATCCTCGTGGGTCAGAGGTGGCGTTCTCAGGAGCATCTTGTCTGTGACTGCCAGCTGGCTGAGTTCCACCGCTCAAGGCTACTGCTGCCTGGGCTGCGCGGTCATGCGCAGAAAGGACCTTCAAGATGGCTCTCGACCCAGTGGGACCCCCCGTTTACCATGGTACATGAAAAGTAAGCGAACACAAATTAAAACATAGAAATAAATGAATGTATTACATATCATGATTTCGTACTTCAGGTTTATCATTACAAAAATATACTATGCTATTAAGGGTAAGTGCTACATATAACAACACGATGAGCAACAGCACGAGCCTCACTTCGTTATCACATTAAGCAGCCATCTTGCAACCATTACGCATGCGCACCCTTTCCCTCCATAACTACATCTACGTAAAGTCACGTGAGTGTGACTAACGCATGCGCAGAAGCGAAAAGTCAAGCAGCGGCCATTTTTAGATACAAGGGTTATTCATTTTAGTAAAACACATAGGCAAGCTTCGCTAATACACACGCATATAAAGAGTATTAGTAAAACGTACAATTTATTTTACGGGATTATAACAGATTTCGAGGTTCTTGACTCGAGCAAGTCACGATGCGAAATCTTGCTCTATCAGCATCATGATAGTTTATGAAGGACGTTGACTGTCTACAAGGCTGAAAATCCTACTTGAGATACTAGTGCTAGTAATTTATCATCACAGGAAATTAGTGTCTTTGAGGTTGGAATGAGTTGTCTTATGTTAGAGCGATTGACTTACTTTGAAACGCGGGAAACCTATTTACCCTGCCTCCCAGTGCTCTGTATGTGGGACTCTGATACTGAAGATGGATTGCTCTTTAGGATACTCTGTGTTCTTGTCACTCTAACCCACTTTCAAAAGGAGAGCCCAGCTTTCAATGGTGCAGAGTACTTTCCCAATACACTTCCAACTTGCCTTGCAGTCTGTGGCCTTTCAGAGAAACTCACGGGAACAGTTAATGGGGTGAGACTGGGTTTTATTAATTTTAACACCCTTTTCCTTCTTATAGTGCTTCTGTAATATGGTAGCGCCAATTCAGCTTCTTTTTTCTTCGGGGAACTGCAAAGCTTCCGTCGGTCTGGACCTTCTCTCCTCTACTCCAGTGTTGCGGGTTCAGGGATGCCCAGAAAAGAAAACAAAATACCCCGATTAAGTTTTAATGCTCTGCTGTTTAAAGTACAGGGGAAAGGGAGTGAGGATACACACAGTGCTCACTGGCCTGACTCTCGAGTGACGGTACAGTGCTCAGGGGAGGGAGTGCAGGTAACGCGAGTCGGGTGAATCAAGGCGGCTCTGGCCCCCTCCTTCCCGCCCACGCCGGGATGCAAGCCCGTACCTGGTTAAGCCACACTTCCCTTGAAGTGTGGTTCGGGGATTCGCCTTGTCGTTGGCCTCCTGGCTTAACAGCGCTCTCGGCAACCCGGTCTGGTTCTTCTCCTTGATCCGCCTCCTTCACCGCCTTCGCTCTCAATCCTCCTTCGCCTCCAGTTGTAGAACACACCGGTTCCTGTTTCCTCGCGTCTTTTCCGTCCTCCAGGCAATCCACGTCATCAGAGGGGGCGGAGACTGGGTCAAAGTCAGCCCAATTAAAGAAACAGTGTTCAGTTTCCTTGTTGCCTCTGAACACCGTCGGGATCTCGTTGCTCCACGCCCCGCCTTGCTGCACAGAGAGAGATGAGAGGTTCATATTCAGGCTCTCCTCTGAGTCCGACCGCTTCACCCCGTCACACAGTCATAATAGCAAATAGTCAACTAGGGCTGAATTGCTGATGTCTCATTCTCCTGTATTGTTGTCACCCAGGGCGATTGGTCATGAGGTCCTCTGATGTCATAAAGCTACAGCATGATGGTATCTGACATGAGAGCAAGCAATAGGATACATTTTTCATGGAATTGAAATGGGTAGCAGGCTAGACAGGACATCCAGCTGAAGACAAAGATGTTAAAATGAAAGACTCTAGGGCATTATTAGAGACTTATACATTTGTTTGTAGGTGTGGGTGATCATAATATTCTCGAGTTCTCTATTGGTTAACTGATAGGGATGTGCAACAATGAAGATGTTAGAATCTGTTGTTCAGAATGTTTATTATTACCAGTAACTATAGCATAAGCCTTCTTCCAAAAACGTATCAGGTCACTCAATAGTTATTGCCGACGGAATTGCAGTGAGAAGGATCCCCTGTCACATGGCTAGCATTGACATATTTTTATTTACATCCTAATATAGGTGCTAGCATGGTGTAGAGAGTCATAGCAAATAAGGCTTTGGATTGAGAGAAGTATGCTAGGTTGAAAATAAAATTGAGGTTTGAATTTTTAGTGCGCTGTGGATTTTCGCACCTTTTAGTGGGGTCTTCCGCCTAAATATTATTTGTAAAGACTAAAGCGATATGAATGACGCTATTGGCATCATGATAGTTTATGAAGGACGTTGACTGTCTACAAGGCTGAAAATCCTACTTGAGATACTAGTGCTAGCAATATATCATCGCAGGAAATTAGTGTCTTTGAGGCTGGAATGAGTTGTCTTATGTTAGAGCGATTGACTTACTTTGAAACGCACGAAGCTTATTTACCCTGCCTCCCAGCGCTCTGTATGTTGGACTCTGATACTCAAGATGGATTGCTCTTTAGGATACTCTGTGTTCTTGTCACTCTAACCCACTTTCAAAAGGGCAGCCCAGTGCTTTCAATGGTGCAGAGTATTTTCCCAGTACACTTCCACCTTGCCTTGCAGACATAATAGCAAATAGTCAACTTGGGCGGAATTGCTGATGTCTCATTGTCCTGTGTTGTTGTCACCCAGGGCGATTGGTCATGAGGTCCTCTGATGTCATAAAGCTACAGCATGATGGCATCTGACATGAGAGCAAGCAATAGGATACTTTTTTTCATGGAATTGGAATGGGTAGCAGGCTAGACAGGACATCCAGCTGAAGACAAAGATGTTAAAATGAAAGAATCTAGGGCATTATTAGAGACTTATACATTTGTTTGTAGGTGTGGGTGATCATAATATTCTCGAGTTCTCTATTGGTTAACTGATAGGGATGTGCAACAATGAAGATGTTAGAATCTGTTGTTCAGAATGTTTATTATTACCACTAACTATAGCATAAGCCTTCTTCCAAAAATGTATCAGGTCACTCGATAGTTATTGCTGTACCATAACCTAACAGGATTGCAGTGAGAAGGATCCCCTGTGACATGGCTAGCATTTACATCTCTTTATTTACATCCGTCCGTCGTCGGCGTCGTGGGCGCCGTGATGACGTCGTCGGAGTACTTAGACGCCGCCTCCGCATACATCAGTTTATGTCCTGGTACCCACGCTTGTCTCATTACTCTTCCCATCAGAATTTCATGAGGGCTCAGACCTGTTTTTCGGTCTGGAATACTTCTGAGTCCCATCAGAACAAGAGGTAAAGCATTTATCCAGTTCATGCCTGTAGATTCACACATCTTTCCCAATCTCGATTTTATAGTGCCATTTATTTGTTCCACCACTCCAGAAGCCTCTGGACGGTATGCACAGTGCAGCTTTTGTGTGATCTTGAATGCTTTACAGAGCTGATCAATCCCCTCATTCTGGAAATGTCCGCCTCTATCTGATTCAATTGTGACTGGCACCCCGAACCTAGGTATCAATTCTCGCAGTAACAATTTGGCTACAGTTATGGCGTCATTCTTTTTGGCAGGATAGGCTTCCACCCATTTTGAAAACAGGCAGACAAGGACATATCTAATTCCCTCACAACGAGGCAATGTGATGAAGTCAATCTGTACTCTTACAAAGGGACCTCCTGATTTTCCAATTTTTCCCAATTCGACTACTGTTTTCTTCCCAGCATTAAACTGCTGACATGTTAAGCACCTCTGGCAGAGTGACTCTGCTACCTTCCTGAACTTCGGATTGTACCATGTTTGTTGGAAAACCAGAACCATGGCTTCCCTACCAATGTGTGAATCTCCATGTATCAACCTGGCCATTGAAGCAAGCAGATGTCTAGGCAACACAGGCATACCATTTGGGCCCACAATGACACCATCCTCACTTCTCTGTCGACAACCAAGTTTCCTCCATTTTTCCTTTTCTTTTGATGGCACAGCATGCTGCCAATCTCTCAACTCTTCCCAGGTAGGCACATCCTCAAACATCATAAGTTGGCAGCTGTTTCCAGGTCCCCCCAATTTGATATTTACAGACATGCGATTTTTGGCACAATGTTAGGCCACTTCATCAGCAAATCGATTTCCTAAAGTCACATGGTCAGTGCCAGATTTGTGAGCAGCACATTTGACCACAGCCAATTCTTTTGGTAATTGGATTGCCTCCAGTAAATCTTGTACAATTTTTCCATTTCTAATGGGAGTACCTAAAGAAGTCAGAAACTCCCTCTGTAGCCACAATTGGCCGAAGTCATGCACAACCCCATAACAGTATTGACTGTCAGTATATACTGTTATTCTTTTGTTCTTCCCAATTTTACAGGCCCTTGTTAATGCAATCAATTTGGCTACTTGTGCAGACTTCACTCCAAATAAACACAATGCTTCTTCAATGCGTTTTACTGAGACTACAGCATAAGCAGCACTTAGGCCTACAAGTTCGTGTCTCATACATGAGCCATCCACGAACAGCTCCTCATCTTCTACCGGCAAAGGCACTTCCTTAATGTCTGGGCGTGGTTTAGTACTGAATTCTGTCAGGTCAATGCATTCATGCTCGTCCTCTCCTTTGGCTTCTGCAATCATTGAGTCAGGGAGCAGGGTAGCTGGATTCAGGATATTGCACCGAGTAATGACTACATTTGCAGCACCCACGAGAATCCTCTCGTATTTAGTCAGCCGACTAGGGGTGAGATACTGGGTCTTAGTTCTGGTCAGTAAAATTACAACTGCATGTGGAACATACACAGTTACAGGATGTCCCATAACAATAGATTCACGCTGTTCTAGACTTGTGCAAGTTGCAGCTACTGCTTTCAGACATCCAGGTAATCCAGCAGCCACTGGATCCAAAGTGGCAGAAAAATATGCCACTGGACGTCTAGTCAAACCATGCTCCTGAGTTAAGACTGACAGTGCACAATTATCTCGTGTGTCACAGAATAGTGCAAATTCTTTAGAGTAATCAGGCATCCCTAAAGCCGGGGGCTGTACACAGACACTCTCTTAATTTAGTAAAGGCTGTCAAGCTTTCATCATCTCATTCCACGGGGTCCTTTGCTCCTTTCTTGGTCATTTTTATCAAAGGCTTTGCTAGGACTGCAAATCCCACAATCCATTGCCTGCAATAACCTACAACTCCAAGGAACATTCTGACTTCTTTCTGAGTACGGGGTAACTGCATGTTCCGAATTATTCTGACTGTCTCTGAAGTAACCTTCCTGATGCCTTTTTCTATCTGGTGCCCCAGATATTTCACTGATTTGGTACAGAACTGAAGTTTGTCAGGTGACACTTTATGTCCCCCTTCACCTAGGTGATTCAGTAAGGCAATGGTGTCAACAACACAGTCTCTCTGACTTTTAGACGCCACCAAGAGGTCATCTATATATTGCACCAAAACTGATTTTCCAGGTAAGACTAGAGATTCAAGGCACTTTTTCAGAAACTGATTAAAGATAGAGGGACTTTCAGTATACCATTGAGGGACGCGATTCCAAACGAACATGTGACTGTCGAATGAAAATGAGAAAAGAAATTTGCTATCTGGATGCAACGGGATCGAAAAGAATGCGTGACACAAGTCTATCACGGTGAACCACTCAGCATCCCAGGGAATCTGATACAGAATCACTGCGGGGTTCGGAACAATAGGGCAGCAAGGGACGACAATTTTGTTTACTTTTCTCAGGTCCTGCACTACCCTGTACTTGCCACTAGGTTTCTTGATTCGTATTATGGGTGAGTTACATGGGCTACTCATCACTTCTTGTATGATGTTTGCTTCTAGCAATCTTTTAATTTCAATGGCAACTCCTGCTCTCACTTCTGCACTCATTTTATACGGCTTGGTATTAGGATAAACTGCATTTTCTTTCATAGCTATTTTGATTGGGTCTACATTTGCCATTAATCCTACATCCTTTCCAGTAAAGTCCCATACTTCTGGTTTCACTGTCTTTTGGAGTTCTTCGGGTAAGTCTTGTACAGTCATTTGTTTAATTTCTGTCTGGTCTGATTAACATTAATTTGTATATGCCATCTTCATCTGGGGTCTCAATTTCGACGCCCTTTGGTGTGCAAAAGATGGTGCAGTTCATTTTGCACAACAAATCACGTCCCAGTAAGTTTACTGGACTGGTATCACACACTACAAATCTATGCATTTCTTTGAAGTTCCCTATTGTAATCTCCATGGGCTCAGTAACTGGGGTACTAATCAATTGATTAGATACTCCCACTACTTGGATTGCTTCTCCCGAGAGGGGTAGGTTTGGAACGTCTGCTGTTCTCACAGTAGAGCGGGTAGCACCAGTGTCCAATAGAAAGGTGACATCATTGCCATCAACCCTTCCTTCAATGTATGGTCCTGACTGGTCTACCGGTAAGGAGGCGCCAAGCACGCACTCCTCGTCCTCCCCCCTCAGGCCCCGTCAGTATTGGCCGTCACAGAGAAAAGTATCATTCAACAGAAACTGCGAAGTTGCTGCATTTCTATTCTCATTGCCTCCCCAGATTTCTATGTCATCACCCTGAGGTATTTTTCCTTTATAATTTGGTTTAGGCGCACGGGGCAATTGACTTGCCTTTACCTGGTGCTGGGTCTTTCTTGGTTTCTCATTCTGCGTCTGTGGAGTTAAATCAGTGGTTTGGGTATTATCATGCTGTAAATATGGACACTCGTCTCTCCAGTGCCCTATTTCTCATCACTGGTGACAGGGAAATTTCTTTTTAGCTTCTTCTCTGCTCATTTTCACTTTGGGCTTCCCTCCACCCCCAGAGCCTGGATTTTGAGAGTTCTTATTCATTTTACGCAGTTGCTTTTCCTGCTGCTCCGCTAGCTTCACTTGTGCCCACATAACCTTTTCCTTCAGAGCCTTTCGCTTTTCTGCCATCTCGTCCTCACAGTACTTTGCGTACCGTAAAACCTCATCCATTTTCTTAGACTGCCAACAAATTTTATTATCTTTGATCCACTGGCAAATTTCGGGTCTTAAACCGTTTACAAACCTGTAAATGAAGTGGGTCATGTCCTTCATCTCGATGTTATTATACCACTGTAGGTTTTAAACACCTGTAACAGTCTCTCATAAAAGGAGGGCACAGTTTCATACCTTTCCTGCGTGGTTCTATCTATCTTGGTCCAATCAGTTTCCTTCGCAGGCACCTTTTGCTTCAGGTGTAGTATTACCTGATCATATTTTTTCATCACCTCATCAGAAGGAGCTCCTGTTTTAGGGTCCCTCGGGTATTCCTCACTAGGCCAACCAATGGCAATCTTACACTCGGTCCATAAATCCACAGGAACCACTATATCAAAAAACCGATCCAGGTCTTTCCATAGGCATTTTTGCACCTTTACAAATCTTTCCACCTGCCTGTACCAGTCCACAGACTTCTCTCTCAGTTTTGGAAAGTCATTGGTAAAGGACACAATATCCTGCCTGGACCATGGAACGTGCACATATTTTCCACCTGGCACTTCGCGCATAGGGTATAATTGTTCTGGTTGGTCAGCTTCCTTTAGAACGAATTTAGGAGTGGCCTGTTTGGATCTAGCCTCATCTTTCTTCTTGGCCCATCTAGCTTTCCATCTTTCTACATCTCCCCATTTTTGCAACACTGTCAATAATTCTTTGACCTGTGCCTTTTTCCCTGACACATTCAGGTTTTCCAAATCTTTGTCTGAGAAATCTACTCTGTACGGTTTTTGCAAAGGCTTTGATTTTGAAATATCTATTCCCATACTAGCTGCAGTGTCTGTTAGTTTCTCATGGAGCACTCTGGTATTCCGGGTAAGGCTCTTGCCTATAAACAGCAGCTCTTCTTCCGAGTAGGTATTTAATCTGTCTAATCCTACATTTCCTGCCATTAATTCTTCTATTTCTACTCTCAGTTTGTAAATATCTAAAGGTTTCGACTGAGGAGCTTGTTTTTCTAATTCTCGACTCCATCTTTCAATTTCTTCAGGAGTCACTAACGTGACACTCTTAGTACCCGAAGTCGATTCCATTTGAATCTCCCTCGTATTGAAAGGATTATGTCTTTTCTGCATCCTTTTTCCTGCATCCCTGATCGGCAAATCCATTAGCGAGACCTCAGGCTCGCATTCACTTGTCTGGCCATCCACGATTAAGGGCTCTGGTCTCGGCTGTGCTATAACTGGGGTAATAACTGGAGTTTTTGGACTCCCTTGTCGGTCCCCATACAACGGAACCACTGGTCCAATAGTTACCGGGATTGTCAATGCTTCCGGGCTCGTATTTAACTGGGAGATTTTCTGAATTATCTCGGCTCTCTGTTTAGCTAGAGCCTCCCGCTCCTTTTCCTCCAATAACCCGTCTAAGGATTTTTCATGTAATACCTGTGGGGTCAAAGTTGGAGCATAACTCAGGGCAGTGGGATGCGTCTCACTTGGTCCTTCACCATAATTAGGTTTTGGGAACAAACTTCTGGTGCTTAACACCTTGCCTGCTAAGGCAATTCCCGCTGGGTGCTGAACATCTAGAAACTCCATTGTTCATGACAAGGTCAGCTCGTCATAAGCACAGCTCCAGTGTACTGCATGACGAGCTGACCTTGTCATTAGCATGGAAGTGGTTAAAGACCTTTGTTCCTCCTCATACGGAGGTCTTGAGAACGGGATCCCTGAACTTGAGGTTCCTGCCTCACCCTCATAGGGAGGTCTAGAGCAGAAGTCTCTTTCTCTTGAGTATCTTGACTCCCACTAAATGGTGTTCTTTGACAGATATCTCTAGCACCTATGGGTCCCGAACCCTCGTTATAGGGAGGTATTTGACAACCCTCTCCTACACTTACAGATCTGACCTTATCCTGGGGAGGAGGTCTTCGAGAATTATCCCCTACACTAGAGGGTCTGAGTCCTTCATTATAAGGAGGCGGACTTCTCATAAACATGTCATCTATAATTCATCATCCGACTCCCCAATGGGCACTCAATGTTTGCACTTTTCTGTCTTCTTCTCCCCCGCCTGAGGACCACCCATTGGCATCATTGGAAACAGTCCTTCTACAATCATATTCTGTCTCCACTGTTTCATCTTTTTGTCTCGGGTCTCCTGTTTTAACTTCGGATAAAATTTTGTTAACCCTTTATCCATTCGGGGCTTATCTCTTTCAAACGCCTCGATTTCCCATTCCCCTAGTGCTTCGTACTGCGTTAATCTAGGTCTGGGATGTAAATCATTCATTCGGGTTCTCAAATTAAATAGAATCCTGCCATTAAATGTACCCTCTAACGGAAAAGCCAAAATTCCGTCATCCTTGGTGTATTCCGCCCAGTTTTCCAACCATACACATGAGTGGTACCCTTTATCAAACATCATGAAAGATGCGGGAGTATTCGGTGGCGGGATGACAATGCCTTCTCGGGTATTAATCGGTTTGTCTCTTTTGAAATAATTCTTTACTTTGTTTACAAGTGACAATTTTCTCTTATTTCCGTACATAATGTCGGTTTTATGACCTTTCCACTGATCGTTTTCAAACCCTAAATATCTCGGTTTAGGTCTAGTATGCGGTCTATACGAGTGCCACATATGATTTCTGCGAGCGTCTTTGTTTACAAAATCACTTCCTATCCAAATGCGTCTCTTTATTTTCGTGCGACCAGTGAAGTGCACGGTTTCAAATAATCTCGACCAATGGGTGCGCGGCCTTTTCGCGAGACAGTTCTCACGCTTCGGCACTCACCCCTCCTTTACAATTCCAGCTCCGCTACACACCCGCTGCTTCGACCAATCCCAGCGCGGCACAGAGTGACGTCAGAGCAGCTTCGCAACTGACTCCCTCCTTCACAAGGTAACGGAAACTTGATTTCTCTTTTAAAGTGCAAGTGCTTTAGTTATTTAACAACATAAACACATTCGCCACTGTACTCAAGTATCTAGACAGTAAAGATTTGTTTCACTGCAAGTAAACTACTTCCATTTACTTTTCACACACTACGGATAGATCTCTTCTGCCTACCCTTCACTCAAGCATTAGGGAACCTGCTACTTCTTTGACTCATCCACTTCATTTCGGGATATATACAGAGCCTAAAGTTTCACCAGCGAACTCCTTTGCTATCACCCAAGCTCCGACGAACCTGCTACTCCTTCCGGTGCGACCCTTACTAGGTTATATCACAATAGAAGTTTTGCCAGCGAACTCGTTGCTATCATTTATTCTAACATATATTCAGAAAACCCTAATTAGTGCTTTCAGTTCTGCCTAACCTGCACCAACTTTCCTTGAACCAGTGACCTGAAAGCGCAGTGGATTCTCTTCACCACTCACTTATTCCATTCCCCGGGGATTCCAGACAAACATTTAAACAATTACTAACGAGTGGGTTAATACATTTATCAGTATATCACTAAGAAAAACAGTTTAAAACATTTCATAATTTTTCAAAGCAAAACATTTCCAGTGAGTGATCAATTCACAAAAAATTTTTACCTTTTTAGCAGCAATAATTTTCTCGATTAGCAGCAATAAATTTTAGCAGCATCCAACCTATCTAGTTTAACTTAACTAGTCCTACCTGACTTTAACTGGTCCCTAACCATAACTCTGCTACCAGAAAATTACTGATAGAGATCGCAGGTCACCCGACCAACAATTTTACCATATACGTATCGGGCCCATAAGTTTCATTTTATCATATACATTAATCAGGTGACCTTACTCTCTACTACCAGTAACCCTGATTCCTTCCTATTTTATTTCTAGCGTACCCGACTTACCAATCCACCTTTACGGGTACCTATGACCACAATGGATCAGGGAGCTAGCTGTAAAAGAAAGGCAGGCAACAAAATACCACTTTTATATTCCTCTCTGCATTAAATGACCACAGACTACTGGGAAGTTTTAAAGTTTTTATCTAGAAGTCAGTTTCAGAAAGCATACGATTCACAGCAAAAAGGCAATCAATAATCAGGACAACGAAAAGCACATAACCATATAGGAAAAATATCAGGGCTACCATTTATGAATCTAAAGTGAAGTAAGAACAGTGAACATGCTCAGCAGATTTCAGAAAAGGGAACTTAAGAATGGTAAACTATAAATGGGCAAGTTTACGTATGTACTAGAATTTCGCTACTGGGACATACTTCAAGGGTAAAATAAAAGTTTTGAAATCCTATACCTATAGGAAGGGGGAAAAATGGAACACTCTATAATTCTATTGACATTACTTCAGTCAACATGAGAAAGGGAAAATTATAAACCACATCTATATCTCATAAACGGTATGAAGAGTTATGTTTAAAAGGAAGGGTAACATAGGAACATGCTAGGAAAACAGTAATAACGTTTGAGCTTTCATTCAGTAGCCTTGCAAAAGCATGGAAAATCAATTATGCGCAAAGGTATGTCTTTATTAAAGCAAAAGACAGAGAAATAGAAAGGTGCAGTATAGAGTTCTCAGCACTATATATTTACCTAGAATGGTGTGAAGACCAACCCTGGCCACAGATCAGTCAAGGACAGGAAATATACCCCAAGGAAGGACAGTCATCAATGGGACAGCAGGTGCAGAATGGACTCCCCAGGACAGGACAGGAAACCCAGATTAGGATCAGGACAGGACCACCAAGGAAACGACCATCACCCGCAGTTTGGAAGCAACGCCTGCGCTCCACCCTCTCTGCAACTATCAGTCAGAACCCCGATTGGGTTTAGCGAACTCCCCAGCAAAGTGCTCCGCCAGCACTTAAGGTTTAGTAAAACCTCCAGAGTCTATGGTATATTTCGGACAGAGTGCTCCGCAGCACCTCTGTATCAGTCACCTATTGAGTGCGTTGGGTCAGTGACAGGTCAGCTATTCGGACAAGTCAGACAATTTCTCTAGCTAAACCTAGGCTAGATATACTGTTTTTGGGTCAGGGTACCACCCCCCAAATGTTGCAAGTGTCAGAATCCCCAATTGCGATTGGTCCCCAAGTAGGCTAGGTCAACACACCAATCACAATTTATGTCTACAAGCCCCTATTTACATACTTTGGAACCGCCTAATCGAATTTGGGGTTCTCATGAGAACTTCTACTGAATACAATGAAAAATAACAATTGTAGCGAGTGAGGAACAGTCCAGATCCATCCTGCTGGGTCGCAGGTCGCGTTCTCAGGAGCATCTTGACTGTGGCTGCCAGCTGGCTGAGTTCCATTGCTCAAGGTTGCCTTCTCTCTGCCATGGTGACATGCGCAGTAGGGACTTTCAAGATGCTTCTCGTCTCCCTCAGACCCCAATATCGCGGTACATGAAAAGTAAGCGAAAACAAATTAAAAACATAGAAATAAATGATTACACTGTATACCATGATTAGCTACTCTATACCCCTTACTTTATAATATACTAATGCGTGAATGATTAGTGCAAACAGACAGTAACACGAAAGCATCTGCGCAAGCTTCACCACGTTAGGACACCGACAGCCATTTTAGACGCAAGTGCGCAGGCGCACAGTTTCCCACCAGAACTGCAACTACGTCACGTCACGTGAGTGTGACTAACGCATGCGCAGAAGAAAACCCTCCAAGCGGCGGCCATTTTTAGGAACAAGGTTTATTGTGTTAGTAAAACACATAGGCAAGCGTCGCTAGGACACCCCAAATGTAAAATAAAGGGAAATTAGTAAGACATACAGGTTGAATTACATTGTTACATATTATTCGAGGTTCATGAATTCAAGCAAGTCGCGTAATGTGCGAAATCTTGCTCCATCACCATAACCTAACCGGATTGCAGTGAGAAGGATCCCCTGTCACATGGCTAGCATTGACATCTCTTTATTTACATCCTAATATAGGTGCTAGCGTGGTGTAGAGAGTCATAGCAAATAAGGCTTTGGATTTAGAGAAGTATGTTAGGTTGAAAATAATATTGAGATTTGGATTTTTAGTGAGCTGTGGATTTTCGCATTGTTACAGGCGCCATAGTACTGATTATTGGCACAGTATACAAATATATTTGTTGTGTTGCATAGTTTGGAAATGTTCAGTTCTGTTAATGGACTAACAGTGGACTTTTCCATCTGCAGATTATACTGAATGACCAGCAGAGGGAGTGATGCCGGAAACCATTTCTCTGCATTGCTGAGACCCCAAAAATAACAAAACGTCGTCAGCCTTCGATTTCCTTGATCAATTTACATGGTAGGTTAAAGTCTCATTTAATCGGTTTGCTTGTCATTGAAAGAAGTTCAGGGCGTCTGACAGCTCTCAGCACGTTTTAGTGGGGTCTCCCACATAAATATTATTTGTAAAGACTGAAGCAATATGAATGACGCTATTGGCATCATGATAGTTTATGAAGGATGTTGACTGTCTACAAGGCTGAAAATCCTACTTGAGATACTAGTGCTAGCGGGGGTGCTAGAGGGAGCACGGCAAGATGGCCGCGCTTCGGTGAGGCTCTGCCAGACCGAGTTTAACATACGTCTAATATCCGCGTGATCCAGCGTTGTTCGTCGTCCACACTGGAAGAAGTGTGTGGGTAAAGTTGCCAGGAACAGACTGATATTGTCCACAATAATCCAGGACGTGGCGTGCTGGACTTATCCGTCCCGGTTGAACTGGTGCGGACCTGCTGGGTAAAAGACTGGAAGGCCCGGCGACTTCTGAGGCCTGCCTGCCGGCCGCCACGTATGGAGGGGAGCGGTGGAATCTGAGGGCTGTAAAGAACATTGCGCCTGCATGCACACGCAGAGAGTGCGGTTTGGCCACAAGTAGCGACAACTGCAGTCGAGAGGGAGACAACGGAAGACTCGGCGCCGAAGAAGACCTGAGGCTTCGGAGGCCTTAAATTGAAAGCCGCGGTCTGGATTTTGGTTTGCCGGCTGCCCGCTAAAGAAAGTCTGCCCAGCGTGACTGTAAGACAGCGGCGGTGAACGGGTGCATTGTGAGGCTTAACGGAGCGAAGATAGAGCTGCGGCGGGAATCAACGCCAGTCGCTGTTGGATTCGAGCTAAAGGGCCGCAACGTCCATCGGTGGCCTAGGGACTGCGACTGCTGCTGCGGACTGGGCCCGGATTAGGCGGAGAGCTGGAGGGCCCGGGAAAAGGCTGCTGCACATCTGAGCATAGCGACGGCGGCGTGAGGAGCAGACCGCTGGCAGGGTTCCGGTGCTACCGCCTACGCTGGTTGCGGTGAGTGGGGCTAAGGCCTGGAAGGGAGCCGGGGCTGCGGAGGCGGGATTCGGCTCATCTGGGCCTGGCTGCACGCTCTGTGGCCGGTGGGGGTGGGGGTACGGGTCGGCGACAGGGCCTGGAACTGTTGGGGGCCTAAGATTACTACAGGCTCCTGTGGGCAGATGATCTGTGTCTTGTGTTGGCTGCAGCTTGGCCCGGGTGATTTTTGATTGCGGATTGAGCACAAGAGCACTGCCATTGTACCCCGCATCTGAAAACAAGAGTGGCATTACTGGAGGTTCCTGGGGTAGAGCGAGGACAGATATATAGACTGCTCAGCTTGAGGATTTAGTCTGAGATAACATAGCAGATAGCGTGGTAGAGGTACGATCAAGCGGCTCTGGCTGACATGTGCAGATAACTTTTACACTGTCTAGACCCTTCTTACATAAAGTATAACTGCTGATTGGGCGTGCACGATACCGGCAGGCGCTATGGGCCGTCAGGATAGGACCCAACCTAAATTGACTTTTGATATGCGGAAATCTGCGACGCCGCGGTCGCAAGAAACGACAGATGCAGACTCTGCAGGTACTGCGGGGGGAACGCCGAATTTGGAGGCCACACTAGTTGCAATGCAAAAAACCTTACAGTCCATAGAAGGCACTATGGAAGCGGTGAACCATAGGCTGGACCACATGTCCACGCAGTTTGAGCGCCAAAACGAACGCATGGACGAGGTAGAGCAGAGGGTGTCGGCGACAGAGGAGGGTCTAACAACTGTGGCTGACAAAGTGTTCAACATGGAGAAGGTACTGGCAGTAATATAGGCTAAGAACGAGGAGTTGGAAGGGCGGTCCCGACGCAACAACATACGCGTTACGGGGCTTCCGGAGTCCACGAATGTAGGCAGAATGGAAGACTTCATGGAGCGTCTATTTGTGGATATTTTTGGCTCTGAGAATCTCTCTAAAATGTTCGTTGTAGAACGTGCACACCGTTCCTTGGCGAAACGCCCAGTGGCAGGGGCGCCTCCACGACCTATTGTTGCCCGCATCTTGAATTATAGGGACAGGGACGTGCTATTGCGCCTGGCGAGAGAGAAGGGCACTATAGACTATCAGGGAAACAAGCTGGAGTTTTTCCCAGACTTCACGCTGGCTGTGCAGACGGCACGTAAAGAATGTGCGGGTGTGAAACAGGTGCTCAGGGCGGAGGAGATACCATATGCCATGCTTTATCCAGCTCGGCTGCGGATTGGGGCACCCTCTGACAATAAAATATTCACTTCGGCCAAGGCTGCCATGGAATACGCGAAACAACAGAAGAAGCGAAAGAGAGACGCTGCCAGGGAGAAAGAGGGAGGTGATGAACACATGGAGGAACACTGAATTGTTCGTAGGTCTAGGACGCTAATTACAGCGCCTTACTGGGCTCTTTGTGTCATCATCAGAAGGAGTTACTGAACGAAGCTGTAGAGTTACTTCTATCTTTCGCGTGTGACACTCTGCCCATATGCTGTTGCATGGATACCCCACAATACCTGCATCAGAGGAAAGCAGTGATGGTGTATGCTGATAAACAGGGTGGGCATTGAACAGTATCTTGTGATAGGGCAGGGTGCAGATCCCCTACTGTGAGATAACTGAATATACCTCTTGATGGGGGGAACGCATAACTGGACACTGGGCTCATGGTACCTGTCACAATGGACCCGGACGTGTCCCTTGGGATGTTGCCGTTCCTCTCTATGCATGGTGGCACCCGATATCTGAACTAATGGTTGTAAAGGGGCGGGCATCAGCAGCATTGTGTATGTTTACCTAATCTCCAAGCACAGACTATGGTAATGTGGGGAGACTTCGTTGATCATCAATTCAAGGACTGCAATTTGAATGTACTAGGTTACTATTTGTAATGTGCGGATTACTAGGATAATGAGTATACTAGATGGCAATGTTGGTGTGCACAATGATCGGGGTGCTTTGGGGTATAGCAAGTGGGAGCTGGGTAGAGGGTAGACAACAGGCTGCACCGTCTGCTCCTTACTGATAGCGGGATCAAATGTGTTTCAGTGAAATGAAGTCTGTTCTTTATATGCAAAACAGGATACGGTGCGATGTGTGGAGCTGGCGGATAGCAATGGATACTAATATGCATAACTTGGTCACCTCCTGTATAGTTGTATACGGGAGTTACACGCCACTTCGCCCCCACATATGGGAGTACCCCACTGTTTAATGGTTCGGGGAGACTGGGCGGGGGGGTTTGGTGGTATGGGTGAGCTTTTGGCAGGTTGGGGTGGCTGAAGTGGGTGGGGGGTTGGAATGGAGGGAAGGGTCTCTTTCAAGCAGCGTTGAATGCATGGATGATCTTTGGCAATTAGGGGTTGTTGTTACGGGAGGGGAGCAGGGAGGGGTAGATCGCGGGATCCTAAAGTACTGGTTAATTTGTAAAGGGCACTACAAAGGGTGTTTGGTGCGGCGAGGGAGTGACCGTGTGCAGCGAAGGTGGGTATTGGAAGCCATATGTGCTAATAGCGGGACAAGTGGGACCTTGTTGACATTCTGGCAAGACAATTGCAGACACTGTATGTATGGATAAGGGAGAGACGCTCACTTGGCTATCCTGGAATGTACGCGGCCTAAACAGACCTCAGAAGACCAGGCAGGTGTTCGCCTATTTGAATAGACACAATGTGCAAGTGGCCTTCTTACAGGAGACTCATCTCAGGGGGCAGGCAGCGGAGACGGTGGCTAGACAGTTGGCTGGCACGAGATTGGTGACTTCATACTCCTCGTATGCCAGGGGGGTCATGATATTGATCAAGAAAAATGTTCCATTCATGAGACTCCACGAGGAAATTGATACTGAGGGACGCTATATTATTTTACATGGCAAAATATGTGGTACACTAGTGACAATGGTTAATGTATATGGGCCAAATGTTGATAATCCTGACTTTTATGTTAAATTATGGAACAGAATATATGCCCTACCTCCGTCTGCTATAATTTGTGGGGGAGATCTAAATGTGACTCTGGATCGGGAGCTGGATAGGAAAGAGGATAGACCTGTGGCAGTGAAAAAAGCATGTTTGGCAGTGCAGAATGGCATGATTGATTTGGGCTTGGTAGATGTGTGGCGACTTGGACATCAGGGCGTAAAAGAGGGAACGTGCTATACATCGGCACATGATACCTGGTCACGATTGGACTATTGGCTCGTAACTAAGGATGTCAGTGGATGGGTGATGAAAGTGGAACATCTACCCCGCACACTGTCGGATCACGCTCCAATTCGAATGGAAGTCTGTATGCCCTCACATGTGCGGCCACCCTTTACGTGGCGATTGCCACCTGGGGCTCTGACTGATCAGGTTATGCGTGAGGGTCTGCGTGAGATGATTGAGGAGTACTTTGACAAGAATGTGGGGTCGGTGGATGATGCCTGTGTTTTATGGGAAGCTTTTAAGGTGACGGTACCGGGTGCGTGCATTGGACTGCAAGCTGGGGTATTGAAGTCGCTCAGAGGCTCTATGGAGAAATTGGAACGGGAACTGACCGGACTGGAACGCCAATATGAGACTCGACCGAATGCGCAACTCTTGGCTGATATACGTTCAAAGGTTACAGAGTATAATGAATTGGCAGAACAAGAGGTTAAATACTTATCCAAGCGTACTACAGCTCGGCACTACGGGGAGGGAGGCAGACCGGGACGCGATCTGGCAAACAGACTTAGGGAACCATGGGCCAAACAGTGTGGGGTACAAGAAATTAGAGACGTGACAGGACGGTGACAGATGTGGATGGCATACAGTACTGTGCCCAGGTGTATGAACATAGGGAGACGGCAGGGGAAGATGAGATTGCCAAATATTTGGATGACATAGCTCTGGTTTGGCTCTCGAAGGGGCAGCAAGATTTTCTGATGCATCACATCACCGAAGGTGAATTAAGGGATGCCATAGCGGCTCTGCCAAATGATAAGGCGGCGGGCACAGACGGGCTGCCATCAGAGTTTTATAAGGAGTATGTGGATTAGATTTTGCCGCACTTAGCGAATGTACTAGAGGAAGCTGTTGATCAGGGCCAACTCCCAGTGACGATGAGGGAAGCTCTGTTGGTGGTGCTCCCAAAGCCCGGTAAAAAGCCGGACAGGTGTGAATCGTATCGTCCTCTGTCCTTGATGAACACCGACATGAACATTTTTGCCAAGGTGCTGGCTACGCGTCTACGGTTGATATTACCAGTCATGGTGCTACCGGATCAATCTGGCTTTGTGCCACAAAGATCGACCTCCCATAATCTAAGGGCGTTGTTTGCCACTCTACATTTGCTGAAACCTGAGCTTGCTGCGGTGGCAGTGCTATTGGATGCGGCTAAGGCATTCGACTTGGTAGCCTGGAAGTATATGCTAGTGGTACTCCATCGGATGGGCGTGCCGTGTGTTTTCACATCCTGGATTAGTCTCTTATACACTAACCCAATTGCTCGAGTAAGGGTGAACGGTCGGGTATCAGAGCCCTTCAATATACAGAGAGGGACGAGGCAGGGATGCCCACTTTCACCCCTATTATTTGCCATAATTATGGAACCTCTGGCGTGTATACTACGTCAAAGGCACGCGGCTTCGGCCCTCCGGTTTCATCTTAGATCATTGGCGGTCTCCATGTACGCTGATGACATGGTGCTATACGTACGGGAACCGGCTACATATTTGGAGGGTGTGTTGAGGGAGTACGTTAGATTTGAACATTTCTCCGGACTCTCGATCAATTGGGACAAGTCTATACTGTTGCCATTGACGGATGTCACTGTGCCGTTCCCTTTGGAGTTCCCTCTTGACTGGGCAACTGAGCCCGTGCGGTATCTAGGAATATGGATACATAGAGACGCTCAGGAAATGATTAGGGCAAATTATGGTGTCGCAATCTCTAAATTGGAGGATCAGGTGGCGCGCTGGATCAGATTGCCTCTCTCGTTTGCAGACCGGGTAGCACTGATTAAGATGGTGGTGCTGCCTACATTTTTGTATTATTTTGTCAACATTCCTCTGGTTCTGAGGTCTAGTTTTTTTGCGACGCTACAATCCCTGATGATCACCCTGGCATGGGGGGGGGACTAAACCGCGAGTGAAATGGGACACGCTGACCAAGCCTTACGAATTGGGTGGATTCGCTGTGCCGGATATGCGATTGTATTACCTATGCGCACAGGCACACTTCGCCTCGTATTGGATTTCGGCGCCACCCTACACGCTACATGTGGCGATTGAGGCTGGGGCTATCTATCCGTTGCCATTAAAGGCGATGGTGGTGAATCCACATTCAGTTTTCGAAAAGGGCGAAGTGGACACGGTTCAATGCACTGCTAAAGCCTGGCAAGACCTAGGTAGGCGCGCTGATAGGCTGCCATGGTACGCCCCGGCTATGCCATTATTACACCATGGACCAATCTCTGTATCAGGGGAAGTGGGGGCACTACAACTATTGCAAGGGGCTGGGATACAGACGATGGGAGATGTCTTCCCTGGAGGGCAGTTCCTCTCCTTGCAGAGTTTATGTGACACTACTGCTAATGGGACGATGGCTACGTTTGTTTATGTCAGATTTCGCGCTGCAGTACGTGATTTATACCCGACTTTCCCGTTGGAGCCTCCGACGTTGGGCGCATTGCAAGTGATGTATGCCACAGACACTCGGGTCAAGATGTTATCCAGACTTTATCGAGCTTCACAGGAGGATGAGGGAGGTGGGATTGAAAGTTCCAGAGCGCGATGGGATGCCTGTCTGCAAACTCCCCTGACAGATGAGGAATGGAAGGAATGCTGTTCTATGACCGGCGCGTTTGTGGCCAATGGCAATTTCAGACTTTTGCAATATAAGTTTCTACAACAATGGTATTACACGCCGGCGCAGCTCTTGAAGTATGGATTGCGTGATTCGGCTTGTTGTGTACGTTGCGGTTCGCCTGAGGCTGACTTTATGCATCTGGCGTGGAGATGTCCTCGAGTGGGTGGATTTTGGACAGCAGTAATGGATGTTTTGGCGGACATGACGAAAGAATCCATTGCCCCAGACCCGCGCATATGTTTACTTGGTATGGTGTCTGGAGTGCCTTTGAGAGTGAGAAGATTGGTGTCATTGGCGTTACAGTTGGCGAAGAGAAGAGTGGCTGTATGCTGGGGGGGTAGGCGTGCTCCGGATGTGAAAACCTGGTTGCATGAAATGGCATATTGCCGTGACCAGTTGACGTGCTATTATGAGGAGCTGCCACAGGCCTCGCGCCCTAAAGACATCTGGGGTCTGTATACAGAATACATGTTGGCTAAGCTCTATGAGGAAGACTAATTTTGTTGCTCAATCGGGCTGTCGTCATGCTCCGGTATCAGAATGGGGACTAGATATACTGCTACAATTGCACGGAATATGGAGAAGCGTCTGCGTATAGTGGGACATGGCACCGGGACCATTCCATTGATGCATCGCAGAGTTACATTCAATATTATGCAATTGCTCCTATGCACGGTTAAGTAATGGGATGGTGAGTACTCTGATCACTATGGCTATTAATGAGGGATGCCTTCACGCCGGCCGGATTGCCCAGTCAAGTCCGCATTTAGTTGCTTGTTGACCAGGATCCCGGGGATTAAGTGGGTGGGTGGGAGGGAGTTGATTGTTGATGTATTGTTAAGAACTATGCAAATTTGACCAAAAGGCTGTTATCTATTTATAAGGTGAACATTGAGTCAGCATTGGTTATATAATGCGCCGCCGGACCTATGGTTGTCGGCTGAAGGGCCGTGTACTGCGAATTGATTCAAATGAGATGCGTGGTATAATTTGGCCGGCCCTATGGATTGTAGGCCAGAAGTTTTGTCGTTACCAAATGCCTTAATAAAGGTCTTAAAAAAAAAAAGATACTAGTGCTAGCAATTTATCATCACAGGAAATTAGTGTCTTTGAGGCTGCAATGAGTTGTCTTATGTTAGAGCGATTTACTCACTTTGAAACGCGGGAAACCTATTTACCCTGCCTCCCAGCGCTCTGTATGTGGGACTCTGATACTGAAGATGGATTGCTCTTGAGGATACTCTGTGTTCTTGTCACTCTAACCCACTTTCAAAAGGGGGAGCCCAGCTTTCAATGGTGCAGAGTACTTTCCCAATACACTTCCAACTTGCCTTGCAGTCTGTGGCCTTTCAGAGAAACTCACGGGAACAGTTAATGGGGTGAGACTGGGTTTTATTGTCTTTAACACCCTTTTCTTTCTTATAGTGCTTCTGTAATATGGTAGCGTCAATTCAGCTTCTTTTTTCTTCGGGGAACTGCGAAGCTTCCGTCGGTCTGGACCTACTCTCCTCCACTCCAGTGTTGCGGGTGCAGGGATGCCCAGAAAAGAAAACAAAATACCCCGATTAAGTTTTAATGCTCTGCTGTTTAAAGTACAGGGGAAAGGGAGTGAGGATACACAAGGTGCTCACTGGCCTGACTCTCGAGTGACGGTACAGTGCTCAGGGGAGGGAGTGCAGGTAACGCGAGTCGGGTGAATCAAGGCGGCTCTGGCCCCCTCCTTCCCGCCCACGCCGCGATGCAAGCCCGTACCTGGTTAAGCCACACTTCCCTTGAAGTGTGGTTCGGGGATTCGCCTTGTCGTTGGCCTCCTGGCTTAACAGCGCTCTCGGCAACCCCGTCTGGTTCTTCTCCTTGATCCGCCTCCTTCACCGCCTTCGCTCTCGATCCTCCTTCGCCAACATGTGTAGAACACACCGGTTCCTCTTTCCTCGCGTTTTTTCCGTCCTCCAGGCAATCCACGTCATCAGAGGGGGCCGAGACTGGGTCAAAGTCAGCCCAATTAAAGAAACAGTGTTCAGTTTCCTTGTTGCCTCTGAACACCGTCGGGATCTCGTTGCTCCACGCCCCGCCTTGCTGCACAGAGAGAGATGAGAGGTTCATATTCAGGCTCTCCTCTGAGTCCGACCGCTTCACCCTGTCACACAGTCATAATAGCAAATAGTCAACTAGGGCTGAATTGCTGATGTCTCATTCTCCTGTATTGGTGTCACGCAGGGCGATTGGTCATGAGGTCCTCTGATGTCATAAAGCTACAGCATGATGGCATATGACATGAGAGCAAGCAATAGGATACATTTTTTATGGAATTGAAATGGGTAGCAGGCTAGACAGGACATCCAGCTGAAGACAAAGATGTTAAAATGAAAGACTCTAGGGCATTATTAGAGACTTATACATTTGTTTGTAGGTGTGGGTGATCATAATATTCTCGGGTTCTCTATTGGTTTACTGATAGGGATTTGCAACAATGAAGATGTTAGAATCTGTTGTTCAGAATGTTTATTATTACCACTAACTATAGCATAAGCCTTCTTCCAAAAACGTATCCGGTCACTCAATAGTTATTGCTGTACCATAACCGACGGAATTGCAGTAAGAAGGATCCCCTGTCACATGGCTTGCATTGACATCTTTTTATTTACATCCTAATATAGGTGCTAGCGTGGTGTAGAGAGTCATAGCAAATAAGGCTTTGGATTGAGAGAAGTATGCTAGGTTGAAAATAAAATTGAGATTTTAATTTTTAGTGACCTGTGGATTTTCGCACCTTTTAGTGGGGTCTTCCGCCTAAATATTATTTGTAAAGACTGAAGCGATATGAATGACGCTATTGGCATCATGATAGTTTATGAAGGACGTTGACTGTCTACAAGGCTGAAAATCCTACTTGAGATACTAGTGCTAGCAATTTATCATCACAGGAAATTAGTGTCTTTGAGGCTGGAATGAGTTGTCTTATGTTAGAGCGATTGACTTACTTTGAAACGCGGGAAGCTTATTTACCCTGCCTCCCAGCGCTCTGTATGTGGGACTCTGATACTCAAGATGGATTGCTCTTTGGGATACTCTGTGTTCTTGTCACTCAAACTCACTTTCAAAAGGGCAGCCCAGTGCTTTCAATGGTGTAGAGTACTTTCCCAGTACACTTCCACCTTGCCTTGCAGTCATAATAGCAAATAGTCAACTAGGGCGGAATTTCTGATGTCTCATTGTCCTGTGTTGTTGTCACCCAGGGCGATTGGTCATGAGGTCCTCTGATGTCATAAAGCTACAGCATGATGGCATCTGACATGAGAGCAAGCAATAGGATAAATTTTTCATGGAATTGAAATGGGTAGCAGGCTAGACAGGACATCCAGCTGAAGACAAAGATGTTAAAATGAAAGAATCTAGGGCATTATTAGAGACTTATACATTTGTTTGTAGGTGTGGGTGATCATAATATTCTCGAGTTCTCTATTGGTTAACTGATAGGGATGTGCAACAATGAAGATGTTAGAATCTGTTGTTCAGAATGTTTATTATTACCACTAACTATAGCATAAGCCTTCTTCCAAAAATGTATCAGGTCACTCAATAGTTATTGCTGTACCATAACCTAACAGGAAGACAAACAGGTTGAATTACATTGTTACATATTATTCGAGGTTCATGAATTCAAGCAAGTCGCGTAATGTGCGAAATCTTGCTCCATCACCATAACCTAACAGGATTGCAGTGAGAAGGATCCCCTGTCACATGGCTAGCATTGACATCTTTTTATTTACATCCTAATGTAGGTGCTAGCGTGGTGTAGAGAGTCATAGCAAATAAGGCTTTGGATTTACAGAAGTATGCTAGGTTGAAAATAATATTGAGATTTGAATTTTTAGTGAGCTGTGGATGTTCGCATTGTTACAGGCACCATAGTACTGATTATTGGCACAGTATACAAATATATTTATCTGAAAGAGACACGTTAGTATTAGATTCCTTACCTTAGAATATCCCCAGGCGTCAGACTGGATCCGGAAATTTTTGCGTAGCAGTACCCTTGCGCGTCGGTAGGCGTCGTCTGCGGCTCCGCGTCCGTCGTCGGCGTCGTGGGCGCCGTGATGACGTCGTCGGAGTACTTAGATGCCGCCTCCGCGTGCTGAGGTCAGTTCTTCTTTTTTCCGCGCCAGCAAGCGCAGATCTGGAAAAAGCAGTAACCCTAGTCAATTTTGACTAAACTTTTTGATCCTTTTTGATTACTATTTCGAGTCTCTCGACTCCGAAACGGTGCCGATAGGGATGCCCGGCTTCAAGCATTGCGACGATTGCGACCGACTGATGTCGGTCACGGATCCTCACCGCGTGTGTTTGTCGTGTTTGGCGACAAGGGCTGCTCCGACTGCCGGGCCCTCACTTCGAAAGCCAGGCGGGAGCGGTCCCGTAGGCGACTCGAACTCCGGCAGTCGGTCCCGCGCCGCGAGAGGTCCCGATCCCATGGGAGGTCGCGGGACAGGTCGCGGCCCGGAGCCTCCACAGCTCCGAGAGTAGGCCGCACTCCTCCGGGTCGAAGTCGTCGTCAGGTAAGCGGCACAAGAAGTCCAAGCGGCGTCCTCGCTCCTCGGACTCCCCCCGACGCTCGCGCGATGCGGCCGGGGGTTCGGGTGACACCGCCCACGCGGCTCCGTCGGAGTCGCGGGCGCCGCGTCCAGCCCCATACCCTACGGTCCCTGGGCTCGGCGCCACGCCGGAGGAGGTCGAGCGCTTCCTCATGGCCATGAGGAAAGTCTCTCCTCCGACGGGCTCCGCGGCGCCTCCGGGCCCAGCGGACCCGTCTGGGAGCCCTAGCGGGTCGGCGGCTCCGGCCCCGACGCCGTCGGGTGCTTCGGCCCCGACGCCGCCGATGCCTTCGGGCCCGGCGCCGCCGGCCCCTGTTATCCCGACGCCGCCGGTGCCTTCGGGCCCGGCGCCGAGGGGTCCAGTTGTTCCGACGCCGCCGGTGCCTTCAGGCCCGACGCCGCTGGTCCTCCTTCGGGATCTGGTTCGTCGCCGGTGGATCTGACGACCTCCCCGGCGTCGGACCCTCAGGTGTCGCCTCCGGCGCCGTCCTCGGGCGGCGCCGACCCCGGTTCTACTTCCGTTCCTGTTCGGCCGTCGGGGCGGCCCCGTTGGGCGCCGCTCCAGACGCCGTTGGGTGAATTTCACTTTTATGAACAGGCCCCATTGGTTGAGAACCCTGAATTTCAGGAGATGGGTGAAGGAGAGGACTGGGAGGGGTCTGAGGACCCTCTGACCAGAGAGTGTCAGTCTCATGAGGACTGGACAGAAGACCTTGGGGAGGCCAGTGGCCTGGACACCTCTCCAGACCCTGGGTTTGTCTCCCCTCCTACCGTGGCTTCGGAGGAGGGTGCAACATATAGTGTGGTGCTGATGAGGGCTGCCAAGGCCTTAAACCTTGAGCTCTCCGTCGCGGCCGTGAGGACTAACCTCCTCACTGAGGTCCTTAAACCGCAGTCAAGCTCGGCCGAGCCTCTGCTGCCCTTTAATGAGGCCTTGACTGACGTTCTTCTGGGCACTTGGTCCAAGCCCGCTACGGGTTCGCCTGTAGATAGGAACGTGGCCAGACGCCACCGCCCCGCCCCGGGCGACCCATGTTTTCTGTCCTCCCACCCTACCCCCGAGAGCCTGGTTATCCAGGCCTCCAATTCCCAAACCGCATTCCCGTCGGCCCCGCCGGATCGGGAATCCAAGAGGTATGACCAGTATGGGAAGAAGATCTTCTCATCCATTAGTTTGGGCCTGCGGTCTTCCAACACCGCCTGCCTCTTGGGACGTTACACCCACTCTGTGTGGGATAAGGTCGCGGAAGTGCTGCCAGAGTGTCGGTTGGAGGTACGGGCCAAACTCGGCCAAGCCCTTGTGGAGGGACGGGATGCAGCCAAGTATTCCATCCGGTGTGGGCTGGATACCACTGACTCGCTGGGTAGAGCGATGGCAACGACGGTGGCGGTCAGACGCCACGCCTGGCTGAGGTCCGCCAACTTCTCGGCAGATGTCCAGAGCACGCTCATTGACATGCCGTTCGATGGCCGTCGCCTCTTTGGCGACAAGGCAGACCATGCGCTTGAGCGTTTTAAGGACTCCAGGGCTACGGCCAAGTCCTTAGGCCTCTCGGGCCAACGCCAGCAACCGGCTGCCTATCACTCCTTTCGTGGCCATGGAAGGGGTGCGCCCGCACGTGCCGCCAGCCACGCGCCGCAGGGCAATCCCCAACGCGGTGGCGGCCGTGGGAACCGCCGTCCGGGCGGTCGTGGGCAGCGGCGAGGTCAGTCCACACCTTCCCCCGCAGCATCCGCCTCAAAACCCTCCTAGTCCGTGCTTTCGGGCCCATGTGACGCCAGTGGGGGGCAGGGTTCGCCATCACCACCTCCACTGGCGCACTGTCACGTCGGACAGGTGGGTGCTGCAGATTGTCCGAAGGGGCTACTCCCTCCCCTTCGAGGCGACTCCTCCAACCATGCCACCGCAGAACCACCGTGTATCGGGGGATCACTTGCGACTTCTGCAGGAGGAAGTTACGGCCCTCTTGGCCAAAGGGGCCATCGAGCGCTTTCCTGGGCCAGAAGTAGGGTGTGGTTGCTACTCCCACTACTTTCTGGTACCCAAGAAGGGCAAAGGGGGCCTGCGCCCTATCTTGGACCTACGGAACGTCAACGGCTTCCTCCGGAAGGAGAAGTTCAAGATGCTGAAACTGGCTCAGGTCTTAGCTGCCCTGGATCCAGGAGACTGGATGTGGCGTTGGACTTGCAGGACGCTTATTTCCACATCCCCGTCCTGCCGGCCCACCGGCGCTACCTGCGGCTCACGGTTGGCCACGAGCACTTTCAGTTTACCGTGCTCCCCTTCGGCCTTACCAGCGCCCCACGGGTGTTTACAAAGGTGATGGCGGTGGTCGCAGCTCATCTGCGCAGGTTGGGGATTTCAGTCTTCCCCTACCTAGACGACTGGCTGTTGAAGGCGGGCTCGCCCCAGACAGTCGTCAGCCACCTCCAGACTACAGCAGACCTCCTGCATCAGCTGGGGTTCTCAATCAATGTGCCATAGTCACACCTGTGCCCCTCTCAGAAGCTCCTCTTCATCGGAGCGGTTCTAGACTCGGCGCAGTTTCGGGTTTATCCACCCGAGCAGCGGGTCCGGGATATTCAGGCTCTGATTCCCATCTTTCAGCCGTTATCCCGGGTTTCGGTCAGGTTGACGCTGCGGCTTCTGGGGCTGATGGCCTCCTGCATCCTGCTGGTGCATCACGCCAGGTGGCGGATGCGGGCTCTGCAGTGGGACCTGAAGTTTCAGTGGGCCCAGCATCAGGGCAACCTATCCGACCATGTCCTGATCTCGGAGGGCACTGCGAGACAGCTGCAGTGGTGGCTTACGGACCGCGATTGGGTCAGCGGCAGATCCCTCTCCCTACCCCAACCGGAGCACGTAGTTGTGACGGACGCGTCCCTCCAGGGCTGGGGAGGCCACATGGGAGAGGCGGAGATCAGAGGCCTCTGGTCTCCGGCGGAGTCCCGGCTCCACATCAACCTGTTGGGGCTCAGGGCGATTCGTCTGGCACTGAAGGCATTCCTCCCCTCTGTTCGGGGGAGTGTAGTGCAGGTGTTCACGGACAACACCACCGCCATGTGGTACTGCAACAAACAAGGCGGTGTGGGGTCGTGGATCCTTTGTCAAGAGGCTCTTCGCCTTTGGCAATGGCTGGAACGCCAGGGCGTGACCCTGGTGGCTCAACACCTGGCAGGTTCTCTGAACGCTAGGGTGGACGAGCTCAGCCGTCAGTGCATGATGGATCACGAATGGCGTCTGAACTCGGAAGTGGCGCAAGGCCTCTTTCAGCAATGGGGAGAGCCTTGGTTAGATCTATTCGCCACCGAAGAGAACGCGCAATGTCATCAGTTCTGCGCGTTGGAATTTCCAAGGCAGCACTCGCTCGGAGACGCTTTTCGTCGCGAGTGGAGTTGCGGTCTGTTGTACGCCTTTCCGCCTATACCACTTCTGCCCAGAGTGCTGAAGAAGATCAGGCGCGACCGGGCCCAAGTCATCCTTGTGGCTCCGGACTGGGCTCGAAGGTACTGGTATCCCGAGCTACTCAGTATGTCAGTCGATCCCCCGGTTCGTCTGCCTCTTCAGGAGGACCTTCTGTCGCAGCAGCAGGGGACGGTCCTCCACCCGAACCTGTCCAGTCTCCACCTCCATGCTTGGAGATTGAGCGGCGACAGTTGAGGCCATTTGACTTGCCTCCTGAAGTCTGTAACGTCATTCTGGCAGCCAGGCGTCCCTCCACAAAGTCGGTATACGCCTGCAGGTGGAACAGATTTGTGGCATGGTGTACAGCAAAGGCTGTGGATCCTCTTGCTGCCCCTCTTTCAGAGGTTCTTCTCTTCCTTCTTTCTCTTGCCCAGCAGGGCTCTGCTCTGGGCACTATCAAGGGCTACCTTTCTGCCCTTTCAGCCTTTCTCAGGCTACCTGATCAGCCTTCTTTGTTCAAGTCCCCTATTGTGAACAGATTTCTTAAAGGCATCACTCACACATTTCCCCCTGTTCCGTTTGTGATGCCTCAGTGGGACTTGAACCTGGTTCTAACTTTTCTGATGTGCGCTCCCTTTGAGCCACTTCACAATTGCCCTCTTCGCCTTCTGACTCTGAAGACTGCTTTCCTGGTTGCCATCACCTCTGCCAGGAGAGTGAGTGAGCTCCAGGCTCTTTCTTGTACTCCACCTTTCCTTTCTGTCCATCCGGACAAAGTGGTGCTTCGTACCAAACCATCTTTCCTGCCCAAGGTTGTCACGGCCTTCCACATTGGGCAGTCTATCACCTTGCCTACCTTCTTTCCGCGTCCGCATCCCTCTAAAGAGGAAGAGCGGCTCCATCGTCTGGACCCAAAACGTGCGCTCTCGTTTTATCTGGATCGCACACGCCAGTTCCGAGTGGATGACCAACTCTTTGTTGGTTACGTGGGCGCTAAGAAGGGGAAAGCGGTGCACAAGAGGACCATCTCCCGGTGGATCATCTTGTGTATCCAGGCATGCTACTCTTTGGCTAGGAAGGAGCCCCCTGCTGGATTGCGGGCTCATTCTACCCGAGCCACGGCGACTACCACTGCCCTGGGCAGGGGTGTGCCCTTACAAGACATCTGTCAGGCAGCTACGTGGGCATCGCTGCACACGTTTGCAAGACACTACTGCCTGGACAGCCAAGTCCGGAGGGATGGCTTCTTTGGCCGTTCCGTCCTCCAGGACTTTCTGGTGTAAGTATTGGTTCGCAGACCCACCACCGGGGTTGGTATTGCTGGGGTATCTATTCTAAGGTAAGGAATCTAATACGAACGTGTCTCTTTCAGATGCACAAGTTACTACTTGTGTAACGATATATCTGTAAGAGACATTAGTTAGTATTAGATTCCTTACCGACCCACCCATCCTCCCCGTTCTGCGAACCAATATCTAGGGTTAGGGTTGTCCCCTTCAGGGCCCTAGTTTCAATGGCACCAGTGTTGGTTTTTAACATGGCTCTGCGTTTCTGGCGCAGAAAAGCTGTGTCTAAGAACTGACGTCAGCACGCGGAGGCGGCGTCTAAGTACTCCGACGATGTCATCACGGCGCCCACGACGCCGACGACGGACGAAGAGCCGCAGACGACGCCTACCGACGCGCAAGGGTACTGCTACGCAAAAATTTCCGGATCCAATCTGACGCCTGGGGATATTCTAAGGTAAGGAATCTAATACTAACTAATGTCTCTTACAGATATATCGTTACACAAGTAGTAACTTGTGCGACGCTATTGGCATCATGATAGTTTATGAAGGATGTTGACTGTCTACAAGGCTGAAAATCCTACTTGAGATACTAGTGCTAGCAATTTATCATCACAGGAAATTAGTGTCTTTGAGGCTGGAATGAGTTGTCTTATGTTAGAGCGATTGACTTACTTTGAAACGGCGGAAACCTATTTACCCTGCCTCCCAGCGCTCTGTATGTGGGACTCTGATACTGAAGATGGATTGCTCTTTTGGATACTCTGTGTTCTTGTCACTCTAACCCACTTTCAAAAGGGGAGCCCAGCTTTCAATGGTGCAGAGTACTTTCCCAATACACTTCCAACTTGCCTTGCAGTCTGTAGCCTTTCAGAGAAACTCACGGGAACAGTTAATGGGGTGAGACTGGGTTTTATTGTCTTTAACACCCTTATCTTTCTTATAGTGCTTCTGTAATATGGTAGCGCCAATTCAGCTTCTTTTTTCTTCAGGGAACTGCGAAGCTTCCGTCGGTCTCGACCTTCTCTCCTCCACTCCAATGTTGCGGGTGCAGGGATGCCCAGAAAAGAAAACAAAATACCCTGATTAAGTTTTAATGCTCTGCTGTTTACAGTACAGGGGAAAGGGAGTGAGGATACACACGGTGCTCACTGGCCTGACTCTCGAGTGACGGTACAGTGCTCAGGGGAGGGAGTGCAGGTAACGCGAGTCGGGTGAATCAAGGCAGCTCCGGCCCCCTCCTTCCCGCCAACGCCGCGATGCAAGCCCGTACCTGGTTAAGCCACACTTCCCTTGAAGTGTGGTTCGGGGATTCGCCTTGTCGTTGGCCTCCTGGCTTAACAGCGCTCTCGGCAACCCGGTCTGGTTCTTCTCCTTGATCGCCTCCTTCACCGCCTTCGCTCTCGATCCTCCTTCGCCTCCAGGTGTAGAACACACCGGTTCCTCTTTCCTCGCGTCTTTTCCGTCCTCCAGGCAATCCACGTCATCAGAGGGGGCGGAGACTGGGTCTAAGTCAGCCCAATTAAAGAAACAGTGTTCAGTTTCCTTGTTGCCTCTGAACACCGTCGGGATCTCGTTGCTCCACGCCCCGCCTTGCTGCACACAGAGAGATGAGAGGTTCATATTCAGGCTCTCCTCTGAGTCCGACCGCTTCACCCTGTCACACAGTCATAATAGCAAATAGTCAACTAGGGCTGAATTGCTGATGTCTCATTCTCCTGTATTGGTGTCACCCAGGGCGATTGGTCATGAGGTCCTCTGATGTCATAAAGCTACAGCATGATGGCATCTGACATGAGAGCAAGCAATAGGATACATTTTTCATGGAATTGAAATGGGTAGCAGGCTAGACAGGACATCCAGCTGAAGACAAAGATGTTAAAATGAAAGACTCTAGGGCATTATTAGAGACTTATACATTTGTTTGTAGGTGTGGGTGATCATAATATTCTCGAGTTCTCTATTGGTTTACTGATAGGGATGTGCAACAATGAAGATGTTAGAATCTGTTGTTCAGAATGTTTATTATTACCACTAACTATAGCATAAGCCTTCTTCCAAAAACGTATCAGGTCACTCAATAGTTATTGCTGTACCATAACTGACGGAATTGCAGTGAGAAGGATCCCCTGTCACATGGCTAGCATTGACATCTTTTTATTTACATCCTAATATAGGTGCTAGCGTGGTGTAGAGAGTCATAGCAAATAAGGCTTTGGATTGAGAGAAGTATTCTAGGTTGAAAATAAAATTGAGATTTTTAATTTTTAGGGACCTGTGGATTTTCGCACCTTTTAGTGGGGTCTTCCGCATAAATATTATTTGTAAAGACTGAAGCAATATGAATGACGCTATTGGCATCCTGATAGTTTATGAAGGACGTTGACTGTCTACAAGGCTGAAAATCCTGCTTGAGATACTAGTGCTAGCAATTTATCATCGCAGGAAATTAGTGTCTTTGAGGCTGGAATGAGTTGTCTTATGTTAGAGCTGATAGAGATCGCAGGTCACCCGACCAATAATTTCATCATATACGTACCAGGCCCATAAACAATTTCAATTCACCATATACATTAATCAGGTGACTTTGCTTTTTCTACTACCAGTAACCCTGATTTCTTCCTATTTTATTTCTCGATGTACCCGACTTACCAATCCACCGTTACGGGTACCTATTACCACAATGGATCAGGGAGCTAGCTGTGGAAGAAAGGCAGGCAAAATACAATACCAATTTTATTTCATTTGTATTCATAAAATTACCACAGACTAGTGAGAAGTTTTAAAAGCTTTATCTAGTCTTCAATTTCAGAAAGCATTAGATTTACAGTTAATAGGCAATCAATGATTAAGATAACGAAAATCACATAACCATACACAAAGTATACTAGGGTTACCATTTATGAGTCTAAATGGAGTGAAATTCAGGAAAAATGCTAAGCAGTTTTCAGGACGATAAATTTAAAGGATGACTATAAATGAGCAGAATTTGGGCATATTACTCAGAAATGCTACCAGTGGGAAAAGTTAGGACTCCTATACATCTATAGGAAAGGGAAAAAGGGAACACGCTATAGTGCTAGTAACTTTATCTCAAAACGACATTAGATTCCAATAAACGATATGGAAGGTTGTTCTTAAAGGGAGGGTAAACATAGGAACACGCTAAAGAAAATATGGATAACGTATGAGCTTTCATTCAGTAGCTTTGCAAAAGCATGGAAAAATCAATAATGCGCAAGATATGTCTTTATTAAAGCAAAGACAGAAAATAGAAAGGTGCTGTTTAGAGTTTCTCAATACTTATAATTACCTAGAATGGCGTGAAGACCAACCCTGGCCACGGATCAGTCAAGGACAGGAAATACCCCAAGGAATAGCAGTCATCAATGGGACAGCAGGTGCAGAATGGACACCCCAGGACAGGACAGGAAACCCAGATTAGGATCAGGACAGGACCACCAAGGAACGACCAGCACCCGCAGTTCGGAAGCAACGCCTGCGCTCCACCCTCTCTGCAGCTATCAGTCAGAACCCCGATTGGGTTAGCGAAAATCCCAGCAAAGTGCTTCGCCAGCACTTAAGGTTCAGTAAAACCTCTCAGAGTCTATGGTATATTTCGGACAGAGTGCTCCGCAGCACCTCTGTATCAGTCACCTATTGAGTGCGTTGGGTCAGTGACATGTCAGCTATTCAGACAAGTCGGACAATTTCTCTAGCTAAACCTAGGCTAGATATACTGTTTTCGGGTCAGTGTACCACCCCCAAATGTTGCAAAGTGTCAGAATCCCCAATTTCGATTGGTCCCCAAGTAGGCTAGGTCAACACACCAATCAGAACACGTTTTTACAAGCTGGCATTTGCAATTTAGGGAACCGCCTAGCAGGTTTGAGGTTCCCATGACTTATTCTACAGAATACAATAGAAATTTACAATGTATCCAACACAGAACATTTCTGCTCCATCCTCCTGGGTCAGAGGTAGCGTTCTCAGGAGCATCTTGACTGTGGCTGCCAGCTGGCTGAGTTCCACTGTTCAAGGCTATCATTCCCCGGGTCTCGCGCAGGCGCGGAAGGGACATTTCAAGATGGTTCCCGTCTCGTTTCCGACCCCCCAATAGCGTGGTGTTGTAATCTTGCTCCCTGCGTCCCCATCTCCCAGTCCACCCCTCCTTCACCCGACCCCTTGGTATGACCCACCCCACATCCTGGAGTGTGGGTTAGAATGTTGAAGTGAGCTACTGCCGCCAAGCTGGAAGCACCTGTTACCTATGATTGAATAAAGTTGAACTTGGAAACCCTTAAATGTAGTGGTTCTTTACTACATTTCTTGGCGACGAGGACGAGGAGCTGAGCCAGGGTCAGTTGGGTGCTTTCCTCCCTGGAAAACTTGATGCTTGAGCGGAGATTACCATTTTAAATGAAGGCTTACCCAGTGAAAGAAGGAAGGTCACGGGAACAGCGGATGTAATGATGAAAGCTGAACTCATCGAGGTTGTAAAACGTGAAGTACGCACATCCGAAGCAAGGTGTGTGGTCTCGATGAAGGTGAGCTCGTGCCTTGTGAAACAGAGGAATTTTGTTCTTCCGTGTCAAGTTTGACAGGAGTTGGTGGATCCTCCAGCTGGCATCTTTGTGTGAGTCCAGCGGTAATTGAAGGTTTCAGTGAAGTGAGACGGCAGCAGGCAGCGTCGGCGGAGTGAGCACAGCGTGACGGTGTGAGAGCTGTTCCGCCCGTGGCAGTGATCGGTTATCTCAGCAGGAGAAGAAGCCGAGGGTGAGTGTTTCAAGTCCCCTCCAGAGTTTGTGTGGACTGGCAAGCGGGACGTGAGAGACAGTCGAAACTCATGAGGGAGAAGACGTAGCGGGTCTTGCTCCAAGTAACTGCAGAGTTGTCGACGGGAAGTTCCAGTGCTTCAACCGTGGAAAAAGAAAGGGGACTTCGCGGTCAACATTATTTTCCTGTATGAATATTGATGAAAAGGAAGGAAGGTTAAGGCTTACTCAGGCTACGTTTAGTGTCCCCGTGAAATTGTTTTGGGTGCAGGAAAACATTACCCATGAAGGATTATGAGGGATTCTCACCAGTCTATGAGGGGAGCGCATGACACTGCGTGAGGAGAAAGGAGTGGAGCGGGGAGAAGAGCCGCTTCTGTCTCTGCACAAGAAACTGAACTGAGGCGGCGTGTCTGGCGCTCGAGGTAAGAGAGAGTGGCAGCATCGTGAAGCGGGACTCTCCAAACTCGACGAATGATCTGAGTCGAGTGAGTAATAGTTTACCAGTATTCGGGAGTTTTGTTCAGACAAAGGTCAGGAAGATTAACTGAAGGGGACCCAATTTTGATAACTCTCAATTATAGTGAGCCTGTGAAAAAAATGTGAGGAGTGGTGCGGGGAACATGGTGAAACCGCTGAAACCGATCTAGGCAGTGAGTCATAACTGCATGATTTAAGAGCAGAGGAACAATAGGTGCAGTGAACCGGGGTTCACACTATCGTAAATTCACTGAGGCAGCACCTCTGCTGTTGAAACGTCCGAAAGGAGCAGAGAAAAGGTTTAATCCCTGTTGTCACTAGCGACTGAGCCAGCGCTTGGAAACTGTGCGTGGAGTTTGCAGAAGTATATAGAGAGTGTCTGACCTTGGGGTCGGTGAAGATAAATGTACCGAAGCAGCGGGTTGAAACTGCGTGAGGAAAACTCAGAGGGGCAGGGAGCGAAGTGAGCCCCAGGTGGAGTTTTTCTCTTTGACACAGATGCAAGGAAGCGCATCTGAGCGGAACATAGTGAGTAGTCAACTCTTAAACCGAACGGTGGCTGTATGTTGTAAAGTGAGGATAGAGCAGAGGAACAGGGGGTGTAGCGAACCTGGGTCCCTATTATCGAAATTTCACGGAGACAGTGTTTCCTGGCTGTTTGAAGAGCCTGAGAGGACCAGGGAAGAAGCTTAACCTCTGAGGCCACGAGTGTAACTGAACTGAGGCAGCCTGGTGAAGCTGTGAGAGGAAAAAGCAAAGGAACAATGGGTGTAGCGAACCTGGGTTCCCACTATTAGTGAAAAAGTGGTAAATAAATAAATAAACCCACTGAAGTAGTGTCTTAAGAGGATTTGAAACGTCTTAGAGGATCAGAGAAATGGTGAACCTCTGAGGTTACAGGCACTGAGGCAGAGATATGAAGCTGCGTGTGGAGATTGCAAAGAAAAACCTCAGAGTTCTATGTAGTAAACTAAACTGAAACAGCTCGTAGAAGCAGCGTAAGGAAATATCAGTACTGAGGCAGAGTATTGGGAAGCGACGTTTGGAGATTCCAAAAGAACGGAGGGAGCGTGGTAAATGAAACCGCGTCAGCGCGGTGAAGCAGTGTGAGGAAGTTTAGGAACTGAGGCGGCGCTTGGAGCTGTTGTGTGGATATGTCAGGAGTGTGGTAAATCCCAGGGTTCAGTGTAAGAAAACTGCATCGCAGCAGCAAGTTGTTGCAGATCGAGGAAACCCTCAGAGGGGCAGAGAGTGCAAGGAATCCTTGTGACGGAGTTAACACAGAGTGGGGGCAGCACTCTTGAGAGAGATCTAATCTCGGTCCATTATTGTTTGTGAATTAATGAGAGTCACAGATCCACAGACGAAGGGAGCAAGGCATATTCAGTGATTTCAGAGATACTCTGCAGAGTAATTGTAAGCGCAGAAGGAGACGTGACCTTTAAATAAAGAATCTTAGTAGCAACAGACTGCGCATTTCGTTTAACCAGCTTGGGGCGCAAGCGAATCCTACAAAGTGCACTCGTACTGCCATTTATCTATTTGCAGGCTGTGATTACATCTTCACGTGAATTTCTAATTTATAGCTGCGCGTATGACATGGAGTGGGGCCAGAATATGAGGATCACCGCAGAATGGGGTGTTCGGAAGGAAAATGTTGAGAAGTACATAACAGTATTTGAGGAAGAGAAAGTATCTCTGCTACTTGAGAAAAAAGCAGAAAATTGGCTCTACAGTTTTGGAACTGGAGGAAAGAAAAGGTACCACGAAAGGGAAAAAATATTGACGGAAGAGTCAGACAGAGATTTTTATGAGGACATTTTGAATGTGGTGGATGAATACAAAAAACAAGTCTCGTTGAAAAAAGAACAAAGGAAGGACGAGATCAAGGAAAGAAAAGTGAGCAAAGAGGAAGATAATGCTAATAGAATAAACCCAGTGGGTACCATCTTCCAAGGTGGAGTAAAGACAGATATGATCTCAGACTCAGGATCACGGCACAGTACGGCAAGCAAGCGTGTAGGGAATAGAGAAGCAACTAAAAAATATGTAGAAAAATTTAAAGAGGCTAATACGTCCCTAAAAACATATACAGGGAAGGACATCGGTGTAAAAGGGTACGAAGTTATGGAGTCAATGCACAAGAGAAACAATACTTGGTGTACTATACATACAACGGAATGTGGACTCACCATGCAAGGGGAAAAGGATCAAAAGAAATGGAGAGTTTCACGTAAAGGTAGAAGAAAAGAAAACATGAGTATGCAGGCATGGATCAGAAGCATGCAGAGAACTAAGAGTAAAGCACAGAAGGCTCGTGAGCCGCATACAAGGGGTTCTGTAGTTTTGAAAGGAGCAGCAACAAACGATGTGAGTGTAAAGGAAATAGCTAAGGACAAACTAAAGAGAAAACGAGAGACTGTCCAAGGTTGGGTGGATGAAAGAGAAGTACGCAAGAAACAGGAGAGAGAAGGCAGTAAAGGTAGAGTTGGAAGAAAAGAAGCATTCGATAGTAAGGGAGCATGCATAAGTACAACAGCCAATGAGCGGCAAAAGATGAAAAAGTATGAGTAATCAATTTGATTGTAAGGAAACGTGGCAAAGAGCCACACTGGACAAGTCCTGGTCTAAGGCGATGGAGGAATATGAAGACAAATGTGAACAGGAAGGAGAAATGGAGTATAGTTTGATTGAATCCAAGAGTGAAAAAAAAAAAGGAAAACCTTTCTAAACGAACAATAGTGACAAGTTGGAAAGTGAGAATATGGAAATGATTTCCCATTAAAGGTTTTGTTGGGGAAATATGGTCCACCCTATGATAATGGTGTCCAGTATAAGGTATGTGGAAGAAGCCGAAGTGCAAGGTCTCAGTAGACACGCAGTATTTCGTGTATGGCAAACCCAAGAGGGAACAGCAGGACACATTCAAGCTTGAAGATGCTCATGCAAATGATCGGGGGGGCGCCTAAAACTAAATGCGACAAAAATGGCAATTATAGTCATGACCAAGGAAAGGGGAGCAGAAGGAGGCCCCGTCCCGGTATTGATAAGTACATGGAAATGGAAGTTGGTGTCATCAGTGGTAACCTCAGGGGTGCGTCATGGCATAAGCTACCACCCAGAGAAAAGGATAGTACAGCCATGCTAAATCTTCTGGTAAGAGATGGGATTCCAGCAGTTAGTTCGGAATCCCAGGGAGAAATAGACGGAGTAGTAGCTGGGACATGGGAGAGCTGAATGGGAAAAGGTTGTTATGCCTTATTTCACCAACTTGGGGAGGCCCGCAATGTTACATCTCACACATGGTCTATCTTCTTCTATTGTCATGTGTGGCATTCCCTGTTGGTTCCAGACTGCTTCAGTTGCCCAATGTTTGACAAAGTAACCACATAGCCTCTTCTCTCCTGTCCTGAACTTTTAAAGGCACCAGACTTATCACAGTTGTTTATCGCTGGAAATGCAACCTCGTAACCGTTTTAGATTCTCTTACAGTTACAGTTGATTAACATAAGAATTGCAACCTGTTAACTCTTCCTATTTCCTGATTAATGTTTCATATAGTCTTACCATATCCCTGCATTTGCATATGAGGGCAGGGACCCCTACCCCATTGATACGTATCGTGTTTTGGGACCTTACTCATATTTTTCCCCTTCCCAGCCTTCCTTGCGCCTCTTCTCCCTGTTCATCCTCTCTCCACTTTTCTATGGGAGGGAGGTGTGTTGTAATCTTGCTCCCTGCGTCCCCATCTCCCAGTCCACCCCTCCTTCACCCGACCCCTTGGTATGACCCACCCCACATCCTGGAGTGTGGGTTAGAATGTTGAAGTGAGCTACTGCCGCCAAGCTGGAAGCACCTGTTACCTATGATTGAATAAAGTTGAACTTGGAAACCCTTAAATGTAGTGGTTCTTTACTACACGTGGTACATGAAAAGTAAGCGAAAACAAATTAATACATGGAATATAAATGAATTCATGTGTGTGTCATGAGTAGCTACCTTATTTCTTACCTATAAAAATATACTATGCCATTACGGGTTAGTGCAACCAACAATAACACGAGAGCATCTGCGCAAGCTTCACCACGTTATGACATGAACAGCCATTTTAATAGCAAGTACGCATGCGCCCATTTTCCCACCACAACTGCAACTACGTCACGTCACGTGAGTGTGACTAACGCATGCGCAGTAGAAAATACATCAAGCGGCGGCCATTTTATGAACAAGAGTTATTCGTATTAGTAAAACACATAGGCAAGCGTCACTAATATACACGTACATCCAAAAAATAAAGGAAATTTAGTAAGACATACAATTGGATTACAGAGTTATACATAATTCGAGGTTCATGACTCAAGCAAGTCGCGTAATTTGCGAAATCTTGCTCTATCAATCCCCTCTTTGATGATATTTACTATCATCACAAACTATATGGAACCAGATGCCAACTTTCTTTCACACTTTATTCATCTCTATTTCTTCCAACATTAGGTTCAATTTTTCTTTCACATCTTTGTTAGGGTGAGAATTTTTCACCCTTTTGTAAATCTGATTATTCAGTTCTTCCAATTCAAGTTCATCCACACTTCGTTTCACACCTCTCTTATTTACAGTGTATCTTTTGGTGTGCTTACGACATTTGCAACAAACAAATATGAGGAATAGGATGGAACCTATTATGGCAATTGGCATCAGTACCTTAAACAACAACCCTCTACCTAATTGGGCAAACCAATGACCTACAGCAGAGAGACCATCAGTGAGTCTTTTCCAGGCACTGTCAACCTCCAGTGGTTTAAGTTCTTTTTCCAAATTTGTAATGTTCCTCACATACCTTTGAATTCCGACACTTTTGTCAGGTATGTAAGTGCAACAATGTTGCGTTTTCAACATTCTGCAGACTCCGCCCTCCTTTGCTATTAAGGTATCAAGCGCAAGTCTGTTTTGTAAAACCATTGATCTGATCGCAACCATTTCGGTATTGACCATCAGGAAACCCCCAGCAGTGTCGGTAGATAACCGATCTACTACTGTAGACAATTTGCAAAGTTTGTTCGAGTTCAGAACCACTCCCACTGCAGGTATTATTGCGCTAAAAATATCTCCTATAATCTCTCCAGCAGTTTCTCTTCTATTGCGTACTAATGGGTTAGTTCCTTCATTGCTTCCAGTGACTTCTCCCACATTGTATATCTTTGGGAAGACAATACCAAAGTAGCAACTCCCGTACCAATGGTCGGGCAATTTGAAGTAAGCCTTGTTCCCACAAATAAAATAGATTCCAGGAAACACAGGCTCTGTCCCATCTTTGAAACCCAACCCCCAAATACCTTATAAGTATGCTCACATTCACTGGAACCAATGAAAACATTGTTATAATAGCTAGTCATTTCCCTTTTAAGACAGAGTTTTCCCTTCTTTTCAAAGTCCAGGAGCATAGCAGCAGTAGCTCCACCATCTGAGGTACTTTTCTATATTTTCAGCCCATTTAGGAACTTTATGGTTCTTGTCTCTGGCTGTCTTTTGAAAACTCTCCCTTCGTTTCTCTACCATGTCCAGGAATTCTTTTTCCTTTTCATGTAAAGAACAGGTCAGATTATTTTTATGTGCATCTGCTATATTAATTTTTCCTACAGTTAGAAAATAATCACCCATGGATTTAACTATGTTTCTAGTTGTTTCAACAGGATTTAGGTCTCGTCTAACAGCAAGTCTTGAAAACGTCATATCATAGTTTGAATAAGAATACTGTAAAGGTCCTTTCTTGTAAAATAAGCTAGTCAGTATACTACAGGAAATTCCATAGGTTAAGGGCAGATGATGATAGGTCACGCCTTCAGCTACAGAAGTAGATAGCTTCATGCAGACATAACAGTCGTCTATTTCCATAGTCTCTACATAATGCAATAATAAATTTGCGAAAACGTTTAAATGAGTCTTGTTCTTCATCTTATTAAAGTGTAATTCATCCTCATCTGGTGCTTCTAGATTTAACTGTCTTCGTTTCAGGCTCAAAGGTTTGTCCAAGGTGTCTACTCTTTGTGGTGTATTCTTAGTATGGGTTTCTACAGTGTCGTCAGGTAAGTTATTATTCGGGTACAAACTAGGGTTTTTACTCATCAGGGAAGGAAGGGTCACAGTTAGTCCTATCCACAGGATCAGTACTATTGCTACACTACATAAACATACTTGGCAGCATGTTTTACAACAACTACGTCTAGGTCTTCCATTTACTTCTGAATCAGACATTTTCGGTCAGAAGAAGTTCCAACCCCTCTTTGTAACTTTGCACAGGTAGCTTACTCTGAGCAACTTCAGGTTGGTTCTTCTTCTCCAGCAGACTGGTCAGCAATCAGCTCTTCGTCACTTTCGTCAGTTATATCAAGATCCTCAAAGTCCTCCAATATTAGGTAAGTCCATTCAGGGTCCTGGTATTTTTTATTCAGACTTTTTATTCGATCACTTCTTCTTTTGGAGTTCGCTCCAGCTTGTTCTGCTATTCGAGGACTTTTCCTCCTTTCTGCAAGTTTTTCTTCTACTGTTTTTATTCTCAGTCTCAACCTTTTGATGTACCTTGGTTCGATATGCTTCTTTTTCTTCAGTCTTTTAGCTGGCACTGTGGTTTGGCTTTCTTCTAATGCTCTTTTATTCTCATTAGCTTGTGGCACTTCTGCTTCAGTTCCTTCCCTTCCTGTCTGGCTAGTCCCAGGTCTTGTATCTATTTCTTCTGCCTGGTTACTAAGCTGGCCTGGTTCAGGTGAATTTTGGTTCTGGCTTTTGAATGTCTCTGTTTCTGTGTCCTGAACACGTTCTTCTAATTCTATCTGATCCTGTTCAAGCACTTCGATCTCTTGATTTTCTTCTGCTCGAACTTTTCCACTACATCTAGACTGTCCCTTTTCAACTTCAGGAGTTTGTGGAGGTGTGTCGATCACTTGCTCTGTCCCTGTCTGACCTTCCTCTTCGTCCTCCGAATAATCAGAGGGTCTTCGCCTGTGCCTATCTCTTCCTCTCTATCCCACTCTCTATCTTCGTAGGTTAGCTCTCTTGTTCTGATTGGGTCTTCAGTTGAGTCTGTTATAGGTATCCAATCCTCTTGGCTGGTGCTCGGCTGTTCGTCATCAGCTACTTCAGGACCAACGTCTGCAGACCCTTCAGCTGGACAACCTTCAGCTCCAGGTTCCTCGTCTGGAATTACCTTTTTTGTATGGCTGGCATGGATCCACTTGGGAACTCCTGCACACTTCACCGCTGTTGTGGTTACCAGTATGATTTGGCGTTTTTCTCCCCACCTCGGTGCAAGGCAACTTGAACGAGTATGTTTCTTGATTCTAACCCAGTCGCCAGGAACCAATTTGTAAACTGGAGTTGTTGGATTGGCGACGGCGTCTTCTCCAATCTGGCGAGAGATAGAACGCACTTGGTCACCTAGCCGTTTGCAGTACTCAAGTACCAAATCATCAGTAATGTTTAACAGTTTGTATCCTGGTACCCACGCTTGTCTCATCACTCTTCCCATCAAGATTTCGTGGGGGCTCAGACCTGTTTTTCGGTCTGGAATACTTCTGAGTCCCATCAGAACAAGAGGCAAGGCATTTATCCAGTTCAAGCCAGTAGAGTCACACATCTTTGCTAACCGTGTTTTTATTGTGCCATTTATTTGCTCTACTACTCCAGAAGCCTCCGGACGGTATGCACAGTGCAGCTTTTGTGTGATCTTGAATGCCTTACAGAGCTGATCGATTACCTCATTATGAAAATGTTTGCCTCTATATGATTCAATAGTGACTGGAATTCCGAACCTAGGTATCAGTTCTCGTAGTAACAACTTGGCCACTGTTAGGGCGTCACTTTGTTTGGCAGGGTAGGCTTCCACCAATTTTGAAAATAGGCAGACAATGACAAGGACATATCTTTTTCCCTCACAACGAGGCATGGTGATAAAGTCAACCTGTATTCTCACAAAGGGACCCCCTGATATCCCAATTTTGCCTAATTCAACTACTGTTCTTTTCCCAGCGTTGAATTGCTGGCAGGATAAGCATCTCTGGCAGAGTGACTCTGCTACTTTCCTGAACTTTGGATTAAACCATGTTGTTGGAAAACTAGAACCATGGCATCCCTACCCATGTGTGAATCTCCATGTATCAACCTGGCCATTGTAGCATGCAGATGTCTAGGCAACACAGGCATACCATTTGGGCTCACAATGACACCATCCTAACTTCTCGGTCTACACCCAAGTTTCCTCCATTTTTCTCTCTCTTCCAATGGCACAGCATGCTGCCATTCTCTCAGCTTGTCCCATGTAGGCACTTCTTCAAACACCATAAGTTGGCAGCTGTTTCCAGGTCCCCCCAGTTTAACATTCACAGACATGCGTTCCTTTGCGCACTGTCTTGCTACTTCATCAGCAAAATTATTTCCCAAAGACACAGCGTCAAGGCCCTTTTTATGAGCAGCACATTTGACCACTGCCAATTCCTTTGTTAATTGGATTGCCTCCAGTAAATCTTGTACAACCCTTCCATTTCGAATGGGAGTACCTGATGAAGTCAGAAATTCTCTTTGTAGCCATAATTGGCCGAAGTCATGCACAACCCCATAACAGTACTGACTGTCCGTATACACTGTTATTCTTTGGTTTTTCCCAATTTTACAGGCTCTTATCAATGCAATTAATTCGGCTACTTGTGCAGACTTCACTCCAAATAAACAGGATGCTTCTTTAATGCTGTCTAAAGTGACTACAGCATAAGCAGCGCTTAGGCCTACAAGTACGTGTCTCATACAGGAGCCATCCACGAATAACTCCAAGTCTTCCACAGGCAAAGGTGTCTCTTTATTGTCTGGGCGGGGTTTGGTACTGAATTCTGTTAGGTCAATGCAGTCATGCTCGTCCTTTCCCTCGGCTTCCATAATCATGGAGTCAGGGAGCAGGGTGGCTGGGTTCAGAATATTACATCGAGTAATGACTACATTCGGGTCAGCAAAATTATAACTGCATGTGGAACATACACAGTTACAGGATGTCCCATAACAATGGATTCACTCTGTTCTAAACTCGTGCAAGTTGCAGCTACTGCTTTTAGACACCCAGGTAATCCAGCAGCCACTGGATCCAAAGTGGCAGAAAAATATGCCACTGGACGTCTAGTCAAACCATGCTCCTGAGTTAGAACCGACAGTGCACAATTGTCTCGTGTGTCACAGAACCGTCAAATTCTTTGCAATAGTCAGGCATCCCTAAAGCAGGGGCTGTACACAGACAATCTCGCAACTTAGTAAAAGCTGTCAAGCTTTCATTATCCCATTCCACTGGGTCCTTTGCTCCTTTCTTTGTCATTTTTATCAAAGGCTTTGCTAGGACCGCAAATCCTCCAATCCATGGCCTGCAATAACCTACGACTCCAAGGAACATTCTGACTTCTTTCTGAGTACGGGGTAACTGCATCTCTTGAATTATCCTGACTCTCTCTGAGGTGACTTTTCTAATGCCTTTTTCTATCTGGTGCCCCAGATACTTCACTGACTTTGTACAGAACTGCAATTTGTCTGGGGACACTTTATGTCCTTTTTCTCCTAGGAGATTCAGTAAGGCAATGGTGTCAATCACACAATCTCTATGACTTTTAGACGCCACCAAGAGGTCGTCGATATATTGCACTAGGACAGACTTTCCAGGTAAGACTAAAGATTCAAGGCATTTTTTCAAGATCTGATTAAAGATAGAGGGGCTTTCTGTGTACCCCTGGGGGAAACGATTCCAAACATACACGTGACTGTTGAAAGCAAATGAGAAAATAAATTTGCTGTCTGGGTGCAATGGGATCGAAAAGAATGCATGACATAGATCTATTACCGTGAACCACTCAGCATCCCAGGGAATCTGATACAGAATCACTGCGGGGTTCGGGACAATAGGACAGCAAGGAACCACAATCTTGTTTACCTTTCTCAGGTCCTGCACTACTCGATATTTGCCACTAGGTTTCTTGATTCCAATTATAGGAGAGTTACACGGACTACTCATCACCTTTTGTATGATGTTGGCGTCTAGTAATTTCTGTATTTCAATGGCAACTCCTGCTCTCACTTCTGCACTCATTTTGTAAGGCTTGGTATTGGGGTAAACTGCGTTTTCTCTCATAGCTATTTTGATTGGGTCTACATTTGCCATTATACCTACATCTTTTCCAGTAAAGGCCCATACCACTGGTTTCACTGTCTTTTGGAGTTCTTCAGGTAAGTCTTGTATAGTCAATCTGAAAGAAACAGGTTAGTATTAGATTCCTTACCTTAGAATATCCCCAGGCGTCAGTCTGGATCCGGAAACTTTTGCGTAGCAGTACCCCTTCGCGTCGGTAGGCGTCGTCTGCAGGCGTCCCCTGCGGCTCCGCGTCGTCGGCGTCGTGCGCCGTGATGACGTCGCTGGAGTATATAGACGCCGCCTCCGCGCGCTGACGTCAGTTCTTCTTTTTTCCGCGCCAGTTAGCGCAGATCCGAAGAGCAGTACTCCGGTCTTTTGACCAAGTTTATTGTTAATTACTTATTCTTCTACGGTGCCGGTAGGATGCCCGGTTTCAAGGGTTGTGACGAGTGCGACCGCCTGATGTCGGTCACCGACCACCATCGACTCTGCCTCCGGTGTCTGGGCGCGGACCACGACGTGGAGTCCTGCGTCGACTGTCGGGCCTTGACTGGTAAAGCTAGGCGGGAGCGGTCCCGCAAGCTTCTCGAGCTCCGTGTGTCGGCCCCGCGTCGAGAGCGGTCCCGGTCCGGTCGGAGGTCGAGGGAGCGGTCGAAGGAACGATCGCGGAGCCGCCATGAGCGCTCCGGGAGTCGCCACCATTCCTCCGGTTCGTCAGGTAAGCGTAAGAAGTCGGGGCGTCGTCATCGTACCCCCGACTCCCCCCGACGCCCGCGTGATGCGGCCGGGGGCTCGGGTGGCCCCACCCCCGCGGCCCCGCGTGGGTTGCCGACGCCGTCTGCCCCATACCTGTCGGTCCCTGGGGAAGGCGCGTCGCGTGAGGAGATCGAGGCCTTCCTCATCGCTATGAGGGCGAGGTCTCCTCCGGCGGGCCCTACGGCGCCTGCGGGCCCGTCGGTCCCGTCTGGGGGCCCGAGCGGTTCGAGTGCTCCTGCCTCGACGCCGCCGGTGGCTCCGGCCTCGGCGCCGCTGGGCCCCTCAGGTTCGTCGCCGGCTGGTCTACCGGCCTCTCCGGCGTCGGTTCCTTTGGGCCAACCCGTGGTACCGCCTCCGCGCGGTGCAGCGACTCCGCCGTCGGTTCCGGCCGGCGTCGGGTCCCCGGCACCGACGCCACGCGGCGCCACCCCCATTCCCCCTCTGACTCCTGACGCGGAGTCGGACCGGCGTCGTCCGACGCCGGATCCGGCGCCGATGGGGCCCATTGACCCCGAGGTCTATATCGTCGATCCAGAATACGGCGACGAGGACGAGTATGGAGAGGGTTGGGAGGGGTCTGAGGACCCTTTATCCCGTGCCTGCCAGTATGATGTGGACTGGGTAGGTGATCTGGGTGATGCCAGTGGTCTGGACGAGTCGCCCAACCCTGGGTTTGTCTCCCCGACCCCTGTGGCGTCTGAGGCAGGTGCTGCCTATTCGGTGGTCCTGATGAGGGCTGCCAAGGCCTTGAGCCTTGAGCTCCCTGTCGCGAAGGTCAAGCCGAACATTCTGACCGAAGTGTTTAAACCGCAGTCATGCCCCCAGGAGCCTCTGCTGCCGTTTAATGAGGCCCTGACGGATGTCCTTTTGGGCACCTGGTCCAGGCCTGCTTCCGGTGCACCGGTTGACCGGAATGTTGCCAGGCGTCACCGTCCGTGCTCGGACGACCCTGCCTTCCTATCCACCCATCCCTCCCCGGAGAGTCTGGTGATCCAGGCCTCCACTTCGCAGTCCGCGTTCCCGTCGGCTCCGCCCGATCGGGAATCGAAGCGGTATGACCAATTTGGTAAAAAGGTCTTTTCCTCTTTGAGCGCTGGACTGCGGTCTTGTAATACCGCGTGCCTCTTGGGCCGCTACACCCACTCCTTGTGGGACACGGTCGAGGAGTGTTTGCCGCAATGCCCCCAGGAAGTGCGGGACAAGCTCACCCGGGCCTTCGTTGAAGGCCGGGATGCGGCGCGGTACTCGATCCGTTGTGGTCTGGACACGACCGACTCGCTGGGACGGGCTATGTCCACGACGATGGCGATTCGTCGCCATGCTTGGCTGAGATCTGCCAACTTCTCGCCAGACGTCCAAAATACACTCATGGACATGCCATTTGATGGCAGTCGCCTGTTTGGTGACAAAGCGGACCACGCGCTGGAGTGCTTCAAGGACTCCAGGGTCACGGCCAAGTCCTTGGGTCTTTCGACCCAGCGCCAGCAGACGGGTTCGTTTCGCCCCTTTCGTGGCCAAGGGAGGGGTGGTCCCACACGTGCTGCCAGCCACGCGCCGCAGAACGCTCCCCAGCGCGGTGGCGGCCGTGGTTTCCGCCGTGGTGGCGGTAGAGGCCAGCGGCGAGGTCAGTCCACGCCTCCCCCCGCTGCTGCATCCAAGCCTTCCTAGTCCGAGCTTTCGGGCTCACGTGACGCCAGTGGGTGGCAGGGTTCGCCATCACCACTCCCGCTGGCGCGCGATAACATCGGCAACCAACAGTTTTACATCGGACAGGTGGGTGCTGCAGCTCGTTCGAAGGGGCTACGCCCTCCCCTTCGAGTCCACTCCTCCAGCCATGCCACCGCAGAACCACCGTGTGTCGGGGCACCACTTGACACTTCTGCAGGAGGAAGTTACGGCCCTCTTGGCCAAGGGGGCCATCGAGCGCGTTCCTGGGCCAGAAGTAGGGTGTGGTTGCTATTCCCACTACTTTCTGGTACCCAAGAAGGACAAGGGGGGCCTGCGTCCTATCTTGGATCTACGGAACGTCAACGGCTTCCTCCGGAAGGAGAAGTTCAAGATGATGACTTTGGCTCAGGTCTTGGCTGCTCTAGACCCACAAGACTGGATGGTAGCGTTGGACTTGCAGGATGCGTATTTTCACATCCCCGTCCTGCCGGCCCACCGGCGTTACCTGCGGTTCACGGTAGGCCACGAGCACTTTCAGTTTATCGTGCTCCCCTTCGGCCTTACCAGCGCCCCACGGGTGTTCACGAAAGTGATGGCGGTGGTCGCAGCTCATCTGCGCCGGTTAGGGGTTTCAGTCTTCCCCTACCTCGACGACTGGCTGTTGAAGGCGGGCTCGCCCCAGACAGTCGTCCACCACCTTCAGATGACGGCAGACCTCCTGCACGAGCTGGGGTTTTCCATCAATGTGCCGAAATCACACCTGTGTCCCTCCCAAAAGCTCCTTTTCATCGGAGCGGTTCTCGACTCGGCGCAGTTTCGGGTTTATCCCCCGGAACGGCGAGTCCGGGATATTCAGGCTCTGATTCCCATCTTTCAGCCGTTATCCCGGGTTTCGGTCAGGTTGACGCTGCGGCTTCTGGGGCTGATGGCCTCCTGCATCCTACTGGTGCATCACGCCAGGTGGCGGATGCGGGCTCTGCAGTGGGACCTGAAGTTTCAGTGGGCCCAGCATCAGGGCAACCTGTCCGACCATGTCCTGATCTCGGAGGGCACTGCGAGACAGTTGCAGTGGTGGCTTACGGACCGCGATTGGGTCAGAGGCAGATCCCTCTCCCTTCCCCAACCGGAGCACGTAGTTGTGACGGACGCGTCCCTCCAGGGCTGGGGAGGCCACTTGGGAGAGGCGGAGATCAGAGGCATCTGGTCTCCGGCGGAGTCCCGGCTCCATATCAACATGTTGGAGCTGCGGGCGATTCGCCTAGCACTGAAGGCATTCCTCCCCTTTGTCAACGGGAGTGTAGTGCAGGTGTTCACGGACAACACCACCGCCATGTGGTACTGCAACAAACAGGGCGGAGTGGGGTCGTGGACCCTTTGCCAGGAGGCTCTGCGCCTCTGGCAATGGCTGGAACGTCAGGGCGTGACTCTGACGGTTCAACACCTGGCAGGTTCTCTGAACGCCAGGGCGGACAAACTCAGCCGTCGGTGCTCGGTGGATCGCGAATGGCGTCTGAACTCGGACGTGGCGAGAGGCCTCTTTCAGCAATGGGGAGAGCCTTGGTTAGATCTATTCGCCACAGAAGAGAACGCGCAATGTCATCAGTTCTGCGTGTTGGAGTTTCCAAGACGGCACTCGCTCGTCGACGCCTTTCGGCGCGAGTGGAGTTGCGGTCTGTTGTACGCCTTTCCGCCTATACCACTTCTGCCCAGAGTGCTGAAGAAGATCAGGCGCGACCGGGCCCAAGTTATCCTTGTGGCTCCGGACTGGGCTCGAAGGTACTGGTATCCCGAGCTACTCAGCATGTCAGTCGGTCCCTCGATCCGCCTGCCCCTTCAGGAGGACCTTCTGTCGCAGCAGCAGGGGACGGTCCTCCACCCGAACCTGTCCAGTCTCCACCTCCATGCTTGGAGATTGAGCGGCGACAGTTGAGGCCATTTGACTTGCCTCCTGAAGTCTGTGATGTGATTCTGGCAGCCAGGCGTCCCTCCACAAAGTCGGTATACGCCTGCCGGTGGAACAGATTTGTGGCATGGTGCACAGCAAAGGCTGTGGATCCTCTCTCTGCTCCCCTTTCTGAGGTTCTCCTCTTCCTTCTTTCTCTTGCCCAGCAGGGCTCTGCTCTGGGCACTATCAAGGACTACCTTTCTGCCCTTTCCGCCTTCTTAAGGCTACCTGATCAGCCATCTTTATTCAAGTCCCCTATTGTACTGAGATTCTTGAAAGGCATCACGCACATGTATCCCCCTGTTCCGTTCGTGATGCCTCAGTGGGACTTGAACCTGGTTCTGACTTTCTTGATGTGCGCTCCCTTTGAGCCGCTTCATTCCTGTCCTCTCCGTCTTCTCACTTTAAAGACGGCCTTCCTGGTTGCCATCACCTCTGCCAGGAGAGTGAGTGAGCTCCAGGCTCTTTCTGTTAAACCTCCTTTCTTGTCCGTTCATCCTGACAAGGTGGTTCTTAGGACTAGACCTTCTTTCCTGCCCAAGGTAGTTTCTGCTTTTCACATCGGGCAGTCCATCACCTTGCCCTCCTTCTTCCCGCCTCCGCATCCTTCAAAAGATGAAGAGCGGCTCCATCGTCTGGACCCAAAACGTGCGCTTTCATTTTATATGGATCGCACACGCCAGTTCCGGGTGGATGACCAACTGTTTGTTGGCTACGTGAGTGAGAAGAAGGGAAGGGCGGTACAGAAACGAACCATCTCTCGGTGGGTCGTCCTGTGCATCAAAGCATGCTACTCTTTGGCTCGTAAGGAGCCTCCTGTTGGGCTGAGGGCCCATTCCACTCGGGCCACGGCGGCTACTACTGCCCTGGGCCGGGGAGTCCCGTTGCAGGACATTTGCCAGGCGGCTACGTGGGCCTCGCTGCACACCTTTGCGAGGCATTACTGCCTGGACAGTCAAGTCCGGAGGGACGGCTTCTTTGGCCGTTCGGTCCTCCAGGATTTTCTGGTGTAGGATTGTATTGGTTCGCAGACCCACCACCGGGGTTGGTATTGCTGGGGTATCTATTCTAAGGTAAGGAATCTAATACTAACCTGTTTCTTTCAGATGAACAAGTTACTTACCTTCGGTAACGATATATCTGTAAGAAACAGTAGTTAGTAATGGATTCCTTACCGCCCCACCCATCCTCCCCGTTCTGCGAACTGATACCTAGGGTTAAGGACATCCCTTTCAGGGCCCTAGTTTCATTTGGCACCAGTGTTGGTTCTCACATGGCTCTGCGTGTTCTGGCGCGGAAAAGCTGTGTGCAAAGAACTGACGTCAGCGCGCCGAGGCGGCGTCTATATACTCCAGCGACGTCATCACGGCGCACGACGCCGACGACGCGGAGCCGCAGGGAACGCCTGCAGACGACGCCTACCGACGCACAGGGGTACTGCTACGCAAAAGTTTCCGGATCCAGACTGACGCCCGGGGATATTCTAAGGTAAGGAATCTAATACTAACTACTGTTTCTTACAGATATATCGTTACCGAAGGTAAGTAACTTGTTCGTCTGGTCTGATTAACATTAATTTGTATATGCCGTCTTCGTCAGGGGTTTGAATTTCGACCCCCTTTGGTGTGCAAAAGATGGTACAGTTCATTTTGCACAACAAATCAAGTCCCAGTAAGTTTACTGGACTGGTATCACAAACTACAAATCTATGCATTTCTTTGAAGTTCTCTATTGTGATCTCCATGGGCTCAGTAACTGGGGTACTAATCAATTGATTAGACACTCCCACTACTTGGATTGCTTCTCCCGAGAGGGGTAGGTTTGGAACGTCCGCTGTTCTCACAGTAGAACGGGTAGCACCAGTGTCCAATAGAAAGGTGACATCGTTTCCATCAACCTTTCCTTCAATGTATGGCCCTGACTGGTCTACCGGCAAGGAGGCGCCAAGCACGCACTCCTCGTCCTCCCCTCTCAGGCCCCGTCAGTATTGGTCGTCACAGAAAAAAGTGTCATTCAACAGATACTGTGAAGTTGCTGCATTTCTATTCTCATTGCCTCCCCAGATCTCAATGTCATCACCCTGCGGTGATTTTCCCTTGTAATTCGGTTTTGGCGCACGGGGCAATTGACTTGCTTTTACCTGATGCTGGGTCTTTCTTTGTTTTTCATTCTGCGTCTGTGGAGTTAAATCAGGGGTTTGGGCATTATCATTCTGTAAATATGGACACTCGTCTCTCCAGTGCCCGATTTCTCCGCACTGGTGGCAGGGAAATTTTTTCTTAGCTTCCTCTCTGCTCATTTTCATTTTGGGCTTCCCTCCACCCCCAGAGCCTTGATTTTGGGTATTCTTATTCAACTTATTCAATTGCTTTTCCTGTTGTTCTGCTAACTTCACTTGTGCCCACATAACCTTCTCCTTGAGTGCCTTTTTCTTATCTGCCATCTCGTCCTCACAGTACTTTGCATACCGTAGGACCTCATCCATTTTCTTAGATTGCCAACAAATCTTATTGTCTTTAATCCACTGGCAAATTTCGGGTCTTAAACCGTTTACAAACCTGTAAATGAAGTGGGTCATATCCTTCATCTCGATGTTATCTATACCACTGTAAGTTTTGAACACTTGTAATAACCTTTCGTAAAAGGAGTGCACAGTTTCGTCCCTTTCCTGCGTGGTTCTATCTATCTTGGTCCAATCAGTTTCCTTCGCAGGCACCTTTTGCTTCAGGTGTAACATGACCTGTTCATATTTTTTCATTACTTCAATAGAAGGAGCTCCTGTAATAGGGTCCCTCGGGTATTCCTCACTAGGCCAAGCAATGGCAATTTTGCATTCGGTCCATAGATCCACAGGAACCACTATATCGAAAAACCCATCCAGGTCTATCCATAGGCATTTTTGCACCTTTACAAATCTTTCTACTTGCCTGTACCAATCCACAGGTTTTTCTCGTAATTTTGGAAAGTCATTTGTAAAGGACACAATATCCTGTCGGGACCAGGGAACGTGCACATATTTTCCACCTGGCACTTCGCGCATGGGGTACAATTGCTCTGGCTTGTCAGCTTCTTTTAGAATGAATTCAGGAGTTCCCTGTTTGGATCTAGCCTCATCTTTCTTTTTGGCCCATCGGGCTTTCCATCTTTCTACGTCTCCCCATTTCTGCAACACTGTCAATAATTCTTTGACCTGTGCCTTTTTCCCTGACACATTCAGGTTTTCCAAATCTTTGTCCGAGAAATCTGCTCTGTACGGTTTTTGCAAAGGTTTTGATTTTGAGATATCTATTCCCATACTGGCTGCAGTGTCTGTTAGTTTCTCATGAAGCACTCGGGCATTTCGGGTAAGACTCTTAACTATAAACAGCAGCTCTTCTTCAGAATAGGTATTTAATCTATCTAAACCCACATTTCCTGCCATCAGTTCTTCTATTTCTACTCTCAGTTTGTAGATGTCTAAAGGCTTCGTCTGGGGAGTTTGCTTTTCTAGTTCGCGACTCCATCGTTCAATTTCTTCAGGAGTCACTAACGTGACACTCTTTGTACCTGAAGTTAATTCCATTTGAATCTCCCTCGTATTGAAAGGATTATGTCTTTTCTGTAACCTTCTCTCTGCATCCCTAATGGGCAGATCCATTAGCGAGACTTCAGACTCGCTTTCACTTGTCTGGTCATCCACGATTAAGGGTTCTGGTCTCGGTTGTGCCATAACTGGGGTAATAACGGGAGTTTTCGGACTCCCCTGTCGGTCCCCATATAACGGAACCACTGGTCCAATAGTTACAGGAATTGTCAATGCCTCAGGACTTGTATTCAACTGGGAAATTTTCTGAATTATCTCAGTTTTCTGATGAGCCAAAGCTTCTTGCTCTCTTTCCTGCATTAGTCTATCCAGACGTATTTCAGGTACTATTTGTGGAGACAATGTTGGGGCAGTAGGGTGCGTCATACTAGGTCCTTCACCATAGTTGGGTTTCGGGAACAAACTTCCTGTGCTTAAGGATCTGGGTTCTTCCGTATATGGAGGTCTCGAAAACGGGTTCCCTGTATTTGAGGGTCTTGCCTCACCTTCATAGGATGGTCTGGGACTGAAATCTCTTTCACCGAATAATCTAGACTCCCCACTAAATGGTAGTCTTGAACAGGTGTCTCTAGCACCTAGGGGTCCCAGGCCTTCAGTATAAGTAGGCAATTGGCTACTATCTCTTGGGTTCACAGATCTATTCCCTTCCTGACACGGAGTTTGTTGGGAAGGATTCCCTGCACTAGAGGGTCTATTTCTGTCATTATAAGGAGGCGGATTTCTCATAAATAGTTCATTTAATAATCCATCATCCGACTCCCCAACGGGCACCCAGTTTGTGGATGTTTCTGTTTTCTTTTCCTCTACCGGAGGGCCCCCCATTGGCATCATTGGAAACAGCCCTTCTACTATCATATTCTGCCTCCACTGTTTCATCTTTTTATCTCGGGTCTCTTGTTTCAATTTCGGATACCATTTGGTTAAACCTTTATCCATACGGGGCTTGTCTCTCTCAAAAGCTTCGATTTCCCATTCCTCTAATGCTTCATACTGCGTTAATCTAGGTCTGGGATATAAATCATTCATTCGGGTTCTCAAATTAAACAAAATCCTGCCATTAAATGTACCCTCTAACGGAAAAGCCAAAACTCCGTCATCCTTGGTGTATTCTACCCAGTTTTCCAACCATACACAGGTATTGTACCCTCTGTCAAACATCATGAAAGATGCGGTAGTATTTGGAGGCGGAATGACAACACCTTCTCTAGTTCTAATAGGTTTGTCCTTCTTGAAATAATTTTTCACTTTGTTTACAAGGGATATTTTTCTCTTGTTTCCCTACATAATGTCGTTTTTAACACCTTTCCACTGATCGTTCTCAAATCCCATACACCGAGGATCAGGTCTGGTCGCCGGTCTATACGAATGCCACATACGATTTCTACGAGTGACTTTGTTTACAAAATCACTTCCAATCCAAGTGTTTCTTTTATTTTCGTGCAACTAATGAAGTGCACGGGTTCAAATAATCTCGACCAATGGGTGCGCGGCCTTTTCGCGAGACAGTTCTCACGCTTCGGCACTCACCCCTCCTTTACAATTCCAGCTCCTCTACACACCCGCTGCGTTTACCGATCCCAGCGCGGCACAGAGTGACGTCAGAGCAGCTTCGCAACTGACTCCCTCCCTTTCAAGGTAACGGAAACTTTTTCTTTCTAAAGTGCTGGTGCTTGGTTATTTAACAACGAATACACATTCGCCACTGTACTCAAGTGTCTAGATAGTAAGATTTGTTACACTGCAAGTAAACTACTTCCATTTACTTTTCACACACTACGGATAGATCTCTTCTGCCTACCCTTCACTCAAGCATTAAGGAACCTGCTACTTCTTTGACTCATCCACTTCTTTCCGGGATATATACTGAGCCTAAAGTTTCACCAACGAACCCCTTTGCTATCACCCAAGCTCCGACGAACCTGCTACTCCTTCCGATGTGACGCTCACTCGGTTTATATCACAATAGAAGTTTTGCCAGTGTTCTCGTTTGCTATCATTTATTCAACTATTCATTCAGAAAACCCTAGTTAGTGCTTCCAGTTCTACCTAACCTGCACCAACTTTCCTTGGGCCAGTGACCTCGACGCGAGTGGATTCTGTTCACCACTCACGATTCAATTCCCCGGGGATTCCAGACAAACATTTAACATTTACTAACGAGTGGGTTAATACATATATCAGTATATCAATAAGAAAAACAATTTAAAACATTTCATAATTTTCAAAGCAAAGCATTTCAAGTGAGTGATCAGTCCACCTAAAATCTTTACTTTTTAGCAGCAAAATTCTTTCAAGTAGCAGCATCCAATTTATCTAGCTTTACTAGTCCTACCTAACTTTAACTAGTCCCTAACCATAACTCTGCTACCAGAAAATTACTGATAGAGATCGCAGGTCACCCGACCAATAATTTCATCATATACGTCCCAGGCCCATAAACAATTTCAATTCACCATATACATTAATCAGGTGACCTTGCTTTTTCTACTACCAGTAACCCTGATTCCTTCCAATTTTATTTATAGATATACCCGACTTACCAATCCACCGTTACGGGTACCTATGACCACAATGGATCAGGGAGCTAGCTGTGGAAGAAAGGCAGGCAAAATACAATACCAATTTTATTTCATTTGTATTCATAAAATGACCACAGACTAGTGAGAAGTTTTAAAAGCTTTATCTAGTCTTCAATTTCAGAAAGCATTAGATTTACAGTTAATAGGCAATCAATGATTAAGATAACGAAAATCACATAACCATACACAAAGTATACTAGGGTTACCATTTATGAGTCTAAATGGAGTGAAATTCAGGAAAAATGCTAAGCAGGTTTCAGGACGATAAATTTAAAGGATGACTATAAATGAGCAGAATTTGGGCATATTACTCAGAAATGCTACCAGTGGGAAAAGTTAGGACTCCTATACATCTATAGGAAAGGGAAAAAGGGAACACGCTATAGTGCTAGTAACTTTATCTCAAAACGACATTAGATTCCAATAAACGATATGGAAGGTTGTGCTTAAAGGGAGGGTAAACATAGGAACACGCTAAAGAAAATATGGATAACGTATGAGCTTTCATTCAGTAGCTTTGCAAAAGCATGGAAAAATCAATAATGCGCAAGATATGTCTTTATTAAAGCAAAGACAGAAAATAGAAAGGTGCTGTTTAGAGTTTCTCAATACTTATAATTACCTAGAATGGTGTGAAGACCAACCCTGGCCACGGATCAGTCAAGGACAGGAAATACCCCAAGGAATAGCAGTCATCAATGGGACAGCAGGTGCAGAATGGACACCCCAGGACAGGACAGGAAACCCAGATTAGGATCAGGACAGGACCACCAAGGAACGACCAGCACCCGCAGTTCGGAAGCAACGCCTGCGCTCCACCCTCTCTGCAGCTATCAGTCAGAACCCCGATTGGGTTAGCGAAAATCCCAGCAAAGTGCTTCGCCAGCACTTAAGGTTCAGTAAAACCTCTCAGAGTCTATGGAGAGTCTATGGTATATTTCGGACAGAGTGCTCCGCAGCACCTCTGTATCAGTCACCTATTGAGTGCGTTGGGTCAGTGACAGGTCAGCTATTCAGACAAGTCGGACAATTTCTCTAGCTAAACCTAGGCTAGATATACTGTTTTCGGGTCAGTGTACCACCCCCAAATGTTGCAAAGTGTCAGAATCCCCAATTTCGATTGGTCCCCAAGTAGGCTAGGTCAACACACCAATCCGAACACGTTTTTACAAGCTGGCATTTGCAATTTAGGGAACCGCCTAGCAGGTTTGAGGTTCCCATGACTTATTCTACAGAATACAATAGAAATTTACAATGTATCCAACACAGAACATTTCTGCTCCATCCTCCTGGGTCAGAGGCAGCGTTCTCAGGAGCATCTTGACTGTGGCTGCCAGCTGGCTGAGTTCCACTGTTCAAGGCTATCATTCCCCGGGTCTCACGGAGGCGCGGAAGGGACATTTCAAGATGGTTCCCGTCTCGTTTCCGACCCCCCAATAGCGTGGTACATGAAAAGTAAGCGAAAACAAATTAATACATGGAATATAAATGAATTCATGTGTGTCATGAGTAGCTACCTAATTTCTTACCTATAAAAATATACTATGCCATTACGGGTTAGTGCAACCAACAATAACACGAGAGCATCTGCGCAAGCTTCACCACGTTATGACATGAACAGCCATTTTAATAGCAAGTACGCATGCGCTCATTTTCCCACCACAACTGCAACTACGTCACGTCACGTGAGTGTGACTAACGCATGCGCAGTAGAAAATACATCAAGCGGCGGCCATTTTATGAACAAGAGTTATTCGTATTAGTAAAACACATAGGCAAGCGTCACTAATATACACGTACATCCAAAAAATAAAGGAAATTTAGTAAGACATACAATTGGATTACAGAGTTATACATAATTCGAGGTTCATGACTCAAGCAAGTCGCGTAATTTGCGAAATCTTGCTCTATCAGAGCGATTGACTTACTTTGAAACGCGGGAAGCTTATTTACCCTGCCTCCCAGCGCTCTGTATGTGGGACTCTGATACTCAAGATGGATTGCTCTTTAGGATAATTTGTGTTCTTGTCACTCAACCCCACTTTCAAAAGGGCAGCCCAGTGCTTTCAATGGTGCAGAGTACTTTCCCAGTACACTTCCACCTTGCCTTGCAGTCATAATAGCAAATAGTCAACTAGGGCGGAATTGCTGATGTCTCATTGTCCTGTGTTGTTGTTACTCAGGGCGATTGGTCATGAGGTCCTCTGATGTCATAATGCTACAGCATGATGGCATCTGACGTGAGAGCAAGCAATAGGATACATTTTTCATGGAATTGAAATGGGTAGCAGGCTAGACATGACATCCAGCTGAAGACAAAGATGTTAAAATGAAAGAATCTAGGGTATTATTATAGACTTATACATTTTGTTTGTAGGTGTGGGTGATCATAATATTCTCGAGTTCTCTATTGGTTAACTGATAGGGATGTGCAACAATGAAGATTTTAGAATCTGTTGTTCAGAATGTTTATTATTACCACTCAATATAGCATAAGCCTTCTTCCAAAAACGTATCAGGTCACTCAATAGTTATTGCTGTACCATAACCTAACGGGATTGCAGTGAGAAGGATCCCATGTCACATGGCTAGCATTGCCATCTCTTTATTTATATCCTAATATAGGTGCTAGCGTGGTGTAGAGAGTCATAGCAAATAAGGCTTTGGATTTAGAGAAGTATGCCAGGTTGAAAATAATATTGAGATTAGAATTTTTAGTGAACTGTGGATTTTCGCATTGTTACAGGCGCCATAGTACTGATTATTGGCACAGTATACAAATATATTTGTTGTGTTGCATAGTTTGGAAATGTTCAGGTTCTGTTAATGGACTAACAGTGGACTTTTCAATCTGCAGATTACACTGAATGACCAGCAGAGGGAGTGATGCCGGAAACCATTTCTCTGCATTGCTGAGACCTCAAAAATAACAAAACGTCATCAGCCTTCGATTTCCTTGATCAATTTACATGGTAGGTTAAACTCTCATTTAATCGGTTTGCTTGTCATTGAAAGAAGTTCAGGGCGTCTGACAGCTCTCAGCACCTTTTAGTGGGGTCTCCCGCATAAATATTATTTGTAAAGACTGAAGCGATATGAATGACGCTATTGGCATCATGATAGTTTATGAAGGACGTTGACTGTCTACAAGGCTGAAAATCCTACTTGAGATACGAGTGCTAGCAATTTATTATCACAGGAAATTAGTGTCTTTGAGGCTGGAATGAGTTGTCTTATGTTAGAGCGATTGACTTACTTTGAAACTCGGGAAGCCTATTTACCCTGCCTCCCAGCGCTCTGTATGTGGGACTCTGATACTCAAGATGGATTGCTCTTTAGGATACTCTATGTTCTTGTCACTCTAACCCACTTTCAAAAGGGGAGCCCAGCTTTCAATGGTGCAGAGTACTTTCCCAATACACTTCCAACTTGCCTTGCAGTCATAATAGCAAATAGTCAAATAGGGCTGAATTGCTGATGTCTCATTGTCCTGTGTTGTTGTCACCCAGGGCGATTGGTCATGAGGTCCTCGGATGTCATAAAACTACAGCATGATGGCATCTGATGTCAGAGCAAGCAATAGGATACATTTTTCATGGAATTAAAATGGGTCGCAGGCTAGACATGACATCCAGCTGAAGACAAAGATGTTAAAATGAAAGAATTTAGGGCATTATTAGAGACTTATACATTTTGTTTGTAGGTGTGGGTGATCATAATATTCTCGAGTTCTCTATTGGTTAACTGATAGGGATGTGCAACAATGAAGATGTTAGAATCTGTTGTTCAGAATGTTTATTATTACCACTAACTATAGCATAAGCCTTCTTCCAAAAACGTATCAGGTCACTCAATAGTTATTGCTGTACCATAACCGAACGGAATTTCAGTGAGAAGGATCCCCTGTCACATGGCTAGCATTGACATCTTTTTATTTACATCCTAATATAGGTGCTAGCGTGGTGTAGAGAGTCATAGCAAATAAGGCTGTCGTGTATTTCTATAGGTTCTGAATCGATCCCCCTATTCCTGACCCTATTCTGGTTAAACTACCTAGCTAGTTAACTAACAGTCAGCCCATGAGGCAAGAAAACCCCCATGATGCAGATACCGTTATCTGACGCAGTCACACTACGGCACAGGAACGTGTTATCTGATTAGGTCATAACGCTTGAGATCTAATTAGACAAGCGACATTCCTCCAGACCCTGATAAGGCATACGACGTTCTCATAACAAATCAAACCTATGACAACCTGGATAATCCGTGCGGCCATTGTTTTGATTTCACAGAGAACTTTAGTAAAGAATGTGCTAACGAGCAAGTCGTATGACATCTTTATTGACGTACCTATGTCCATCCTTACGTCAATCCCGGCACCTTTAAGGTATAAATATTGCCGACCTTGCCCTATGCAAACACACGCGTGGTGACAAGACGGAGCAGCCATACTTGCCGAAGCCGAGAGCAGAAGCAGACCCCGCAGGCAACAGCCCCGCCTTCCTGACGCGCTGAGAGACGCGCTGCTATCTCAAGCCGAGAGACCCAGCACCGGCGCTTCTGGGCAGCCCTCGCAGGCAGCCTGGAATATCGAGAGCAGAGAAAGAGATACCATTCCTCATCCATCCTAAATTCCAGGTACAGAACTGAATAACCCCTCACAGAGAATTCTTTAGTTATTCACTTGGCAAAAACAAACTCAACTTAAACTGTAACTTTCTATTCCCGCCCACGCATTAGACTTAGGTCAGGTACACGGGGTAGGCGTATTTAGAAACACCAGTTGAGTACGTTTAGTCAAATGTATATGTGTATGTAAATATATTTTAATCATTTTAAACATCATATGGCTCAGAAACCATATCAATGTTTTTACAGTATTATTTTATACTATTGCTTCTAATGTATGCACTTTACTTAACAATAAGTATTGCAATAATATCGATCCATTTCTCTTGTACGAGAAAAGAGACTGATCAATAAATAACACCTTTTATTGAACACGCCCGTCTCTTCCTTTTCTCTACATTCTGATGAGACTAAGAATGCACGTACTGACTGAGTAAAATAATTGCCTTGTGCTCACACGACTCTTGAGATTGACTCTTGATTAGGGGAGAGCAAAGTTGTCATGTTCTATGGTTGTCAGAAACTAAATCCCTTCTTGTCTAATCAGGGGAGTTAATCCTTCCTTGAACATTCGAGAAAGTTTCTAGCGAACTCTGAGCTTAGCTGGCAAACCCAAAAATTAAGTCTAGTATCGACAGTAGTAGACCTAGTTAACGTCTGGTCTAGGCCTTTACTGCTGTAGGTACTATTCCAATGCGCAGAGCCTATTGGGAAAATAGGAGCTACACTACATGGCGCCCAACGCGTTTGGAAAGGGCGATAAAACTAACGTAAGACATTTAGAGTAACTCAGTCGTGCTTTCTCACTCAGACCCCTTTTCCCAAATACTCCAAAGACGTCTGGAGTGGGTGAAAGGTTATTATATCCTCCAAAACCTCGCAGGAGGGAACTCCTATGTATGGTTCTTGGTCTAGTCAACGTTGAAGGATAAAACAGTTCCAGAATATTGTGCATCTAATCTCTGTTTCCATAAGAAACCTGATCTGCAAACAAAAATAATACCATCCTGTCAGTAAAATGGGAGACAGTGATGGAGAAAGAGAGGCAATTAGATTAGCTACTGAAATAGCAGATGCTGATGCTACCATGCAAGCAGCAGACGCGGATATAATACTCATTCCGGTCATTAAAAGGAGATCTATAACCTTAAAACTTATAGAAAATGGACTGACACCTAGAGGTGGCACAGTCATATTCGTAATTGAGGCACACGAATATCGGCAGACAGAGGTATACTATACATGGATACATTTTCCAGCAGCAAATGCTGTAACAAAGTACTTCCACTATTACAAAGTAGAGGAACCTCCTGAAACGTACACTCCTTTCGAGGAGGTGGAAGTACCACTCAAATTTCAAGAGCATTTGCTCTTATTTGATGGCGCCCTAATACATAACAATCACATTACAAGGCTCGGTCCTTTAGGAAGACCAGGAGCAACGTGGCCGGTCCTAGCCGGATACACACCACATCCAGACATCGAAAGAATGCCTGCAGCAGAGCTGTTAATACAGCTAAAACAACTACTAAAAATTCACAGACAATTAGTTCAGTATGTAATGCGGACTTCAACAATTCAGCCAGCGATTAAACTTCCACAGCTGACCCCTCACCAGGGGAACACAAATAAAATTACACCACAGAACATCCAATCCTGCCTAGGTAAAGTTCCAGCTAAACGGGAACAGATACCATTCTGGTTGGCACAGAAAATTACCCAAATAGAGGCGGTGTTTCCTGACACCACCCCGCTGGAAAAACACAGGATTCTGACTATGTCTCCCAATGGGAATCGCACCACACATTGAGGACTGTGACACTTGGGGTACAGTCTTTGCTTCCATCTATACAAAAACGCACGGTGTTCCATCCATTTCGGTAATACCAGATGTGCTAAAACAAATTCAAGATGAATACGGTCCAGAACCTGCTTTAACTCTTGGTATGAAATTACTGAAAGACTTCAAGCAGGTCTCGGCTATATTATTAGCCAACATAAAAGGTGAAGCAGCAAACGTGGCGATCCGCCAGAGGTTAAAAGAGACAGATATAGCAGACCAACCAGCTGAAATTGCCAGAATCATAGAAAAATCCTATGAAGAACTAGGCAGAGATAGTCTAGGTGGAATACCAGTAAAACCGCAACTGACTACAAGTCCAGAAAAAATGTTTTTTAATAATAATAATAATAATTCACCAAAAAAGAACTGGGATGGAAATAAACAATCCAATCCTAAAGAAAAGAAATACACGCTACCTTGTGATCCGAGTCATCCCAGGGAGATGCGGATTCACATACCTAACCTCTAATGAGGGAGAAAAGGTACCAATTGCATTCAAATCACATTTGTACACAAAAGCTGAACAGAGATTCAACAACAAAGGAAAAATTGTTCAAGCAGTTCAAACCGCAATAGCTAGAGAAAAAGACATAGCTGACGGTAGACATATCACAGTCAGAACAGCTGAATCAGCCTTTGAGGCATTAACATTGTGGAGAAGTGTGGCTCACTGGTTAGAGGAGGCAGACCTGGAAGCAGAGGTCAGCCCGGGACCAGGGTTCAATTCCTGGCTCGGCGGGGTCTTGAGTCCTAAAATGTCAATGGACTCGACAATTCTCGCTCCGGTGCCTACTCGATTCACGGGTTCACACTCTGTGACTCTGGGCAATAGCTTGCTTAATCTCCACAACGGCCCCTCGCGGCGGGATGCCTGGCTTTCACCTTGCGGATACCCTGCCAGGGTTATCTCACAGGGGAATACCAGGACGGGTTCCCTAAGCAAGCGCTTAGAAACCGCTCGGTGATTTGCGCTATATAAATTCCTGTACATTTACATTTACAACAACACCGTGTAATTTACCAACAACAACATTGGATCCAGAATGGTTACAATGGGTAAATTCAATCACAACGGACAAAGTATATTACTTCTTTGATCCAGAACTAGAAGAATTGGAAAATCTAAAATATGAAAAGACGTATCCTCTGCCAATCGACATTCTGCCTCTACGACATTACGCCTGTGTAATATATACAGACGGACATGCTCAACCCTCAGTTTGGGGAGAACATGCATACAATCCCACATGTGAGATTACAAAAGAAGTGTGGCGCGGAGGTAAACTAAGACCTCTATTAACAAAGACACACTCAGTAGAAACCAATTCAGAACAACAAACTGAAATATTAGCTTTGAAAATGGCGCTAGATAATGCGGATCGCGAATTCCCGATACTTATAGTGTCAGGTTCATATTACTGCGTCAAAGCATATAACAAGGATTTGCAGACATGGATTCAGAACGGTTACAAAGATGACACAGATGCACCAATAAAGCAGAGACTTCTCTGGGAACAAGTAGCTCTTTTGAAAAAAGAACTACCAAAGACTCACGTGATACATACACTGAGTCACCAGCGTGATGGCGTTCACGTTGTAGGGAATTCATTGGCTGAAACAGCCGCAGCGGCAGCCAGTAAACCGGCTCCCGTAGATCGAAAAAAGCGTACATTAAAATACATTGACGGCGAAACATTGCTGGCGGTGAAAACGTCATCAAAAGGCGACTGCTCAGCGTTACCGATCAATTATCCATTCAATTATACATACATAATCGATGCAAACTCCGTCCCTTTTGCTCGAATCCCTGGAGTGGGGGATAGAGTGATTCCAAACATGGACAGGAGAAACTTGTTAATCGCAGACGCACACATGGGCGAGGGTCACAGACACCTTAAATTAAAAGATTCTCTGGAAGAATTACAATCACGGTACTGGTGGCCAGGCATGAGCCTGCACTACACCATGTTTGTAAAAAACTGCCCAAACTGCAACAGAGATCGCAGTGGGGAGAGAAGCAGTTTAATACCTCGTCGTATCAAGGCAGATAATATTACCAGCAAAAAGAATGGCTTGCGATTAACATATACAGGCTAGTTTCCACTTATAATGTAGATCACCAGCACTTGGCTGACGTCCGGACTATTATACAAGATTTGCGAGTCTAAATGGCATATACGCTAAGAGCATGCTACGTTCGACCATTTCTTTCACTCAAGCAAACCAGCCTGGGGGGGAAACATGGCCAAATGAGCACAGCCCAGCGGGAATCTTCTCACTTCCTTCCTGAGGGTATGGGACGGTGTAAAGAAAAAACCAAGGCAGAAAGCAATCTATAATAGAAAGGATATTAGGTTCGGGAGCTGGGTGGGTCAAACATCTAATAAGTGTCCAACGTAGTCTAAATAACTTGCCAAGAAATTCTCTGAAGGGATTCAGTCCGTACGAATTATTATTCGGAACTAGGATGTTGATCTCTGACCTTGATAGTCAGACTTCAGTGGTAATAGAAAAAACCTTTGATGTCAAAGACCGTTTGGCTATTTTGCAGGACTTAAACAAAACAAGAAAAGACCTGAGCAACATACAGTTGAAACAACAGCCAACAACCACTGAAGATTCACCACCTGTCCCAGCAAGACCTGTCTGGATTCCAAAAGTCGGGGATCTAGGAAGGGAGAAGATCGCGGTAAAGAAGGAATTTGGGCCTTCTTACAGAAAAGCAGTTCCTGTCTTGTCTGTCAACGGGACAAGATCAGTTGTACTACCGCCACTTGCTGGAAAAAAGGAGAACCGAGTTGTATCCATCGACCTGGTAAAACCACAACATGTGGCCGATAACAAACAGTAGGCCAAGTGGACTCCCAATAAGTAGCAGAACACCAAGGTTTGCTACCAGTACAGAGGTCCTATCAAAGAGGCTCATCACATTCGAAACGCCTACAGAAGAACAACAAGGACTATGCAACAATGCAATAGAACTAAGACCTCTGAAAACCCAAATAAAGACATTTAGCAGAGAGACACCAATCTATACTGAAGTACCAAGTGAAAATGCAAAAAACAAAAATCCTGAACCAATTGGAACAATTGATAGAACTGCATCTGGTTACTTCATCAACTTCGATGATTCCTCTGATGGCTTCAGTGAACAAAAGACACAGCCATCATCAAAATCCTTTAAAGACAAAGCAAAGGAACTTTTGAAACAACTAAAAGAAACATATCTGATTTCTCCATGGATTGAATTTTGGGTGGGTTTTGGTGCATTTATCCTCATACTTTGGCTCATCATGGTATTTACCTTGGGACGCTTCATTGAGGGAAAATATGCTAAAATGGACACAGCAAGTCAGAACATCAACTTGGTCCTCAAACCACACACATCTTCACACGTCAAGAAACGAGAACTTTCTTCAGAACTTTCTTCAGCCAACTTCACAGCAATTCCAATACCTGGTGGGGTAGCCTGGGACAACACTGACTATGAAATTTATGGTCCGGTCGAGATCCTGAAATATCCACACCAAATCAAGATCTCCTTGAGTGATTTTGCAAAACCAAACTCATTTGCTGATGATTGGGACTTTGAAAGTATAAACAATATGATGTCTGACTTAGTAATGTCTGCTAAATTTACAAAACATGATTATTTGCAAGGTTCTACAAATTATGATAGTATGTATTGCTATAACCATTATGGTAACCATTTCTTGCATAAATCTGCACAAGCTAGAAATGTTTTAAATTATAATCAATGGGAACATTGTGCTACACCTCCAAAAGGGAGCTCTAGAACCGTTTATGACAAATATTCATATTTTTCAGGTTTTAACATAACTAATGCTGAAACATTTTATTACAAATTGTCAAACAAGACAGGGATGAAAACCATGATAACCAACACAAAATTGATTTATTCTGATTCGTTCTTTGAAAAAATGAATACTTTTGGATTTGATTATTGGGACAAAAATGTTGATTTGAAAAGTGTTTGGGGTACAAAAGAATGGCAAGTACAGGGTTTAGAAGCTTTGTTTAGAGCCTGCATGATCCCAGAACAAATGATATTTTTAAATGACACTGTTCAACAAACCACCTGTCTTGGCTTAGCCAAAATCAAAGATTTAAATAACCTGTCTATTCCAAAGCCAACAATGTTTAGCAATAGCTCTGAAACAGATGAAGAAATAGACATAAACCATATACTTAACCAAAACAGAACACATCCTGATTGGAAACAATGGTTGATCTGGCCCACAGATACAAATAACTGTCAAGATAGATTCCTGAATAAAACACAGGGTTTCAAAATGACCAGGCCAGACCCTAGATATCCCCAAAGACATCACCCAGGGATAATAACAACCTACAGTGTGGGCAAATTATGCCTTCAATGGCTACAAACTTCCACACTGCCTGAAATTAAGCAACACCTAACTTTACTTACTGATGGTGCTGACTTGCGTGATTTCATACTGGGACCACGCAAACAGCGTCATAAGCGTTTCATAGCAGCCTCTGTATATGCAGCATACAATGAGGCCTGGAAGGTTACTCAAATTGAGACAGCAGAGAGAATACGTGAAATTGATCGTATTAATTTGGAAAAATCACTTTCTGTAGTGGACAATGGGTTAATGACTCTGTCCTCCAGAATTTTTTCATTGGACAGCATTGTGTCTTCAGCAATCGATATATTATCGCAAGACTTACTGTTATTACAACATGGACAGTCACAATTGCGTTCTATTGTACAGCTTGGCTGGACGTTACAAAATCTGCGTTCAGGCTACGTGCCTTGGCGTTTAATCAACACAACGTCACTATTCCAAATCTTTAACCTTACTGATAGACAAATCGGTATGGCGCAGAAGGGTGCTGATTATACAATCTTGAGCATTGAAAAACTAGAAAGATTACCAATGACAATGTCAGAACGACCTGTCAGTGAATGGATAATCCACGGAATCATAAATATTCCAATCTCAACCTTCAGGTTTCAATACTGCCAAAAATATATACAGGCTGGCATGTACGAGAAATTGGGAAAGGGGTACCTTAAAACAACTTGGAACCTGCCCTATTCACATGCATGTGTCAGTAACAAAGGACAGAAAGTGTTTCTTAGTGGCAACAATTGTGCTATGTCACTAAGCGGCACGCTTCTGTGTAACGGTATTAGTTTGCACGGAGCCTGTGAAGGGAATTCATACAACCTTTCATGTCACCAGCAAGGCGCACCTGCAACTGAAATAGAACCATTCTTTCAAAGACTCTATAATGGGAGTTACATTCTTATTGTAGACCGCAGATGTTGTAGTCTTATGCCCGGGACTCCTTATCTCGTCACTACGACGGCGAAGGTCAAGTGCTGTGGACGTTCTTTGTTCCCCAGCTCCTTTCCAGACAGGGAGGCAAGGGCATGGCCCGGTTTGAAAATTACTTCTATTCGAATAGATACTTTAAGCAGAATGAAAACAGTGCTTCTTCAGACGCCTACAAGGCTCACGTCATCTAAAGAAACGTATGATCTACAAGTCGCAAGGACGACTGCAGAGATACATACATTATTATCAACTAATTCCCCCGTACATTTCGCAGAAATCCTGAGCGAAATCTTAAATATTTCTGATACCACTGGGGTCTCAAAGGTATTTAAGACAGTATTTTCGATGGCATTAACACCATTCAAAGCCATACTGGGTATTTTTCCAGATTTCGTCCATTCGATTTTTGGCGGACTTCCCCTGATCCTGGGACTAATTGCAGGAATCCTATTCCTAGTCCTTATTTTTCGTTATGGCAACCCATGTCACAGATCAAACTCTCGCGACAATGGAAGATACGATCCTAGCCATTGGATACCGGGACCGGATATCAAAAATCCTGGGACTCTCCCGGCTTAGAGACCTAAACATGACTTGGTTTCTATCATTTCGACCAATGTGGCAAAGGTGTGTTTTACCTGTACTAAGGTGTCTGCTATGCGGAGAAGAATGCGTGTTAGACACCTGTCTGACGCTACAATCGGATGCGCCGGTGGATGCAGATACACTGTTGGTTCCTACCAAGGTTCACGCACTGTGCTGCCCTCAAAGGCTGCCAATTCTGATGACGGCATTCCTGGAATCTTCACCACTGCGATTGAAGAGTAGTGAAGTTCAAGATGAAAGCAGCATCGAACAGGTACGACCTTCTGTCAGCAATGCAAATCAGAATGTCAATGGAGACAATCATGCGCACGAATGCATGGTTACCCCTATTTCCGACTTAGAGGAACTTTCCCATGAAGCTGTTGACGGTTTTTTCGAAAGCCTGAATGATATGATGTTCTCTCCGGAACAGAAATAGAGACTTTTGAGTAAACTCGCACACTGCGTTCCCTGAATTCGGCCTTCAACTTTAAAAATAAAGTCACATGAACAATTACAATCCAGTTCACGGACAGCAACCTTTTTCAGCAAGCCCTTAAAATATTTTTCTATATATTTTTTCCCCGGGACACTGATCTTCTGCTTAAAGTAAGAAACTATTCCTAGAGAACTAAGATTTCTATTTTTAGATACTTTATATAGACTTTAGCTGCCCGCTGGTATGTTCACAAAATATATTATGTGATGAAATGGTTTCGACTTTTCTTTCTGTATAGCCATATTAAGAGCCATTTCATGTGTATTTCTCATATACCAACAAGCAATAATGCATAAAATGCGTGCTTACTTTTGCATTTAATTCATAGCTTAAGTGCATACAATATATGACTGCAATTTTTCAGTATATTTGAAAATTTCAAAATGCATTTATGTATTTTGGGGTGGTAAGGTATACACTATACTCTATAGTATGTTGTACTATGTTATACTATGCATAGATTAGTAGATATGACCATAGTTAGCGTGGAGTGGGTGTCGTGTATTTCTATAGGTTCTGAATCGATCCCCCTATTCCTGACCCTATTCTGGTTAAACTACCTAGCTAGTTAACTAACAGTCAGCCCATGAGGCAAGAAAACCCCCATGATGCAGATACCGTTATCTGACGCAGTCACACTACGGCACAGGAACGTGTTATCTGATTAGGTCATAACGCTTGAGATCTAATTAGACAAGCGACATTCCTCCAGCCCCTGATAAGGCATACGACGTTCTCATAACAAATCAAACCTATGACAACCTGGATAATCCGTGCGGCCATTGTTTTGATTTCACAGAGAACTTTAGTAAAGAATGTGCTAACGAGCAAGTCGTATGACATCTTTATTGACGTACCTATGTCCATCCTTACGTCAATCCCGGCACCTTTAAGGTATAAATATTGCCGACCTTGCCCTATGCAAACACACGCGTGGTGACAAGACGGAGCAGCCATACTTGCCGAAGCCGAGAGCAGAAGCAGACCCCGCAGGCAACAGCCCCGCCTTCCTGACGCGCTGAGAGACGCGCTGCTATCTCAAGCCGAGAGACCCAGCACCGGCGCTTCTGGGCAGCCCTCGCAGGCAGCCTGGAATATCGAGAGCAGAGAAAGAGATACCATTCCTCATCCATCCTAAATTCCAGGTACAGAACTGAATAACCCCTCACAGAGAATTCTTTAGTTATTCACTTGGCAAAAACAAACTTAACTTAAACTGTAACTTTCTATTCCCGCCCACGCATTAGACTTAGGTCAGGTACACGGGGTAGGCGTATTTAGAAACACCAGTTGAGTACGTTTAGTCAAATGTATATGTGTATGTAAATATATTTTAATCATTTTAAACATCATATGGCTCAGAAACCATATCCATGTTTTTACAGTATTATTTTATACTATTGCTTCTAATGTATGCACTTTACTTAACAATAAGTATTGCAATAATATCGATCCATTTCTCTTGTACGAGAAAAGAGACTGATCAATAAATAACACCTTTTATTGAACACGCCCGTCTCTTCCTTTTCTCTACATTCTGATGAGACTAAGAATGCACGTACTGACTGAGTAAAATAATTGCCTTGTGCTCACACGACTCTTGAGATTGACTCTTGATTAGGGGAGAGCAAAGTTGTCATGTTCTATGGTTGTCAGAAACTAAATCCCTTCTTGTCTAATCAGGGGAGTTAATCCTTCCTTGAACATTCGAGAAAGTTTCTAGCGAACTCTGAGCTTAGCTGGCAAACCCAAAAATTAAGTCTAGTATCGACAGTAGTAGACCTAGTTAACGTCTGGTCTAGGCCTTTACTGCTGTAGGTACTATTCCAATGCGCAGAGCCTATTGGGAAAATAGGAGCTACACTACAAGGCATTGGATTGAGAGAAGTATGCTAGGTTGAAAATAAAATTAAGATTTGAATTTTTAGCGCGCTGTGGATTTTCGCGCCTTTTAGTGGGGTCTTCCGCATAAATATTATTTGTAAAGACTGAAGTGATATGAATGACGCTATTGGCATCCTGATAGTTTATGAAGGACGTTGACTGTCTACAAGGCTGAAAATCCTACTTGAGATACTAGTGCTAGCAATTTATCATCACCGTAAATTAGTGTCTTTGAGGCTGGAATGAGTTGTGTTATGTTATAGCGATTGACTTACTTTAAAACGCGGGAAGCTTATTTACCCTGCCTCCCAGCGCTCTGTATGTGGGACTTTGATACTCAAGATGGATTGCTCTTTAGGATAATTTGTGTTCTTGTCACTCAACCCCACTTTCAAAAGGGCAGCCCAGTGCTTTCAATGGTGCAGAGTACTTTCCCAATACACTTCCATCTTGCCTTGCAGTCATAATAGTAAATAGTCAACTAGGGCGGAATTGCTGATGTCTCATTGTCCTGTGTTGTTGTTACTCAGGGCGATTGGTCATGAGGTCCTCTGATGTCATAATGCTACAGCATGATGGCATCTGACGTGAGAGCAAGCAATAGGATACATTTTTCATGGAATTGAATTGGGTAGCAGGCTAGACAGGGCATCCAGCTGAAGACAAAGATGTTAAAATGAAAAAATCTAGGGCATTATTAGAGACTTATACATTTGTTTGTAGGTGTGGGTGATCATAATATTCTTGAGTTCTCTATTGGTTAACTGATAGGGATGTGCAACAATGAAGATGTTAGAATATGTTGTTCAGAATGTTTGTTATTACCACTAACTATAGCATAAGCCTTCTTCCACAAGTGTATCAGGTCACTCAATAGTTATTGCTGTACTATAACCTAACGGGATTGCAGTGAGAAGGATTCCCTGTCACATGGCTAGCATTGACATCTCTTTATTTACATCCTAATATAGGTGCTAGCGTGGTGTAGAGAGTCATAGCAAATAAGGCTTTGGATTTAGAGAAGTATGCTAGGTTGAAAATAATATTGAGATTAGAATTTTTAGTGAGCTGTGGATTTTCGCATTGTTACAGGCGCCATAGTACTGATTATTGACACAGTATACAAATATATTTGTTGTGTTGCATAGTTTGGAAATGTTCAGGTTCTGTTAATGGACTAACAGTGGACTTTTCCATCTGCAGATTATACTGAATGACCAGCAGAGGGAGTGATGCCAGAAACCGTTTCTCTGCATTGCTGAGACCTCAAAAATAACAAAACGTTGTCAGGCTTCGATTTCCTTGATCAATTTACATGGTAGGTTAAACTCTCATTTAATCGGTTTGCTTGTCATTGAAAGAAGGTCAGGGCGTCTGACAGCTCTCAGCACCTTTTAGTGGGGTCTCCCGCATAAATATTATTTGTAAAGACTGAAGCGATATGAATGACGCTATTGGCATCATGATAGTTTATGAAGGACGTTGACTGTCTACAAGGCTGAAAATCCTACTTGAGATACTAGTGCTAGCAATTTATCATCACAGGAAATTAGTGTCTTTGAGGCTGGAATGAGTTGTCTTATGTTAGAGCGATTGACTTACTTTGAAACGCGGGAAGCCTATTTACCCTGCCTCCCAGCGCTCTGTATGTGGGACTCTGATACTCAAGATGGATTGCTCTTTAGGATACTCTGTGTTCTTGTCACTCTAAACCACTTTCAAAAGGGGAGCCCAGCTTTCAATGGTGCAGAGTACTTTCCCAATACACTTCCAACTTGCCTTGCAGTCATAATAGCAAATAGTCAAATAGGGCTGAATTGTTGATGTCTCATTGTCCTGTGTTGTTGTCACCCAGGGCGATTGGTCATGAGGTCCTCTGATGTCATAAAACTACAGCATGATGGCATCTGATGTCAGAGCAAGCAATAGGATACATTTATCATGGAATTGAAATGGGTAGCAGGCTAGACATGACATCCAGCTGAAGACCAAGATGTTAAAATGAAAGAATCTAGGGCATTATTAGAGACGTATTGTAAGGCTTGACAGGGGGGGGGGTGTCCTTGCTAGGACCAAGGACGTATAGGGAAACCTGAGTCGTCTGGTGCAGATAAAGGAAGTTCATTTAAACACAGGCGAGTTCCAAAAAAACAACACAAGTCTCGTGGGTCCGAGTACAGGGACAGTCTTATTCCAGATGCCTTCTTTACAAAGCTCCCGGGGTTGGATTCTTCAGAAGGTCCTTAGGGGCGTGTTTCCTCGACAAAAGAAAGAAAGAAAAGAATACGCCGTATTACTGGCGAGAACCACAATGCGAAATGGCAGGAGGGGAAAGGGAGGACGTGAAGGGAATCACCGGGTACCTTAACCGTTTTAGTGCACTTTCTCTCAGTGAGGGTGATAGCGCGTTACACTCATGCATGCCCGCTCTGTGACTGCCCCGCCGCCCTTTAGCCAGTTCCTCCCTCCGAAGAGAACACTCCCCTTATTTTAGCCCGTACCTTGCAGAGCCACACTTCTCCAGTTGAAGTGTGGCTGGGCGCAGCGTGGAAACGTTGGCCTCCCGGCTTCTCCGGCGCTAACCTCCTGGTTAGTTCGACTCCGGTCTCCGAGGACGGTAATCCTGCTCCGGCAGCTTCCTCCTTGAACACGGACTCCTGGGGCACTTCCTCCTCTCCGGCCGCGTTCGCGCCACTGCTCTCCCGGCCTTCCGCTATCAGGGTCGAGGTCCTGTCTGATTGGCAAAACGGGGGTGATGTCAGAGAGGCAGCCCCGCCCTCCTGGGAAAGCCAAGCCGCCTTAAAGGGAACACGGTCCTCCTGTAAGCGTCGAGGCGGAAAGGAAGAGGGACAACAATCAGGTTCGAACTCGTGGCAGGTAGGGACCCCCTGACACGTATACATTTTGTTTGTAGGTGTGGGTGATAATAATATTCTCGAGTTGTCTATTGGTTAACTGATAGGGATGTGCAACAATGAAGATGTTAGAATCTGTTGTTCAGAATGTTTAATATTACCACTAACTGTAGCATAAGCCTTCTTCCAAAAACGTATCAGGTCACTCAATAGTTATTGCTGTACCATAACCGAACGGAATTGCAGTGAGAAGGATCCCCATGGCTAACATTGACATCTTTTTATTTACATCCTAATATAGGTGCTAGCGTGGTGTAGAGAGTCATAGCAAATAAGGCATTGGATTGAGAGAAGTATGCTAGGTTGAAAATAAAATTGAGATTTGAATTTTTAGTGCGCTGTGGATTTTTGCACCTTTTAGTGGGGTCTTCCGCATAAATATTATTTGTAAAGACTGAAGCGATATGAATGACGCTATTGGCATCCTGATAGTTTATGAAGGACGTTGACTGTCTACAAGGCTGAAAATCCTACTTGAGATACTAGTGCTAGCAATTTATCATCGCAGGAAATTAGTGTCTTTGAGGCTGGAATGAGTTGTCTTATGTTAGAGCGATTGACTTACTTTGAAACGCCGGAAGCTTATTTACCCTGCCTCCCAGTGCTCTGTATGTGGGACTCTGATACTCAAGATGGATTGCTCTTTAGGATAATTTGTGTTCTTGTCACTCAACCCCACTTTCAAAAGGGCAGCCCAGTGCTTTCAATGGTGCAGAGTACTTTCCCAGTACACTTCCACCTTGCCTTGCAGTCATAATAGCAAATAGTCAACTAGGGCGGAATTGCTGATGTCTCATTGTCTTGTGTTGTTGTCACCCAGGGCGATTGGTCATGAGGTCCTCTGATGTCATAAAGCTACAGCATGATGGCATCTGACGTGAGAGCAAGCAATAGGATACATTTTTCATGGAATTGAATTGGGTAGCAGGCTAGACAGGGCATCCAGCTGAAGACAAAGATGTTAAAATGAAAGAATCTAGGGCATTATTCGAGACTTATACATTTGTTTGTAGGTGTGGGTGGTCTTAATATTCTCGAGTTCTCTATTGGTTAACTGATAGGGATGTGCAACAATGAAGATTTTAGAATCTGTTGTTCAGAATGTTTATTATTACCACTCACTATAGCATAAGCCTTCTTCCACAAATGTATCAGGTCACTCAATAGTTATTGCTGTACCATAAACTAACGGGATTGCAGTGAGAAGGATCCCCTGGTCACATGGCTAGCATTGCCATCTCTTTATTTACATCCTAATATAGGTGCTAGCGTGGTGTAGAGAGTCATAGCAAATAAGGCTTTGGATTTAGAGAAGTATGCTAGGTTGAAAATAATATTGAGATTAGAATTTTTAGTGAGCTGTGGATTTTCGCATTGTTACAGGCGCCATAGTACTGATTATTGACACAGTATACAAATATATTTGTTGTGTTGCATAGTTTGGAAATGTTCAGGTTCTGTTAATGGACTAACAGTGGACTTTTCCATCTGCAGATTATACTGAATGACCAGCAGAGGGAGTGATGCCAGAAACCGTTTCTCTGCATTGCTGAGACCTCAAAAATAACAAAACGTTGTCAGGCTTCGATTTCCTTGATCAATTTACATGGTAGGTTAAACTCTCATTTAATCGGTTTGCTTGTCATTGAAAGAAGGTCAGGGCGTCTGACAGCTCTCAGCACCTTTTAGTGGGGTCTCCCGCATAAATATTATTTGTAAAGACTGAAGCGATATGAATGACGCTATTGGCATCATGATAGTTTATGAAGGACGTTGACTGTCTACAAGGCTGAAAATCCTACTTGAGATACTAGTGCTAGCAATTTATCATCACAGGAAATTAGTGTCTTTGAGGCTGGAATGAGTTGTCTTATGTTAGAGCGATTGACTTACTTTGAAACGCGGGAAGCCTATTTACCCTGCCTCCCAGCGCTCTGTATGTGGGACTCTGATACTCAAGATGGATTGCTCTTTAGGATACTCTGTGTTCTTGTCACTCTAAACCACTTTCAAAAGGGGAGCCCAGCTTTCAATGGTGCAGAGTACTTTCCCAATACACTTCCAACTTGCCTTGCAGTCATAATAGCAAATAGTCAAATAGGGCTGAATTGTTGATGTCTCATTGTCCTGTGTTGTTGTCACCCAGGGCGATTGGTCATGAGGTCCTCTGATGTCATAAAACTACAGCATGATGGCATCTGATGTCAGAGCAAGCAATAGGATACATTTATCATGGAATTGAAATGGGTAGCAGGCTAGACATGACATCCAGCTGAAGACCAAGATGTTAAAATGAAAGAATCTAGGGCATTATTAGAGACGTATTGTAAGGCTTGACAGGGGGGGGGGTGTCCTTGCTAGGACCAAGGACGTATAGGGAAACCTGAGTCGTCTGGTGCAGATAAAGGAAGTTCATTTAAACACAGGCGAGTTCCAAAAAAACAACACAAGTCTCGTGGGTCCGAGTACAGGGACAGTCTTATTCCAGATGCCTTCTTTACAAAGCTCCCGGGGTTGGATTCTTCAGAAGGTCCTTAGGGGCGTGTTTCCTCGACAAAAGAAAGAAAGAAAAGAATACGCCGTATTACTGGCGAGAACCACAATGCGAAATGGCAGGAGGGGAAAGGGAGGACGTGAAGGGAATCACCGGGTACCTTAACCGTTTTAGTGCACTTTCTCTCAGTGAGGGTGATAGCGCGTTACACTCATGCATGCCCGCTCTGTGACTGCCCCGCCGCCCTTTAGCCAGTTCCTCCCTCCGAAGAGAACACTCCCCTTATTTTAGCCCGTACCTTGCAGAGCCACACTTCTCCAGTTGAAGTGTGGCTGGGCGCAGCGTGGAAACGTTGGCCTCCCGGCTTCTCCGGCGCTAACCTCCTGGTTAGTTCGACTCCGGTCTCCGAGGACGGTAATCCTGCTCCGGCAGCTTCCTCCTTGAACACGGACTCCTGGGGCACTTCCTCCTCTCCGGCCGCGTTCGCGCCACTGCTCTCCCGGCCTTCCGCTATCAGGGTCGAGGTCCTGTCTGATTGGCAAAACGGGGGTGATGTCAGAGAGGCAGCCCCGCCCTCCTGGGAAAGCCAAGCCGCCTTAAAGGGAACACGGTCCTCCTGTAAGCGTCGAGGCGGAAAGGAAGAGGGACAACAATCAGGTTCGAACTCGTGGCAGGTAGGGACCCCCTGACACGTATACATTTTGTTTGTAGGTGTGGGTGATAATAATATTCTCGAGTTGTCTATTGGTTAACTGATAGGGATGTGCAACAATGAAGATGTTAGAATCTGTTGTTCAGAATGTTTAATATTACCACTAACTGTAGCATAAGCCTTCTTCCAAAAACGTATCAGGTCACTCAATAGTTATTGCTGTACCATAACCGAACGGAATTGCAGTGAGAAGGATCCCCATGGCTAACATTGACATCTTTTTATTTACATCCTAATATAGGTGCTAGCGTGGTGTAGAGAGTCATAGCAAATAAGGCATTGGATTGAGAGAAGTATGCTAGGTTGAAAATAAAATTGAGATTTGAATTTTTAGTGCGCTGTGGATTTTTGCACCTTTTAGTGGGGTCTTCCGCATAAATATTATTTGTAAAGACTGAAGCGATATGAATGACGCTATTGGCATCCTGATAGTTTATGAAGGACGTTGACTGTCTACAAGGCTGAAAATCCTACTTGAGATACTAGTGCTAGCAATTTATCATCGCAGGAAATTAGTGTCTTTGAGGCTGGAATGAGTTGTCTTATGTTAGAGCGATTGACTTACTTTGAAACGCCGGAAGCTTATTTACCCTGCCTCCCAGTGCTCTGTATGTGGGACTCTGATACTCAAGATGGATTGCTCTTTAGGATAATTTGTGTTCTTGTCACTCAACCCCACTTTCAAAAGGGCAGCCCAGTGCTTTCAATGGTGCAGAGTACTTTCCCAGTACACTTCCACCTTGCCTTGCAGTCATAATAGCAAATAGTCAACTAGGGCGGAATTGCTGATGTCTCATTGTCTTGTGTTGTTGTCACCCAGGGCGATTGGTCATGAGGTCCTCTGATGTCATAAAGCTACAGCATGATGGCATCTGACGTGAGAGCAAGCAATAGGATACATTTTTCATGGAATTGAATTGGGTAGCAGGCTAGACAGGGCATCCAGCTGAAGACAAAGATGTTAAAATGAAAGAATCTAGGGCATTATTCGAGACTTATACATTTGTTTGTAGGTGTGGGTGGTCTTAATATTCTCGAGTTCTCTATTGGTTAACTGATAGGGATGTGCAACAATGAAGATTTTAGAATCTGTTGTTCAGAATGTTTATTATTACCACTCACTATAGCATAAGCCTTCTTCCACAAATGTATCAGGTCACTCAATAGTTATTGCTGTACCATAAACTAACGGGATTGCAGTGAGAAGGATCCCCTGGTCACATGGCTAGCATTGCCATCTCTTTATTTACATCCTAATATAGGTGCTAGCGTGGTGTAGAGAGTCATAGCAAATAAGTCTTTGGATTTAGCGAAGTATGCTAGTGTCAGGGGGTCCCTACCTGCCACGACTTCGACGCTGACACTTGTCCCTCTTCCTTTCCGCCTCGGCACGCACAGGATGACCGCACCCCCTCTACCACCGCCTGGGTTTACCCGGAATACCCGGAAGCAGGAACAACAACAACAACGTCATCCCCGGATAGCCAATCAGCGACCTCGACGGCGCTGATAACGCGAGATCTGGAGCGGAACAGCGCGAACGCCGGAACAGAGCAGGAAGCGCCTAAGGAGTTCTCCGCTGGACGGGAGGAGACCGGAGCCGAATTGCCGTCAGAGAACGGAGCAGGAACAGTCAACAGACCGCCGCAACTGAAGCCGGGAGGCCAACGGCACCACGCTCCGCCCAGCCACACTTCACCAGGAGAAGTGTGGCACCGCAAGGTACGGGCGCGCATACGGGGGTTGTTCTTCTCAGAGGGAGGGAACGGGTAGAGGGCGGCTGGGTGGACACGGGACGGAGTGCCTCTACAAGCGCCATCACTAACACAGTTGGATAAGAGCACCGAACGGTGGAGGTCCCTGGTGTTCCCCTTCACGCCCTTTCCCCGCCCCTCATGCACATCATTGATATTGGTCACGCCAGTAACCCGGCGTCTTCTTTCTTTCTTTCTGTTTTTGGGAAACGTCTCTACGAGTAAGAAGACCTTCCGGAACCAACCTGGGGAGTTCTGTCAAGAATGACGAAAGGAGCTACAGATAGACTTTCATTTCTTGTTGTCAACACTATGAGACTTTGATTTATGGTTGTCTTCTACCAATAAACCCCAGTTATCGTGTAGTACGTTCGTTGTGACTTTGCCTCATTCCTCCCACAACGTAACCCCTACCTACGCCAATCATTACAGCTAGGTTGAAAATAAAATTAAGATTTGAATTTTTAGTGCGCTGTGGATTTTTCGCACCTTTTAGTGGGGTATTCCACATAAATATTATTTGTAAAGACTGAAGCGATATGAATCACGCTATTGGCATCATGATAGTTTACGAAGGACGTTGACTGTCTACAAGGCTGAAAATCCTACTTGAGATACTAGTGCTAGCAATTTATCATCACAGGAAATTAGTGTCTTTGAGGCTGGAATGAGTTGTCTTATGTTAGAGCGATTGACTTACTTTGAAACGCGGGAAGCATATTTACCCTGCCTCCCAGCGCTCTGTATGTCGGACTCTGATACTCAAGATGGATTGCTCTTTAGGATACTGTGATAAGTTGGCCTGATATATGATGCTCACTAGTTCTAGTGATCACCTTGTATCAGTCCAAACAACCCTTATGGTGATTGGTTGTAAGTCAACCTTATAGACCAGCTATCCTAATGGTAGCATGGACAAAGCAGTCTTTGGCTAAACTCTTTTGGCATGTGAAGCCAGCTGTTTTACCACATATAACCCCTTGAATACCAGATGAAAGGACACCACACAGGTTGTTATGAAAATAAACAATATATTTATTAATAACAAACACCTCTGAACTCTTTATGAGGTCAGAGGGCTAAGCACATGACAATCTCTTAGGAAAAATACGATAAGTTGCACAAAATTACAATGGTGCCCTAGGGGCACGACAAACCATATTCTAAGTAAATGGTGTAAGGCAGTGTTTCCCAAACTGTGGTCCGCGGACCCCCAGGGGTCCGTGACACATTCCCAGGGGGTCCGCAGGCAGCAGTTTTAAAAGCACAGAAACGTTTCTTTTGTAATTAGAAGCTTTCCAGCAACAATAAAAGTGTCAAGATAATGCCAGTGATTAATGTACCTGATGGAGAGCGAGGCGACATTTGTTCAGTGGCAGCTTTGACTTTGACTAATGTAGCACAGAGGGTTAATGTGCCTACTGCAAAGAACGTGTAACATGCATTTTAGAAAAGCAGTATTTTATGTGCATAGGTTCGTGGTTACTGCTTTTGTCACAGAGATTATTTTGTTACTGTGCACTTCATAAGTGGCCATCGTAATCTAGCAGAGGGGCCTATAAACTGTCATCAAAGAGCTGCTTGCAAACTGCATGGTACCAGTTAGTAACTTATGGTTTTTCCCAGTTATTCATTATCCTGATGCTGCAAAAAAGATGTATTTGGGCGGAAATAAATGTTTAATGTTACTAGCCACTGTGTTATGTTCTGAATCCTGAGTTTGTGCTTTTCCAGACCAAGCACTCTTTAAAAATGCCTACCAGTATGAATGACATGTAATCCTTGTAGTCCCCTTTACCTTGTGTAACATTTAATATACACACTGATTTACATGTATGATTAAATGTCTCTGTATGTGTGTGATGTAAAGTGCTCTGACATCCTACAATGGTATGAGAGATGCTATAAAACAAACGAAATCCATGTGACAGAGGGGCTGTTCCTTCAATATAAAATACTAAGGGCCAGATGTACGATCCGTTTTTATATGCGCGAATGGGTTCGTGAACCCATTTGCACATGCAAAAACCTATTGGGCCATGTACATAACCTATTTCGCGAGTCGCAATTTGTTTGTGACTCGCTAAATAGGTTTTGCAACTTGCTATTTGGAAGGGGCATTCCCTTCCAAATAGCGAGTCTCAAAACCATGTACAAATGTTTTTCGGTCGCAAAACACTTGCAATTACCACCTACTTCAAGTAGATGGTAATGCATTTGCAAATCCAGGGGACCCCTTCCCCTTTGCAAATGCATGCAAAATTATTTTTTAAGGGCAGGCGGAGGTCCAAGGGACCTCTGCCTGCCTTAAAAAATGAAACTAAAACGTTTCATTTTCTTTTTTTTTTTTTAAATGCATGGTAAACGGGCTGCATTTTTTAAAAACTGCTTTATTTAAAAGCAGTCCCAGACATGGTGGCCTGCTGAGCCCAGCAGGCCACCATCCCTGGAAGGGCGGGCATTTCCAATGGGCTCACAAATTGCGAGAGGCTCATTAATATTAATGAGCCCCGCAATTTGCGACCCCATTGGGAATCCCAAACAGTGTTAAACACACTGTTGTACATTTCATTTAGTGACTCGCAATTTGCCACTTGCATTGTGTCGACCAATTGCAAGGCACTAAATGAAATGGTCGTACATCTGGCCCCAAAATCCTTAGTACTTTGAGTATTTGTTTTGTGTTTTAATATTTGAAATTTAACTCATACAAATTGCTTGGGGGTCCCCGGCTTCCAGTGGTGACTCAATGGGGGTCCTCAGGAGTCAAAAGTTTGGGAACCACTGGTGTAAGGAAATCGATAGAAGGAATTGAGCTGTCCAGAGGCTGTAGTTTCGCTGGGACTACACTATCCTAACCACAGGTAAGTAATAGGAGGCCCACGGGACGCGTGTGCAGAGTGTGAACTCACACGCGAGATGCGGAACACAGTCAATGGACAGTACAGTTTACGAAAAAGGTAAGTACGGACAGTCTTTACTATCTAGGACTAGAACGACTGGAAATCTGGACACTAGGAGAGTTAATCTACCCTGGAGCACCGAAATGCTCTCGTTACCTCACCCACGGGCTGCGGGTGCACAGTTGTCAAAGTGTGTCGGGTTTCCGCATCGAAGTCAATGGAGCCTTGAGGAAAGATGCTGCAGGCGACCAAGTGGAAGATGTCCAGTGCGATCCACGGGTGGATCGAGGAAGAAGAGGACCTGAAAGCAGAGGGGACAATGTTCAAATTCCCTAGCCAGTGACCGAGTGGAACCAGGAGGGACCCAGATGCTGTTGTCGCGATCAGGTGAAGAGTGGACGCTTGACTCTGCAGCCACGTGGACCAGGAGTTGTCTTCGACGACCAGGATGGAGGCACAAGCTGTCCCACGCAGGCTCTCGCTGTCGGCGGTGTCGGGTCCGGATTTGGAGTCAACAGGCCTTGGCAAAGGCAACCCACGCGGTGATTGGAAACGGCGTCTGGAGTGGACCAGGAGGGTCCGGGGTGCTCCTCTTTTGGAAGGGAGCAAGGGCCAGTCTGGAGCAACCAGACCAGCAGTGTAGTTTTCAAAGATTGTCGTCTAGAAGGTCACTAGCCAGCCGGCAAGTGACCAGACAACGCGTCGAGCAGCAAACAGGCAGAAGGGCCCCACGCAGATCTCGTGGATGCTGGAGGGCTGATCTTCGGTGCAGGAGCTGCTCAGGGCTGGGGCTTCTCATTCCCCAAAGAACTTAGTCGAGGTTACCTCAGAAGTCGTGCTGGAAGCGAAGTGCAGTTTCTTTCAAGATGGCCGGTCCCACGTGTCTCGTCGCACCCATGGATCTCAGCTGTGCTGCAGATGTAGGTAGAGGTCGGAGAGGTCTGGAAGTCCGGGTCTCGTCGGGCTCTGAAGTCTGGATCCTCGAGGGAAGCCGACAAAGGGAAGCCGCTGGACGCTTGATGGTGCCTGCTTGTGCAGTGTGGACACTCCTTGCCCACAAGGGAGATTTCTTCAGTCTTCTGTGTAGAAAGTCGAAGTCCAGAGTTTCTTCTTGTAGAGTTTCAGTTCAGGATTAATCTAATTTGGATTGGGACCAGCTCCTACCTTTATTCTCCTAAAGGGGGCTGCACTACGACTAGGTCCCTCCCATGGGTGGGACCAGGAAGGGGGGTGGTTACACCCCCTATTCTTTGTCCGGCTTCGCGCCAGAGCTGGGGCAGGGGTGCCCCAGCAACTGGTTTGAACCGGTGTATGCACAGGGCACCTTGTGTGCCCCAGGCATGTCTCATTCCTTTCAGGCCGGTCCTACCCAATACACAAAATCCTGTCTGGGGTGGTGCTAGCACCTCCCAAGGCAGGAAACCCTTTGTCCAAGCCTCCCTCGCTGGAAGGACTCCCAACAGCAGGAGGTCAGACTTGTGTCTGTGGTGGCAGCATCCATTTTGTGATGCTGAGGCTCGAGCTAACTTTAACCGGGGTTCACAGTTACATACATGTCGTGTCCCTCTAGAAGGGTGGAATGCTACCCCCGTCGCCAGAACTGGCGAGGGGGTAGTATTCCAATTTGTATGACACCTTACTCGGCATGTTTTGATAATGCTATACCAAAGTTAGCATTCAACCGCGAGGATTATAATGCACTTAAGAGTATATGGTATAGCGTTATCATGGAACAGCTATAAGGACTTGGTTCCGCAAGCTGCAGACAGGCTCAGCTCATGCTAGAGCACCATATCACATAATTCCAAGCACTCTGCCTTCAGGATTGATAAGGCCTGCCATAGGAGTGACTGATAGGAGTATATGTGTCCATTTTAGGGTTAGATATAGGTATACTATATCTACAGCAAAGGGTGATTACACCACCTTGCCCCAGCTGTCTTAGCAGCCAGTTGTGTCAGTTTGGATGGCCAGCCAGGGGTGGCATAATACATGCTGCAGACCCTGGTAGGCCCTGGGTACACCTATGCCCTGGGTACCTAAGGTACATGGAGTCCATTTTAACAGAGAGAGCAGGAAGCCTGGTGTCCTGAATAGCAGGATCCCAGGCCAACTAAGTCAAAAACCAGCACAACACTAGGCAAAAAAGTTGGGGGTAACCATAGTCCGATATCCACCTTCCTACATAACCCCCCCCCCCCCAAACGAAAGGAGATAAGGCTATCCTTGACCAGGTAAACCTATATTGCCTAAGTGGCCATATAAGGAAGTACCAGCACTGGCATGGTTACCCCCTATCTCATGGTCCACTAAGCAATCCCTCACCCTAAGGGTATCTGAGGGTCTCCACCATAGGGAATCTCTACCTGTGGTGTGTTTTGTTATGTTATGTTATGTTAAAAGGGTGCTTCTATAGCGCACGGCTACTCCAAGGAGTGTCCCGGCGCTGTCGGAGCCTCACAGGTCAAGGGGAAGAACAAAATGGAAAACATGCGGTGCAGGCAACAAGAGAAGAGGACAGGGTGGGAGAAACTTATTGCTGAAACAGCCAGGTTTTCAAATCCTTCCTGAATATCAGAAGATTAGAGCAGGATCTGAGCGCCAGAGGAAGATCGTTCCACAGCAGGGGCGCCAGATGTTTATAGGCGCGTCCGCCGAGGCGAGCCCGATGTATCCTAGGGGTGACTGCCCTGGCTTGTGACGAAGAGCGAAGTGAAAGATTGAGGATCGGGTTGATGAGATGGTTAAGGGTGGGGGCGAGTTGGGCAAGGGTTTTGGCAGGGCAAGGGTCCCGGGGAGAACCTGATTTAAGTTTAGTTAGGAGGTCCAGTGACGCCTGAAAAGACATAACAGGGAAGTTACAGAGGGAGGGTTCTGACGCGGAAGATGAGGGAGCCAGCGGGCAAGGGATGGAAGTATGGTTCTTATTGGGAGCACCAAAGGAGAGCTGGATGTTTAGGTCTCGCCTGTCGATGCGCATGCGCATCGAGCTTGCGAGACTATTGCGGCTTAACCACTCTTTAACTAACTTGCAAGGAATCGTGGCGATTCCTTGCAGTGCCCGTGACTTTTAAGCTCAATGCGCATGTGCATTGAGCTTAAAAGCGCGTGCACATCAGTTCCCTCAGCCGACCCTCTCCCCGCTCCGCCCCCTCCCCTGCCCGCCGTATCGCATTTCTCCTCCCCCCTCCCCTTATCTGCCTTTCCCTCCGTCTTGTTTTTTTTTTTACCCGCTCCGCCCCCTCCCCTGCCCGCCGTGTCGCATTTCTTTTCTCCTCATTGCTCCTCCAGCAGCCAGCAGTTCTGTCACCTTTCCTTCTCTCCTCCCTTGTCCACCTTTTCATTGTTTTTGCCCACCTCTCCTCGTCTCTCGTGTTTCTCCTTTTTTTAATTATAGCCTTTCCTTTTAGTTTGTACACAGCTTTGCTCTGCAGACTTGGAGATCGTTGTGCGGGAGCAGTACATGTGCAGCCATTACAGGGCACGTCACTGCTTGTATTTGCTATCTATCACTCTATTACTGCATTTGCAGCTTTTATCTCTCCTCCTCTGCGAGCTTTTCAATCGTTCCTGCCCCCCCCCCCCCATTTAATTTGTTTCCTGTCTCTTCATTGCTTGCCCGTCCCCCAAACCCTGTGCCTTGCTACGGTTTTCAGACTGCCGATTCTGCTGTGAAACCACTGTTTTGCCCTGCCTGTGTTTATGCTGCATGAGTTGTTTCTAACCCTGCAACAACCTTAATTCTCCCGCCCCAATCCGGCTTCCCTCCGGCCATTTGCCACACTCCTTGCCTCTGTCTTGCCTCCCCCTCCATTCTCCTCCCCTCGCTCGCATTCCCGCCCCCCACCAGGCTCTCCTGCCCCCATCCGGCTTCCCTCCGGCCACAGCCCTGGCACTCAGGTACGCCCTAAGAAATGCATGAATCTATTTGCATTACTGTTTTTCCGGACAAATGTCTATATTCCAGCGAAAACATACCAAGTATGAGTCATAATGTACATCATAATTGTTGTTCTGCTGATCCATTAAAATAACTTATAATAGAAAGATACTCGCATTCATGTGTGCAATGCTTTTCATGATCAGCTGTGAAAGTCTTCTGCGATGCTATCTCACTGTGATACCATGAAACAGTGCCTGACATGTACTGTTGCTTCATTAATTAAATTAATTAATTAATTAAATATATATCATTTTGATGTTAAGTTGGTTATCCGATCCATACACCCTCAGTTGTGCACTGCATATTTCTTAAGTGACTGGTGTGACTGGTGTGTCTGTTGATGCACATCTGTGGGCTGTCTGCTTGGAGTGTTCATGCTTACAGTGCTGCGGAAAATAAAGCTCAATTTAAGAACAGTTGGTTAAAGCGTCTAAACCCGTTCCCAATATCCACTAAGCTGCAAAAACTAATTTTCTTTTACATAATTGTCTCGTTTGCTATTGTGGCGCAGATGGCCGTTTGCCATTGACAGTTACGTTCCCAAGTGGATTTAAGAAGTAATTTGTGGCCCCAGGCTTACATTTGTTTTCCCCACACAACATTTCTGCAGGCACACCATTTTTTATCCTCCTTGTTTTGTTTGAGGTCACCACAGGAGCCCACGGAGCTTCAAAGTGAGCGCTCTCACCTTCCGGATTGGTGTTGAGCCCTCCCCCACCCTCCGAGCACGAATGCAATGTTTCCCTCAACCCACCCTTCCCCGTGCATAGAGTGCGCAGCCATCCATGTCCTTACCTAGAAGAGGGGAAACTTTTAAGCCCTTTCTGTGGCATCATTGACCAGCTTGCAACACGCACTCATTAAGCTGGACAGGACGCTTTGCAATCAAACTTTTTTAGATGAATATTTATTTTATTGATAAAGTACCCTGAGCAAACTTGTATTTGCTATCTATCACTCTATTACTGCATTTGTAGCTTTTATCTCTCCTCCTCTGCGAGCTTTCCAATCGTTCCTGCCCCCCCCCCCTTCCCCATTTAATTTGTTTCCTGTCTCTTCATTGCTTGCCCGTCCCCCAAACCCTGTGCCTTGCTACGGTTTTCAGACTGCCGATTCTGCTGTGAAACCACTGTTTTGCCCTGCCTGTGTTTATGCTGCATGAGTTGTTTCTAACCCTGCAACAACCTTAATTGCTGGGGGTTATATACAAGGGTATGGTCGGTGCTTAGGGGCTAAATGTCTGCGGCCGGCTCACCATGATTAAAAAAAGAAATATTCATTAAAAAGGAAATCACCCACGCAAGCCCACTATCAACCACGCAACACCACACTCACCCACGCAACGCCACTCACCCAAGCAACCCCACTCATCCACGCAACCCCACTCATCCACGCAACCCCACTCATCCACGCAACCCCACTCATCCACGCAACCCCACTCATCCACGCAACCCCACTCATCCACGCAACCCCACTCATCCACGCAACCCCACTCATCCACGCAACCCCACTCATCCACGCAACCCCACTCATCCACGCAACGCCACTCATCCACGCAACACCACTCACACACGCAACGCCACTCACCCACGCAACGCCACTCACCCACGCAACGCCACTCACCCACGCAACGCCACTCACACATGCAACGCCACTCACACATGCTACGCCACTCACACATGCTACGCCACTCACACATGCGACGCCACTCACACATGCAACGCCACTCACACATGCGACGCCACTCACACATGCAACGCCACTCACACATGCAACGCCACTCACACATGCAACGCCACTCACACATGCAATGCCACTCACACATGCAACGCCACTCACACATGCAACGCCACTCACACATGCAACGCCACTCACACATGCAATGCCACTCACACATGCAACGCCACTCACACATGCAACGCCACTCACACACGCAACGCCACTCACCCACGCAACGCCACTCACCCACGCAACGCCACTCACACATGCAACGCCACTCACCCACGCAACGCCACTCACCCACGCAACGCCACTCACCCACGCAACGCCACTCACCCACGCAACGCCACTCACCCACGCAACGCCACTCACACACGCAACGCCACTCACACACGCAACGCCACTCACACACGCAACGCCACTCACACACGCAACGCCACTCACACACGCAACGCCACTCACACACGCAACGCCACTCACACACGCAACGCCACTCACACGCGCAACGCCACTCACACACGCAACGCCACTCACACGCGCAACGCCACTCACACACGCAACGCCACTCACACACGCAACGCCACTCACACACGCAACGCCACTCACACATGCAACGCCACTCACACACGCAACGCCACTCACCCACGCAACGCCACTCACCCACGCAACGCCACTCACACACGCAACGCCACTCACCCACGCAACGCCACTCACCCACGCAACGCCACTCACCCACGCAACGCCACTCACCCACGCAACGCCACTCACCCACGCAACGCCACTCACCCACGCAACGCCACTCACCCACGCAACGCCACTCACCCACGCAACGCCACTCACACACGCAACGCCACTCACACACGCAACGCCACTCACACACGCAACGCCACTCACACACGCAACGCCACTCACACACGCAACGCCACTCACACACGCAACGCCACTCACACGCGCAACGCCACTCACACACGCAACGCCACTCACACACGCAACACCACTCACGTTGCCAATAGGTCTCGCAGTAGGAAAGTTGGAACCATTACAATTGCAAATAACAATGCCTTTTATTTTTTTTTCATTTTAAAAACATAAAGGGCTTTGTCATTTACAAAACCAATAGCTCCAACTTTCCTACTGCGATACCTATTGGCAACGTGAGTGGCGAGGAAGACAGCCAGCTCGGAAATCCAAGCCTCGGAGTGCGTGATTTTGGGATTGGTCCAGGAGGGGGAAATAAAATCCTTAACAATCCTGAACATTTCTTTGCAGGAGTTTGTGGCCTCCTCAATGCGGCTAGCCAGATAGAACTTTTTATTGGCAATGATGTCGCGATGATCGTCTCTAATCAGAGACCTGTAGGATTCCTTGCAGCTGGCGTCATAATGTTTACGCCACTTCCTTTCGGCTTTTTTGCACTGCCGACGTTTGTCTGCCAGGGCCGAAGAAAACCAGGGTGCAGATGATTTCACCGCAGGTGTCTTGGCGGGTATGGGGGGGCGAGGTCTGAGAAACGTTGTGTCAGCCAGTCCTGAAGGAGGTCGAGGTCCGTATCCAAGGAGCCCGATAGCATGCAAGGATGGATCTCAATTTCCTTCAATAGCATTGCTGGAGAGACTCGATGAAAAGCTCTAGAAGGCAACACTTTGTCCCTATGTCCACAGTCAGGGCTCTTTGTAGAAGGAGGGATTTCAAATTCTGCCAGAAAATGGTCAGACCATAGGACCGGCGCGAGAGCAGTGACACCTACTGGAACAGTAGAAAACAGTTGGTCTAATATGTGACCTTTACAGTGGGTGGGGGACTGAAGGTGGGGGACCAAGCCTAAGGATGTAGTGATGTCATTGAGCTTAATATTGTGAGGGTCGTCTAATTTATCCAAGTGAATGTTGAAATCGCCAAGGAGTAAGCAATGGTTCGATCTCAGACATAGTGAGGAAATCATGGAATGAAGATCTTCAAAAAAAGTGCCTATAGGGCCGGGAGGCCTATAGACCAGCAGTCCTATACAGGATTGCTGGGGAGATAGAGAAAGGGAGAAGGCGAGTGTTTCACTTCCGTAGATGTTGTCTGAGGGAAGGATAGTACAGGCGACACATTTGTTGATGATTAGAGCCACTCCACCCCCTTCCCGCTGGCTCTATCTTTCCTGTAAATCACATGGCGCGGGGGGATAGCGGTGGCGATATCCGGACCAGCGCCCTCTCCCAGCCAGGTCTCTGTCAGAAACAGACAGTCGGCTCTGGAATCTGTAAGGAGGTTAAAAATATTGAGCGCGTGCTTTGCTAAGGATCTTGTATTCAGCAGCAGGCAGCTAGTGCTTTTGGGAGGGGGGGTGAGCGAAGCAATACGGCCTAGGCTAGGTAACCAGCCACAGCCCGGGCATCTGATATAGGAGCGCGAAAGATTAGGGAACACGTTGGTGCAGTTATTGGATGGGGTGCAGAGGGACAGAAGGGCATCCTTGGAATAGGTTAACATTGTTAGTGGCAAGACGCCTGGTCTGGCCCGCGCCCGGCCGCCTACGGGACGCTAAGGAGCGCCGAGCAGCGCGCGTCCGCTGCGCGGAGGGGGGTGAACTTAGTTTTAAGGCGGAGCTGGCCGACCGGCGCAGGACTGTGCCACTAGACTGCCGCCCGACTATCTGCCTACCCCCAATATGGCCGCCACCAAAACGCGCGTCTGCGGGCCCCAAGGAACCCCTAGCGGCCAGCTGAGCCGTCAGGAGGCTGGAGAGACTACAGGCAGGGCAGCGCGGCGCCAACAGAGGAGGTGACAGAGGTAGGAGGAAACTGAAGCAATTTTAAAAATAACTCAGGTCACCCGGCTTTCCGCCTCAGGTGCCTGCAGGGAAAGTGATGTGCAAAGTGCAAAGAAATAGTCGAGGACACAAGAGCTATTAGTCAGCCCAGTGTAAACAGCAGTTAAGATACAGGTCACAACAAGATAAAAAACATTCAACAGGATTAAAAACGCTAGTGTTCAGCGCAGGATCAAAACGCTAGTGTTCAGCGCAAATGTTTCACTCGCCTGCACCCGTCTTCCGCCTCAGGTGACTAGACTCGTTTTGTCAAAGTAAAAGGCTGGTGCTGGGATGGAGTACTGAAGTGAGGCTCCACTACTGTTGGGCTCAACTTCCTCCAATCACCATCCACCATATATGCCTTTCTTTCCACGACTGAGTTGTGTTGGGCTCTCAGGGTCAACCTCTGGCTGCCTAAAGCTGGAGGCTGGGTCCCTCTGTTTGGCTTACTGGAGGGACAAGTCAGGTCTGAGGCCCTTAGGTCCCAAGTTTGGCTGTGCCCAACAGAGTCCATCTGGGGGAGGTCCCTAACTAAGTTCAAGGGGGATCCCTCAGGAGTTTCTAACTTTTTCACCTTGCTAGGGCTGCTAGCTTTGGTGTCCCTAACCTGCTGATGGGTTTGTTTTATTGGACAGGGGGCCCTTTGGGGCTCACTGGCCTCCTTGACCTCTGTAGCCCTGGGCTGACTGAGGCAGGGTAGAGAGGGGCAGGTTACCTGCTCCAGACTGGGTCCCACCTTGGAAGGGTCCACTGACCTCAGGGGCTCCGCCAGGCTAGGCCTGACTACCTCTGGGGCAGTTTCTTCACAAGGGGTAAGATCAGTTCCCTGAGGAGGCTGATCCTTTCCCAATGTCTGGTGGGAGGGAGATTCATCTTCCTCCTCAATGCTCTCTGTTTGTGTGGAGTGATCCATAGTTTCAGGCTTCACAACACAGGAATCAGTTTGAGTTTGGGCTGTGGCCATCACAGCCCCACCAACCTTTTCAGGAAGGGACTCAGGTTGGGTATGGGCTGTTACCATCACAGCCCTGCTAACCTTTTCAGGGAAGGAATCTATTTGAGATTGGGCTGAGGCTGGCACAGCCCTCCTAACCTGTTCAGGAAGATTTACCATTTTAGAATGGGTTTCTTGTTCCACCTCAGCCCAGGCTGAGATTTCCAAATCATTCCCCAGTAGACAATCTACAGGCAAGTTTGCTAACACTGCCACTCTCTTTGGGCCAGTGACAACTCCCCAGCTGAGATTTACCACTACCATGGGATGATTTTTCTGCACTCCATCAATGTTTGTCACCTGGTATGTGGCACCAGGTATAAGTTTCCTTGAGGGGACTAGACTCCCAGTCACCATAGTGATGCTAGCCCCTGTCTCTCTATAGGCCTCAACTTTTAGACCATTGATGAGTGGCTCTTGCCTGTACTTGCCCAAAGTGTTGGGACGAGCAGTGAAGTTGGCAAACCCCATGCCATCTTCACGGACAAGAGTAGTTAAGTCAGGGGACCTGGTTAGGACAGAGTCCCCAGGAACTCCCAAAGTAAACCCACCCAAATTCTTGGGGGCACTCCCACCACCTGGGGGATTTCTACTAGTAGTAACAGGAGGCTTGGGAGTATTACTTGGGGGTATGTTCTCCTTATTGTTGGCCTTTGGGCAACTGCTGTCAGTTTTCCAATGGCCTACCTGTTTGCAGGAATGGCAATAAGGTTTCTTCTGGGTAGAGGAAGTGTCTTGGGACCCACCCCCATTCTTGGAGTTTTGGGGCCCTGGGGAAGTCTTCTCTTTAGATTTATCCCCACCTTTCTCTTGAGACTTGGTAGTCTCTTTCTTTTTGTCACCACCCTGATTCTTAGGCCTAATCCTGGTTCTGACCCATTTGTCTGCCCTCTTACCCAATTCTTGTGGAGAGGTCAGATCAGAGTCCACCAGGTGCTGGTGCAAAAGCTGGTTTTGACAGTTATTTAAGATTTGCTCTCTCATTATGAGATTGTACAATCCTGTGTAATCAGTAACTTTACTTCCCAATAACCAGCCCTCCAGAGCCTTAGTAGCACAATCTACAAAATCAGTCCAATCCGGAGCCTGAGTTTTCTGGGTGTCTCTGAACATCAACCTGTACTGTTCAGTGGTGAAGCCAAACCCATCAATCAGTGCATTTTTCAGGACTTGGTAGTCATTAGCATCCTCATCTCTAACAGTGAGGAGCTTATCTCTGCCTTTACCTTCAAAGGAGAGCCACAATATAGCTGCCCACTGACTCTGGCGTACCTGCTGTACTTTGCAGGCCCTCTCCAGAGCAGTTATCCACTTGTGGATATCATCTCCTGTCTTATAGGAGGGCACTATTTTACTCAGGTGTCTATTGTCAAAACTCCTGTCTTTATCCTTAGGGATATTTCTGCCACCAGTGGGTGTTAACCCACTCAACTGTTGCTCTCTAGCAAAGGCAAGTTTCTCCTTGGCAAGGGCAAGTTCTTCCCTTTGAATCCTCAGATTAACTTCTCTCATCTTTGCTTCATGCTCTCTCCTCTGAGGGGAAGTCATCCTCCTCTGAGCAGATGCATGAGAGTGCACAGATCTATTGGAGCCCCTAGAATGAGATCTATCTCTTCTGACCCCTTGATCTGAAAGAGACATGTTAGTGATAGATTCCTTACCTTAGAATATCCCCAGGCGTCAGACTGGATCCGGAATTATTTTGCGTAGCAGTACTCATCTGAAAGAAACAGGTTAGTATTAGATTCCTTACCTTAGAATATCCCCAGGCGTCAGTCTGGATCCGGAAACTTTGCGTAGCAGTACCCCTGCGCGTCGGTAGGCGTCGTCTGCAGGCGTCCCCTGCGGCTCCGCGTCGTCGGCGTCGTGCGCCGTGATGACGTCGCTGGAGTATATAGACGCCGCCTCCGCGCGCTGACGTCAGTTCTTCTTTTTTCCGCGCCAGTTAGCGCAGATCCGAAGAGCAGTACTCCGGTCTTTTGACCAAGTGTTTGTAAAACTTAATCTTTCTACGGTGCCGGTAGGATGCCTGGGTTTAAGAGTTGCGACGAGTGCGACCGCATGATGTCGGTCACCGACCACCATCGACTCTGCCTCCGGTGTCTGGGCGCGGACCACGACGTGGAGTCCTGCGTCGACTGTCGGGCCTTGACTGGAAAAGCCAGGCGGGAGCGGTCCCGCAAGCTTCTCGAGCTCCGAGTGTCGGCCCCGCGTCGAGAGCGGTCCCGGTCCGGTCGGAGGTCGAGGGAGCGGTCGAGGGAACGATCGCGGAGCCGCCATGGGCGCTCCGGGAGTCGCCACCATTCCTCCGGTTCGTCAGGTAAGCACCACAAGAAGTCGGGGCGTCGCCATCGCACCCCCGACTCCCCCCGACGCCCGCGTGATGCGGCCGGGGGCTCGGGTGGCCCCACCCCCGCGGCCCCGCGTGGGTCGCCGCCGACGCCGTCTACCCCATACCCGTCGGTCCCTGGGGAAGGCGCGTCGCGTGAGGAGATCGAGGCCTTCCTCATTGCTATGAGGGCGAGGTCTCCTCCGGCGGGGCCTACGGCGCCTGCGGGGCCGTCGGTCCCGTCTGGGGGCCCGAGCGGTTCGGGTGCTTCTGCCCCGACGCCGCCGGTGGCTCCGGCCCCGGCGCCGCTGGGTCCCTCAGGTTCGTCGCCGGCTGGTCTCCCGGCCTCTCCGGCGTCGGTTCCTTTGGGCCAACCCGTGGTACCGCCTCCGCGTGGTGCAGCGACTCCGCCGTCGGCTCCGGCCGGCGTTGGGTCCCCGGCACCGACGCCGCGCGGCGCCACCCCCATTCCCTCCCCGACTCCGGACGCGGAGTCGGACCGGCGTCGGCCGACGCCGGATCCGACGCCGATGGGGCCCGTTGACCCCGATGTCTATATCGTCGACCCAGAATATGGGTATGATGAGGATGAGTATGGAGAGGGTTGGGAGGGGTCTGAGGACCCTTTATCCCGTGCCTGCCAGTATGATGTGGACTGGGTAGGTGATCTGGGTGATGCCAGTGGCCTGGACGAGTCGCCCAACCCTGGGTTTGTCTCCCCGTCCCCTGTGGCGTCTGAGGCAGGTGCTGCCTATTCGGTGGTCCTGATGAGGGCTGCCAAGGCCTTGCACCTTGAGCTCCCCGTCGCGAAGGTCAAACCGAACATTCTGACCGAAGTGTTTAAACCGCAGTCATGCCCCCAGGAGCCTCTGCTGCCGTTTAATGAGGCCCTGACGGATGTCCTTTTGGGCACCTGGTCCAGGCCCGCTTCCGGTGCACCGGTTGACCGGAATGTTGCAAGGCGTCACCGTCCATGCTCGGACGACCCTGCCTTTTTATCCACCCATCCCTCCCCGGAGAGTCTGGTGATCCAGGCCTCCACTTCGCAGTCCGCATTTCCGTCGGCTCCGCCCGATCGGGAATCAAAGCGGTATGACCAGTTTGGTAAAAAGGTCTTTTCCTCTTTGAGCGCTGGACTGCGGTCTTGTAATACCGCGTGCCTCTTGGGCCGCTACACCCACTCCCTGTGGGATACGGTCGAAGAGTGTTTGCCGCAATGCCCCCAGGAAGTGCGGGACAAGCTCACCCGGGCCTTGGTTGAAGGCCAGGATGCGGCGCGGTACTCGATCCGTTGTGGTCTGGACACGACCGACTCACTGGGACGGGCCATGTCCACGACGGTGGCGATTCGTCGCCATGCTTCGCTGAGATCTGCCAACTTTTCGCCAGACGTCCAAAATACACTCATGGACATGCCATTTGATGGCAGTCGCCTGTTTGGTGACAAAGCGGACCACGCGCTGGAGCGCTTCAAGGACTCCAGGGTCACGGCCAAGTCCTTGGGTCTTTCGACCCAGCGCCAGCAGACGGGTTCGTTTCGCCCCTTTCGTGGCCAAGGGAGGGGCGGTCCCACACGTGCTGCCAGCCACGCGCCGCAGAACGCTCCCCAGCGCGGTGGAGGCCGTGGTTTCCGCCGTGGTGGCGGTAGAGGCCAGCGGCGTGGTCAGTCCACGCCTCCCTCCGCTGCTGCATCCAAGCCTTCCTAGTCCGAGCTTTCGGGCTCACGTGACGCCAGTGGGTGGCAGGGTTCGCCATCACCACTCCCGCTGGCGCGCGATAACATCGGACAGGTGGGTGCTGCAGCTCGTTCGAAGGGGCTATGCCCTCCCCTTCGAGTCCACTCCTCCAGCCATGCCACCGCAGAACCACCGTGTGTCGGGGGACCACTTGACACTTCTGCAGGAGGAAGTTACGGCCCTCTTGGCCAAGGGGGCCATCGAGCGCGTTCCTGGGCCAGAAGTAGGGTGTGGTTGCTACTCCCACTACTTTCTGGTACCCAAGAAGGACAAGGGAGGCCTGCGTCCTATCTTGGATCTGCGGAACGTCAACGGCTTCCTCCGGAAGGAGAAGTTCAAGATGTTGACTTTGGCTCAGGTCTTGGCTGCTCTAGACCCACAAGACTGGATGGTAGCGTTGGACTTGCAGGATGCGTATTTTCACATCCCCGTCCTGCCGGCCCACCGGCGTTACCTGCGGTTCACGGTAGGCCACGAGCACTTTCAGTTTATCGTGCTCCCATTCGGCCTTACCAGCGCCCCACGGGTGTTCACGAAAGTGATGGCGGTGGTCGCAGCTCATCTGCGCCGGTTAGGGGTTTCAGTCTTCCCCTACCTCGACGACTGGTTGTTGAAGGCGGGCTCGCCCCAGACAGTCGTCCACCACCTTCAGATGACGGCAGACCTCCTGCACGAGCTGGGGTTTTCCATCAATGTGCCGAAATCACACCTGTGTCCCTCTCAAAAGCTCCTTTTCATCGGAGCGGTTCTCGACTCGGCGCAGTTTCGGGTTTATCCCCCGGAACGGCGGGTCCGGGATATTCAGGCTCTGATTCCCATCTTTCAGCCGTTATCCCGGGTTTCGGTCAGGTTGACGCTGCGGCTTCTGGGGCTGATAGCCTCCTGCATCCTACTGGTGCATCACGCCAGGTGGCGGATGCGGGCTCTGCAGTGGGACCTGAAGTTTCAGTGGGCCCAGCATCAGGGCAACCTATCCGACCATGTCCTGATCTCGGAGGGCACTGCGAGACAGTTGCAGTGGTGGCTTACGGACCGCGATTGGGTCAGAGGCAGATCCCTCTCCCTTCCCCAACCGGAGCACGTGGTTGTGACGGACGCGTCCCTCCAGGGCTGGGGTGGCCACTTGGGAGAGGCGGAGATCAGAGGCATCTGGTCTCCGGCGGAGTCCCGGCTCCATATCAACCTGTTGGAGCTACGGGCGATTCGCCTAGCACTGAAGGCATTCCTCCCCTTTGTCAACAGGAGTGTAGTGCAGGTGTTCACGGACAACACCACCGCCATGTGGTACTGCAACAAACAGGGCGGTGTGGGGTCGTGGACCCTTTGCCAGGAGGCTCTGCGTCTCTGGCAATGGCTGGAACGTCAGGGCGTGACTCTGACGGTTCAACACCTGGCAGGTTCTCTGAACGCCAGGGCGGACGAACTCAGCCGTCGGTGCTCGGTGGATCACGAATGGCGTCTGAACTCGGACGTGGCGAGAGGCCTCTTTCAGCAATGGGGAGAGCCTTGGTTAGATCTATTCGCCACAGAAGAGAACGCGCAATGTCATCAGTTCTGCGCGTTGGAGTTTCCAAGACGGCACTCGCTCGGCGACGCCTTTCGGCGCGAGTGGAGTTGCGGTCTGTTGTACGCCTTTCCGCCTATACCACTTCTGCCCAGAGTGCTGAAGAAGATCAGGCGCGACCGGGCCCAAGTTATCCTTGTGGCTCCGGACTGGGCTCGAAGATACTGGTATCCCGAGCTACTCAGCATGACAGTCGGTCCCTCGATCCGCCTGCCCCTTCAGGAGGACCTTCTGTCGCAGCAGCAGGGGACGGTCCTCCACCCGAACCTGTCCAGTCTCCACCTCCATGCGTGGAGATTGAGCGGCGACAGTTGAGGCCATTTGACTTGCCTCCTGAAGTCTGTGATGTCATTCTGGCAGCCAGGCGTCCCTCCACAAAGTCGGTATACGCCTGCCGGTGGAACAGATTTGTGGCATGGTGCACAGCAAAGGCTGTGGATCCCCTTTCTGCCCCTCTGTCTGAGGTTCTCCTCTTCCTCCTTTCCCTTGCCCAGCAGGGCTCTGCTCTGGGCATTATCAAGGGCTATCTTTCTGCCCTTTCCGCCTTCTTGAGGCTCCCTGATCAGCCATCTTTATTCAAGTCCCCTATTGTGTTAAGATTCTTGAAGGGCATCACGCACATGTATCCTCCAACTCCGTTCGTGATGCCTCAGTGGGACTTGAACCTGGTTCTGACTTTCCTGATGTGCGCTCCTTTTGAGCCCCTTCATTCCTGTCCTCTCCGTCTTCTCACTTTAAAGACGGCCTTCCTGGTAGCCATCACCTCTGCCAGGAGAGTGAGTGAGCTCCAGGCTCTTTCTATTCAACCTCCTTTCTTGTCTGTTCATCCTGATAAGGTGGTTCTTCGGACTAGACCTTCTTTCCTGCCCAAGGTAGTCTCTGCTTTTCACATTGGGCAGTCCATCACCTTGCCCTCCTTCTTCCCGCCTCCGCATCCTTCAAAGGATGAAGAGCGGCTCCATCGTCTGGACCCAAAACGTGCGCTTTCATTTTACCTGGATCGCACACGCCAGTTCCGGGTGGATGACCAACTGTTTGTTGGCTACGTGGGTGAGAAGAAGGGAAGGGCGGTACAGAAACGGACCATCTCTCGGTGGGTCGTCCTCTGCATCAAGGCATGCTACTCTTTGGCTCGGAAGGAGCCTCCTGTTGGGCTGAGGGCCCATTCCACTCGGGCCACGGCGGCTACTACCGCCCTGGGCCGGGGAGTCCCCTTGCAGGACATTTGCCAGGCGGCTACATGGGCCTCGCTGCACACCTTTGCGAGGCATTACTGCCTGGACAGTCAAGTCCGGAGGGACGGCTTCTTTGGCCGTTCGGTCCTCCAGGACTTTCTGGTGTAGGTTGTATTGGTTCGCAGACCCACCTCCGGGGTTGGTATTGCTGGGGTATCTATTCTAAGGTAAGGAATCTAATACTAACCTGTTTCTTTCAGATGAACAAGTTACTTACCTTCGGTAACGATATATCTGTAAGAAACAGTAGTTAGTATTAGATTCCTTACCGCCCCGCCCATCCTCCCCGTTCTGCGAACTGATACCTAGGGTTAAGGACATCCCTTTCAGGGCCCTAGTTTCAAATGGCACCAGTGTTGGTTCTCACATGGCTCTGCGTGTTCTGGCGCGGAAAAGCTGTGTGCAAAGAACTGACGTCAGCGCGCGGAGGCGGCGTCTATATACTCCAGCGACGTCATCACGACGCCGACGACGCGGAGCCGCAGGGGACGCCTGCAGACGACGCCTACCGACGCGCAGGGGTACTGCTACGCAAAAGTTTCCGGATCCAGACTGACGCCTGGGGATATTCTAAGGTAAGGAATCTAATACTAACTACTGTTTCTTACAGATATATCGTTACCGAAGGTAAGTAACTTGTTCTTGCGTGTCGGTAGGCGTCGTCTGCGGCTCCGCGTCCCTCGTCGGCGTCGTGATGACGTTGTCGGAGTACTTAGACGCCGCCTCCGCGTGCTGACGTCAGTTCTTCTTTTTTCCGCGCCAGCAGCGCAGATCCGAAAAAAGTGGTACCCTAGTCACTTTTTGACTATAACTTTTTTGATCTTTTGATCTTTCTTTTCGAAGTCTTCGACTCCGAACGGTGCCGGTAGGGATGCCAGGTTTCAAGCCCTGTGAGGATTGCGACCGACTGCTGTCGGTCACCTACCATCACCGTCGGTGTCTCTACTGTCTCGTCGTCGACCACGACGACAAGGCCTGTTCCGACTGCCGGGCCCTGACTACGAAGGCTAGACGGGAGCGGTCCCGTAAGCGGCTCGAACTCCGGCAGTCGGTCCCGCGCCAAGAGATGTCCCGGTCCGGTCGGAGGTCGAGGGACCGGTCGCGGGAGCTGAGCCATCATAGCTCCGGGAGTCGACGTCACTCCTCCGGGTCGAAGTCGTCCAGTAAGCACAAGAAGTCGAAGAGACGTCATCACTCTTCTGACTCCCCCCGACGCTCGCGTGACTCGGCCGGGGGTTCAGGTGACACCGCCAACGCGGTTCCTCATGACCATGAGGTCTCTCTCTCCTCCGACGGGCTCCGCGGCGCCTTCGGGCCCAGAAAACCTGTCTGGGGGGCCTAGCGGGTCGGGGACTTCAGCCCCGACGCTGTCGGGTGCTTCGGCTCAGACACCGCCGGCGCTTTCGGGCCCGGCGCCGCATGGCCCTCCGGATCCAGGTTGTCGCCGGTGGATTTAACGACCTCCCCGGCGCTGTCTCCACAGGTGTCACCCCCGGCGCCGTCCCCGAGACCTCCCTTGACTGCTGTCGGTCACCTACCATCACCGTCGGTGTCTCTACTGTCTCGTCGTCGACCACGACGACAAGGCCTGTTCCGACTGCCGGGCCCTGACTACGAAGGCTAGACGGGAGCGGTCCCGTAAGCGGCTCGAACTCCGGCAGTCGGTCCCGCGCCAAGAGATGTCCCGGTCCGGTCGGAGGTCGAGGGACCGGTCGCGGGAGCTGAGCCATCATAGCTCCGGGAGTCGACGTCACTCCTCCGGGTCGAAGTCGTCCAGTAAGCACAAGAAGTCGAAGAGACGTCATCACTCTTCTGACTCCCCCCGACGCTCGCGTGACTCGGCCGGGGGTTCAGGTGACACCGCCAACGCGGTTCCTCATGACCATGAGGTCTCTCTCTCCTCCGACGGGCTCCGCGGCGCCTTCGGGCCCAGAAAACCTGTCTGGGGGGCCTAGCGGGTCGGGGACTTCAGCCCCGACGCTGTCGGGTGCTTCGGCTCAGACACCGCCGGCGCTTTCGGGCCCGGCGCCGCATGGCCCTCCGGATCCAGGTTGTCGCCGGTGGATTTAACGACCTCCCCGGCGCTGTCTCCACAGGTGTCACCCCCGGCGCCGTCCCCGAGACCTCCCTTGACTGCTGTCGGTCACCTACCATCACCGTCGGTGTCTCTACTGTCTCGTCGTCGACCACGACGACAAGGCCTGTTCCGACTGCCGGGCCCTGACTACGAAGGCTAGACGGGAGCGGTCCCGTAAGCGGCTCGAACTCCGGCAGTCGGTCCCGCGCCAAGAGAGGTCCCGGTCCGGTCGGAGGTCGAGGGACCGGTCGCGGGAGCTGAGCCATCATAGCTCCGGGAGTCGACGTCACTCCTCCGGGTCGAAGTCGTCAGGTAAGCACAAGAAGTCGAAGAGACGTCATCACTCTTCTGACTCCCCCCGACGCTCGCGCGACTCGGCCGGGGGTTCAGGTGACACCGCCAACGCGGTTCCTCATGACCATGAGGTCTCTCTCTCCTCCGACGGGCTCCGCGGCGCCTTCGGGCCCAGAAAACCTGTCTGGGGGGCCTAGCGGGTCGGGGACTTCAGCCCCGACGCTGTCGGGTGCTTCGGCTCAGACACCGCCGGTGCTTTCGGGCCCGGCGCCGCATGGCCCTCCGGATCCAGGTTGTCGCCGGTGGATTTAACGACCTCCCCGGCGCTGTCTCCACAGGTGTCACCCCCGGCGCCGTCCCCGAGACCTCCCTTGACCCGGTTCCGGCGCCGAAGCGGCGCCGCTCGGCGCCGCTTCAGACGCCGTTTGGAGAGTTTACTTTCCATGAACCGGACCCATCCTATTCTTACCCTGAGTACCAGGAGATGGGTGATGAGGAGGATTGGGAGGGGTCTGAGGATCCTCTGGCACCTGAATGCCAGACTCATGAGGACTGGGCAGGTGACCTTGGGGAGGTCAGTGGTATTGACACTTCACCAGTGTGAGAAGTTGGCCTGATGTGCAGTGTTCACTATTCTAGTGATCACTATATATCAGTCCAAACAACCCTTATTGATGATTGGTTGTAAGTCAGCCTTAGACTGCTCGTATCCATGCTACTAGGATAGCTGGTCTATAAGGTTAAGACTCTAGAGGGCGTGTTAAGCCAGCTGTTTTACCATCACATTACCCCTTGAACACCCAGTGAAAGGACACCACACAAGTGTTATGAAAATAAACAGTGTATTTATTAGAATCACAACAGCCCTGTACTCTTTATGAGGACAGGGTGCTAGGCACACAACAAAACTCTTACGAAAATACTTAAGTTAGCACAGTATATACAAATGCCCGAGGGGCACGAAAAACTATATACTCTAAAAGTGGAATGCGAAATTACTAGCAGGTAAGTACAGTACTAATAGGCTTTGGAATCGCTAGGACTTGACTATAGAATCGTTAGATTACTTCTAGGAGACCCAGGGGACTCTGATGCAGAGTGTGCACTCTCACGCGGGATGCGGGACAAAGTCTATGATAGCTAGTAAAGGTAAAGTTAGTGTTCACGGGCGAACCCGACCTGGTAGGGAGAAAACAAAAGTGGATCCTGACCCTTGGATAGTGAGGCTATGCTGGGGCACCGAAATGCCGAAGTTACCTAGCCCAGGGGCTGCAGCTGCATAGGTCTCAAAAGACGTCGGGAATCCTCGTTGACGAACCAGGAGCCTGGAAGAAAGATGCTGGCAGGCGACCAGTGAAGAGAGTTCGAAGTGATCCAAGCCTGGATCTTGAAGATGGACGATACCTGAAAGCAGAGGGGACCAAGTTCGTGACTACTAGCCAGTAGTCAGGGGGCACCAGGAGGGCACCGGATGGTAGTCACCTCGACTAAGTGAGTGGGCGACGCTGTGCTCTGCAGATCTCACGGACCAGGAGGCGTTGTCGGCGACCAGGATGGAGGGGCGAGCTGTCCCACGATGGATGAAGCTGTCGGCGTCGAAGAACCCAGGATTGGGCAACAAAGCCTTGGCTAATTCAAGCCCACGCGGTGGACTCAAAATGGCGTCTTGAGTGGACCAGGAGGGTCCGAGGTGCTCCTCTTCTGGAAGGGAGCAAGAGCCAGTCTGGAGCAACCAGACCAGCAGCAGTGATGTCGTCGGGCGTCGTTCAGAAGGCCACAAGCCAGCGGGCTAGTAGCCAAGCAACGCGGTGAGCAGCAAAAAGCAGAAGGGCCCCACGCCGATCGTGGAGATGCTGGGGGGCTGCTCTTCGTTGCTGGAGCTGCTCAGGGTTGGGGCTTCTCGGACCCCAAAGCACTCGCAAGGAGATTACTCGGCGGGCTTTCTGTGAAGAAGTCGTGCAGTCTTGGCAATAGTCGGTCCCTTGAGGTCTCGTCGCACTCACGGTTCTCAGCTTGGCTGTAGAGGTGAGTAGAGGTTGGAGGTGCCAGGGAAGCCGGGTCTTGTCGAGCTGGGCAGTCGGATTCCGGAGGAAGGACTTGCAGCAGACCGCAGTGTTCTTAAGGTGGTGCCTGCGGATGCAGGGTGACTACTCCTTAGTCACAAGGGAGAATCTTGAAGAAGAAATCTTGAAGTCCTTAAGTAGAAAGTCGTGTCTTGATTCCAAAGATGATCTAATTTGGAAGGGGGCCTGCTCCTACCTTTATCTGGGAAAAGGGGGCTGGCACGCGACTAGGTCCTGCCCTATGGGTGGGACCAGGAGGGGGGTGGTTACACCCCTCTCCTTTGGCGGGCTTTCCCCAGGCCAGGGGCTGGAGTGCCCCTGGAACTGGTTTCAGCCGGCCTATGCACAGTGAGCACCGGGGTGCCACTTGCAGTCACCTTCCTCTGAAGCCCTGCCTACCTGGAATACACAAAACCCTGTCTGGGACGGTGCTGGCACCGCCCCTGGCAGGAAACCCTTTGTCCTTATCTCCTGCTCTGGGAGGACTCCCAGCAGCAGGAGGGCAGACTTGTGTCTCGGTGGCAGCATCCATTTTGTGGAGCTGAGGCTCTGTTTGACTTTAACCGGGGTTACAGGTTACATACATGTCGTGTCCCTCTAGAAGGGTGGAATGCTAACCCCGTCGCCAGAATTGGCGAGGGGTTAGTATTCCAATTCGTATGACACCTTACTCGACATGTTTTGATAAAGCGATACCAGAGTTGGCATATAACCGCGAGGATTATAATGCACTTAAGAGTATATGGTATGCGATATCATGGAAACGGCTAAGGGATGGATCCCGAAAGCCGCAGACAGGCTCAGCTCATGCCAGAGCACCATCTCACACGATTCCAAGCACTCTGCCTCCAGGATTGTTAAGGCCTGCCATAGGAGTGACTGATAGGAGATCTGTGTGTCCATTTTAGGGTTAGATATAGGTATACTATATCTACAGCAAAGGGTGAGTACACCACCTTGCCCCAGCTGTCGTGCAGCCAGTTGTGTCAGTTTAGTTAGTCAGCCCAGGGGTGGCACAATACATGCTTTAGCCCCTGGGAGACTTCTGGGTACACCTCAGCCCTGGGTACAGGGACTTAGAGAGGGCCCAGTGCCAATTCAGTACCTGAGTACAATTTGGATAGAGAGAACAGCTAGGCTGTGGGTCTGATTAGCAGGCCCACAGCCAGGGAAAGTCGTAAACCAGTGCAGCAAAAAGCAAAAATCTGGGTGATCATAGGATTGCAGACCCTACTCTCCTACAACCAGACACTGGCTTTGTCTCACCTCCTACCATGGCTACGGAGGAGGGGGCAACCTATAGTGTGGTGTTGATGAGGACGGCCAGGGCCTTGAGCTCCCCGTCGCGGCCGTGAGGACTACCTCCTCACTGAAGTCCTTAAGCCGCAGTCATGCTCAGCCGAGCCTCTGCTGCCGTTTAACGAGGCCTTAACCGACGTTCTTTTGGGCACTTGGTCCAAGCCCGCTACGGGTTCGCCCGTAGATAGGAACGTGGCCAGACGCCACCGCCCGGCTCCGGGCGACCCATGTTTCCTGTCCACCCACCCCACCCCCGAGTGCCTGGTCATCCAGGGCTCCAATTCCCAGACCGCATTCCCGTCGGCTCCGCCGGACAGGGAATCCAAGAGGTACGAGCAGTTCGGTAAAAAGATCTTCTCCTCCCTTAGTCTGGGACTGAGGTCTTCCAACACCGCCTGCCTCTTGGGCCGCTACACCCACTCTCTGTGGGATACGGTTGTGGAAGTGCTGCCGGAGTGTCCGTTGGAGGTACGGGCCAAACGCGGCCAAGCCCTTGTGGAGGGCCGGGATGCAGCCAAATATTCTATCCGGTGTGGGCTGGATACCACCGACTCACTAGGTAGAGCGATGGCAACAACAGTGGCGGTCAGACGTCACGCCTGGTTGAGGTCCGCCAACTTTTCGGCCGATGTCCAAAACACACTGATGGACATGCCGTTTGATGGCCGTTGCCTTTTTGGCGACAAGGTAGACCATGCGATTGAGCGTTTTAAGGACTCCAGGGCTACGGCCAAGTCCTTGGGCCTCTCGGCCCCGCGCCAGCAATCAGCTGCCTTTCACTCCACGTGCTGCCAGCCACGCTCCGCAAGGTAATACCCAACGCGGTGGCGGCCGTGGAAACCGCTGTGGCGCTGGTCGGGGTCAACGGCGAGGTCAGTCCACACCTTCCCCTGCAGCATCCGCCTCAAAACCCTCCTAGTCCGTGTTTTCAGGCCCATGTGACGCCAGTGGGGGGCAGGGTTCGCCATCACCACCTCCACTGGCGCACTGTCACTTTGGACAGGTGGGTGCTGCAGATCGTCCGAAGGGGCTACTCCCTCCCCTTCGAGGCGACTCCTCCATCCATGCCACCGCAGAACCACCGTGTATCGGGGGATCATTTGCGACTCCTGCAGGAGGAAGTTATGGCCCTCTTGGCCAAGGGGGCCATCGAGCACGTTCCTGGGCCAGAAGTAGGGTGTGGTTGCTACTCCCACTACTTTCTGGTACCCAAGAAGGGCAAAGGGGGCCTACGCCCTATCTTGGATCTACGGGATGTCAAAGGCTTCCTCCGGAAGGAGAAGTTCAAAATGCTGGCTCAGGTCTTAGCTGCCCTGGACCCAGGAGACTGGATGGTAGCGTTGGACCTGCAGGACGCTTATTTTCACATCCCCGTCCTGCCGGCCCAACGGTTGGCCACGAGCACTTTCAGTTTACCGTGCTCCCCTTCAGCCTTACCAGCGCCCCACGGGTGTTCACAAAGGTGGTGGCGGTGGTCGCAGCTCATCTGCGCAGGTTAGGGGTGTCAGTCTTCCCCTACCTCGACGACTGACTGTTGAAGGTGGGCTCGCCCCAGACAGTCGTCAGCCACCTCCAGACTACGGCAGATCTCCTGCACCAGCTGGGGTTCTCCATCAATGTGCCAAAGTCACACCTGTGCCCCTCTCAGAAGGTCCTCTTCATCGGAGCGGTTCTCGACTCGGCGCAGTTTCGGGTTTATCCTCTCGAACAGCGGGTTCGGGATATTCAGGCTCTGATTCCGATCTTTCAGCCTTTATCCCGGGTCTCGGTCAGGTTGACGCTGCGGCTTCTGGGGCTGATGCCCTCCTGCATCCTACTGGTGCATCACGCCAGGTGGCGGATGCGGGCTCTGCAGTGGGACCTGAAGTTTCAGTGGGCCCAGCATCAGGGCAACCTGTCCGACCACGTCCTGATCTCGGAGGGCACTGCGAGACAGCTGCAGTGGTGGCTCACGGACCCCGATTGGGTCAGTGGCAGATCCCTCTCCCTCCCCCAGCCGGAGCACGTAGTTGTGACGGACGCGTCCCTCCAGGGCTGGGGAGGCCACATGAGAGAGGCGGAGATCAGAGGACTCTGGTCCCCGGCGGAGTCCCGGCTCCATATCAACCTTTTGGAGCTGCGGGCGATTTGTCTAGCACTGAAGGCATTCCTCCCCTCTGTCCGGGGTAGTTTAGTGCAGGTGTTCATGGACAACACCACCGCCATGTGGTACTGCAACAAACAGGGCCGAGTGGGGTCGTGGACCCTTTGCCAGGAGGCTCTGCGCCTCTGGCAGTGGCTGGAACAGCAGGGCGTGACCCTGGTGGTTCAACACCTGGCAGGTTCTCTGAACGCCAGGGCAGACGAACTCAGCCATCGGTGCATGATGGATCACGAAAAGCGTCTGAACTCGGACGTGGCTCAAGGCCTCTTTCAGCAATGGGGAGAGCCTTGGTTAGATCTATTCGCCACCGAAGAGAACGCGCAATGTCATCAGTTCTGCGCGCTGGAATTTTCAAGGCGGCACTCGCTTGGCGACGCTTTTCGTCGCGTGTGGAGTTGCCGTCTTTTATACCCCTTTCCGCCTATACCACTTCTGCCCAGAGTGCTGAAGAAGATCAAGCGCGACCGGGCCCAAGTCATCCTTGTGGCTCCGGACTGGGCACGAAGGTACTGGTATCCAGAGCTACTCAGTATGTCAGTGGATCCCCCGGTTCGTCTGCCTCTTCAGGAGGACCTTCTGTCGAAGCAGCAGGGGACGGTCCTCCACCCGAACCTGTCCAGTCTCCACCTCCATGCTTGGAGATTGAGCGGCGACAGTTGAGGCCATTTTACTTGCCTCCTGAAGTCTGTAATGTCATTCTGGCAGCCAGGCGTCCCTCCACAAAGTCGGTATACGCCTGCAGGTGGAACAGATTTGTGGCATTGTGCACAGCAAAGGCTGTGGATCCTCTCTCTGCCCCTCTTTCTGAGGTTCTCCTCTTTCTTCTTTCTCTTGCCCAGCAGGGCTCTGCTCTGGGCACTATCAAGGGCTACCTTTCTGCCCTTTCAGCCTTTCTGAGGCTGCCTGATCAACCTTCATTGTTCAAATCCCCTATTGTAAATAGATTTCTAAAGGGCATCACATACACGTTTCCTCCTGTTCCATTTGTGATGCCTCAGTGGGACTTGAACCTTGTCCTTACGTTTCTGATGTGCGCTCCCTTTGAGCCACTTAACAACTGTCCTCTCTGCCTTCTTACTCTGAAGACTGCTTTCTTGGTTGCCATCACCTCTGCCAGGAGAGTGAGTGAGCTCCAGGCCCTTTCTTGTACTCCACCTTTCCTTTCTGTCCATCCGGACAAGGTTGTGTTACGTACTAAGCCTTCTTTCCTGCCCAAGGTTGTCACAGCCTTCCACATCGGGCAGTGTATCACCTTGCCAACCTTCTTTCCGACACCGCATCCCTCTAAAGAGGAAGAGCGGCTCCACCGTCTGGACCCAAAATGTGCGCTCTCATTCTATTTGGATCGCACACGCCAGTTCCGGGTGGATGACCAACTCTTTGTTGGTTACGTGGGCGCTAGGAAGGGGAAAGCGGTGCACAAGAGGACCATCTCCTGGTGGATCATCTTGTGTATCCAGGCATGTTACTCCTTGGCTAAGAAGGAGCCCCCTGTTGGATTACGGGCTCATTCCACCCGAGCCACGGCAACTACAACTGCCCTGGGCCGGGGAGTGCCCTTACAAGACGTCTGTCAGGCAGCTACGTGGGCATCGCTGCACACGTTTGCAAGATACTACTGCCTGGACAGCCAAGTCCGGAGGGATGGCTTCTTTGGCCGTTCTGTCCTCCAGGACTTTCTGGTGTGATTATTGGTTCGCAGACCCACCACCGGAGTTGGTATTGCTGGGGTATATATTCTAAGGTAAGGAATCTATCTGAAAGAGACACGTTAGTATTAGATTCCTTACCTTAGAATATCCCCAGGTGTCAGACTGGATCCGGAAACTTTTGCGTAGCAGTACCCTTGCGCGTCGGTAGGCGTCGTCTGCGGCTCCGCGTCCGTCGTCGGCGTCGTGGGCGCCGTGATGACGTCGTCGGAGTACTTAGACGCCGCCTCCGCGTGCTGACGTCAGTTCTTCTTTTTTCCGCGCCAGCAAGCGCAGATCTGGAAAAAGCAGTAACCCTAGTCAATTTTTGACTAACTTTTTGATCACTTTTGATTATTGTCGAAGTCTCTCGACTCCGACACGGTGCCGTAGGGATGCCCGGATTCAAGCACTGTGACGATTGCGACCGCCTGATGTCGGTCACGGATCCTCACCGCGTGTGTTTGTCTTGTCTCGGCGTCGACCACGACGACAAGGCCTGCTCCGACTGCCGGGCCCTCTCTTCGAACGCCAGGCGGGAGCGGTCCCGCATGCGACTCAAACTCCGGCAGTCGGTCCCGCGCCGCGAGAGGTCCCGGTCCCACGGGAGGTCGAGGGACAAGTCGCGGGCTCGGAGCCTCCACAGCTCCGAGAGTAGGCCGCACTCCTCCGGGTCGAAGTCGTCGTCAGGTAAGAGGCACAAGAAGTCCAAGCGGCGTCATCGCTCTTCGGACTCCCCCCGACGCTCGCGCGATGCGGCCGGGGGTTCGGGCGACACCACCCACGTGGCTCCGTTGGAGTCGCGGGCGCCGCGTTCAGCTCCACACCCTCCGGTCCCTGGGCTAAACGCGACGCAGGAGGAGATCGAGCGCTTCCTCATGGCCATGAGGAAACTCTCTCCTCCGATGGGTTCCGCGGTGCCTTCGGGCCCAGCGGACTCGTCTGGGGCCCCTAGCGGGTCGGCGGCTCCGGCCCCGACGCCGTCGAGTGCTTCGGCCCCGGCGCCGCAGGTCCCCGCTATCCCGACGCCGCCGACGCCTTCGGGCCCGGCGCCGAGGGGCTCAGTTGTTCCGGCGGCGCCGGCGCCAGAGGACGCCGCTGGACCTCCTTCGGGATCTGGTTCGTCGCCGGTGGATCTTACGACCTCCCCGGCGTCGGACCCTCAGGTGTCGCATCCGGCGCCGTCCTCGGGTGACGCCGACCCCGGTTCCACCTTCGTTCCTGTTCGGCCGTCAGGACGGCCCCGATGGGCGCCGCTCCAGACGCCGTTGGGTGAATTTCACTTTTATGAACAGGCCCCATTGGTTGAGCACCCTGAATTTCAGGAGATGGGTGATGAAGAGAACTGGGAGGGGTCTGAGGACCCTCTGACCAGGGAGTGTCAGTCTCATGAGGACTGGACAGGAGACCTGGGGGATGCCAGTGGCCTGGACACTTCTCCAGACACTGGTTTTGTCTCCCCTCCTACCGTGGCATCGGAGGAGGGGGCAACCTACAGTGTGGTGCTGATGAGGGCTGCCAAGGCCTTGGGCCTTGAGCTCCCCGTCACGGCCGTGAGGACTAATCTCCTCACTGAGGTCCTTAAACCGCAGTCAAGCTCGGCCGAGCCTCTGCTGCCCTTTAATGAGGCCTTGACCGACGTTCTTCTGGGCACTTGGTCCAAGCCCGCTACGGGTTCAACCGTAGATAGGAACGTGGCCAGACGCCACCGCCCAGCCCCGGGCGACCCATGTTTCCTGTCCAACCACCCCACCCCCGAGAGCCTGGTCATTCAGGCCTCTAATTCCCAGACCGCATTCCGGTCCGCCCCGCCGGACAGGGAATCCAAGAGGTATGAGCAGTATGGGGAGAAGATATTCTCATCCCTTAGTCTGGGTCTGCGGTCTTCCAACACCGCATGCCTCTTGGGCCGCTACACCCACTCTTTGTGGGATACGGTCGCGGATGTGCTGCCAGAGTGCCCGTTGGAGGTACGGGCCAAACTCGGCCAAGCCCTTGTGGAGGGCCGGGACGCAGCCAAATATTCAATTAGGTGTGGGCTGGATACCACCGACTCGCTAGGCAGAGCGATGGCAACGACGGTGGCGGTCAGACGCCACGCCTGGCTGAGGTCCGCCAACTTTTCGGCAGATGTCCAGAACACACTCATGGACATGCCGTTCGATGGCCGCCGCCTCTTTGGCGACAAAGCAGACCATGTGCTCGAGCGCTTTAAGGACTCCAGGGCTACGGCCAAGTCCTTGGGCCTCTCGGCCCCGCGCCAGCAATCGGCTGCTTATCACTCCTTTCGTGGCCACGGAAGGGGTGCACCCACACGTGCCGCTAGCCACGCTCCGTAGGGCAATACCCAACGTGGTGGCGGCCGTGGTAACCGCCGTCCGGGCGGTAGGGGTCAAAGGCGAGGTCAGTCCACACCTTCCCCCGCAGCATCCGCCTCGAAACCCTCCTAGTCCGTGCTTTCAGGCCCATGTGACGCCAGTGGGAGGCAGGGTTCGCCATCACCACCTCCATTGGCGCACTGTCACTTCGGACAGGTGGGTGCTGCAGATCGTCCGAAGGGGCTACTCCTTCCCCTTCGAGACGACTCCTCCAGCCATGCCACCGCAGAACCACCGTGTATCGGGGGATCACTTGCGACTTCTGCAGGAGGAAGTTACGGCCCTCTTGGCCAAGGGGGCCATCGAGCGCGTTCCTGGGCCAGAAGTAGGGTGTGGTTGCTACTCCCACTACTTTCTGGTACCCAAGAAGGGCAAGGGGGGCCTACGTCCTATCTTGGATCTACGGAACGTCAACGGCTTCCTCCGGAAGGAGAAGTTCAAAATGCTGACACTTGCTCAGGTCTTGGCTGCCCTGGACCCGGGAGACTGGATGGTAGCGTTGGACTTGCAGGACGCTTATTTCCACATTCCCGTCCTGCCGGCCCACCGGCGCTACCTGCGGTTCTTGGTTGGCCACGAGCACTTTCAGTTTACCGTGCTCCCCTTCGGCCTTACCAGCGCCCCACGGGTGTTCACAAAGGTGATGGCGGTGGTCGCAGCTCATCTGCGCAGGTTAAGGGTTTCAGTCTTCCCCTACCTCGACGACTGGCTGTTGAAGGCGGGCTTGCCCCAGACAGTCGTCAGCCACCTCCAGACTACGGCAGATCTCCTGCATCAGCTGGGGTTCTCCATCAATTTGCCAAAGTCACACCTGTGCCCCTCTCAGAAGCTCCTCTTCATCGGAGCGGTTCTAGACTCGGCGCAGTTTCGGGTTTATCCACCCGAACAGCGGGTCCGGGATATTCAGGCTCTGATTCCCATCTTTCAGCCGTTATCCTGGGTCTCTGTCTACGCAAAAGTTTCCGGATCCAGTCTGACTCCTGGGGATATTCTAAGGTAATGAATCTAATACTAACTAATGTCTCTTACAGATATATCGTTACACAAGTAGTAACTTGTGCGTTAAAATGAAAGAATCTAGGGCATTATTAGAGACTTATAAATTAGTTTTTAGGTGTGGGTGATCATAATATTCTCGAGTTCTCTATTGGTTAACTGATAGGGATGTGCAACAATGAAGATGTTAGAATCTGTTGTTCAGAATGTTTATTATTACCACTAACTATAGCATAAGCCTTCTTCCAAAAACGTATCAGGTCACTCAATAGTTATTGCTGTACCATAACCTAACGGGATTGCAGTGAGAAGGATCCCCTGTCACATGGCTAGCATTGACATCTTTTTATTTAAATCCTAATATAGGTGCTTGCGTGGTGTAGAGAGTTAATAGCAAATAAGGCTTTGGATATAGAGAAGTATGCTAGGTTGAAAATAATATTGAGATTTGAATTTTTAGTGAGCTCTGGATTTTCGCATTGTTACAGGCGCCATAGTACTGATTATTGGCACAGTATAGAAATATATTTGTGTGTTGCATAGTTTGGAAATGTTCAAGTTCTGTTAATGGACTAACAGTGGACTTTTCCGTCTGCAGATTATACTGAATGACCAGCAGAGGGAGTGATGCCCGAAACCATTTCTCTGCGTTTCTGAGACCCCAAAAATAACAAAACATCGTCAGCCTTCGACTTCCTTGATCAATTTACATGGTAGGTTAAACTCTCATTTAAACGGTTTGTTTGTCATTGAAAGTAGTTCAGGGCCTCTGACAGCTCTCATCACCTTTTAGTGGGGTCTTCCGCATAAATATTATTTGTAAAGACTGGAGCGATATGACCTGTGACAAAGTGTTAGACGGGGACCCTGAGGGTCGGCCGGATACCGAGGGAGAGATCCCCGAGGGGGACCGTCTCCGGCGATCGTACAGACAAGTACCCTCCCTCCCCACAAACAGGCACCACACCAAGTCGAGTTCAAGGCTTTATATAAGGTTCTTAAGGCAAGGATATCAGCGATACAGGATAACTTGGACCCGGGGGTCCTCTCACTTCTAGTCTCTGTAGGGAAAGGGGGTAGCGGGACAGTCTTGGTACCGGATCGGTACAGGTAGTGGTAAAAGGCGAGCTCACAATCCTCGAGCTGGAGGGTCTGTGGATCGGGCCGCGGCAGCGCCAGCAGGCCAAGGTGATAGTCTCATAAAGCAGAGGGCCGCGGCAGCGCCAGCAGACCAAGTCGATGGTTTCACGAGGCAGAGGGCCGCGGCAGCGCCAGCAGGCCAAGACGATGGTTTCACGAGGCAGAGGGCCGCGGCAGCGCCAGCAGGCCAAGACGATGGTTTCACGAGGCAGAGGGCCGCGGCAGCGCCAGCAGGCCAAGACGATGGTTTCACGAGGCAGAGGGCCGCGGCAGCGCCAGCAGGCCAAGACGATGGTTTCACGAGGCAGAGGGCCGCGGCAGCGCCAGCAGGCCAAGACGATGGTTTCACGAGGCAGAGGGCCGCGGCAGCGCCAGCAGGCCAAGACGATGGTTTCACGAGGCAGAGGGCCGCGGCAGCGCCAGCAGGCCAAGACGATGGTTTCACGAGGCAGAGGGCCGCGGCAGCGCCAGCAGGCCAAGACGGATGAGTTCTTCGCGGGTCTCTCGACTCCAGGATACAACTGCCTTCCTGGTCTGGCCCTGCCCCAGTTATAGGTCTGGTCCCCTTTGATGTCCGGACCCTCGCGCCTGGGGGCCGGGAGGTCCGGGATGAGGGAGTCCAGACACCCAGCAGGGGGGTGGAGCCAGCGCCCAGGCGGCCTGGGGTGATCGACACCTGGCGGAGGAGAGCCGTTGACGATTCCTTCTCCCATTGACTCGCCAAGTGATCACTCTGCCTCCTGGGAGGATGGTGGGGCCTCGATGTCGGGACCGGCCGGGCCCGGGATTAGGGTCGAGTTGAGGCCACGCGGCCTCGTGCTGCAGTGCCCCAAGATGGCGGCCGGGTCGATGTCGTGGGGTAGATGGTGACCCGGGCCAGCTGGGTCCGGAGCTGGTGTCTTGTAGTGGAGGGATTGCAGGGTACTTCGGGTGGTCGTTTGTGGACTCTGGCTGGGGATGCAGGGAGAGCCAGGGTCCTGGTCCCATTGCGGGGAGGGGGGACAGCTCGAACATGCGGCCTGTCCAACACAAAGACAAAGGAATGTGGTGTATAAAAATGGGACTGTGTCCTCACACAAACTGTTCTGTTCTGTTCCAGGATCCTGAGGGGGCTGCTGCTGTTGCTGGGGCCAGGAGGACCGCCACTTGGATTGTCTCCCTGCCTGGAGACCCAGTGAGCTGGCTCTGGGCCCAGCCTTGCCCCCCTGCCTGCCTCCAGACCTGGCTGGAGCTTTGTCCTTGCCCCCAGCGCTTGGGAGCGCTTTGCCTTGCCCCTGGCGCCTGGGAGCGCTTCCCTTTCCCTGCCTAGCGCTTGGGAGCGCTTCATTTCCCTGAAGCGTCTGGGAGCGCTTTTTTTTGGGGCCCCAGCGCTTAAGAGCGCTGTATTCTTGCTGAGAGCGCCTGGAAGCGCTTTTTCTCTCCCCGAGTGCTTGGGAGCGCTGTGGATTGCCTTTTAGCACTGGACAGAGCTTGATTTGACTTCTAGCGCTTGGGAGCGCTTGGTGTGCTTTGGCCGGTGCCCACCCGGCATCTTTTCGCCCCGTGTGGTGATCGAGCGGCGCGGGTGTCACCCCGCTCATTTGTCGCCTTCATCTGCCCCGTTTTACTTTGCTTTGGCCGGTGCCCGCCCGGCATTGATTTGCCCCGTTGTTGGTTAACTCGAGGGAGCCAACCCCTCGGTTGAGTCGTCTGCCTCCCTGCCTGCCTGCCTGCCTGAAAAGGGCCGCCGCGCTGCCCGCGGCGACCTGGACGCTCTAGGGGCCAGGACCGGAAGCCCCGCCCCCCGCAGGTCAGCCCGAAAGAAGAGGAAGTTGGAAGCTGCCTGCCGGGGCCCCCATGTGAAGAGAGAGCCCCGGGGAGAGAGGAGTCAGGCCGCAGCATCAGAGAGCCCCCGAGGAGCGGGAGCTCTCGAGAGGAGCCGCCGCACCATCACAGCCACACAGAGGAGCTGCAGCACCTTCCCGCAGAGACCCGGTGAGTGGGAGCCGTGAGGTTGTTCGGGAGGAGGGGGAGGCGTCGGGCACATTGCCGGTGCCCGCCCCCCCCGGTGTGAGGGCCAGGGTGTTCAGAGGCCCGAGGGACCCTCCCTCAAAACAGAGTTCCCCAGAGCGGGGCCCCTAGATCGCGGGGGCATATCTCCAGAGCCTGAGAGGCTCCATCCGGGGGGCCATTGTCAGCTTGAGTCCCCAGGAGGGGGACTCCGCCGATTTGCCCGCATCTTGTGCCAGGGCCCCGAGGCCCCAACGACCGGCACATTTTCCTTGTTATTCAGAGCCTGCGAGGCTCAGGGGCGTTTCGGTTTGCGAGCCCACGAGGCTCTTGGGGCATTGCTTGGTGTTTTGAGCCCTGAGAGGCTCCACGTGGCCCATTTTGTCACGAGCCCAGAGAGGCTCCAGGGCATTTCACTCCTACGAGCTCAGAGAGGCTCTTGAGTGCCCCCATTTTTGGTTAAGAGCCCAGAGAGGCTCACAGGGGCCATTCATTTGTTTAGAGCCCTGAGACAGGCTCACAGCCCACATTGGTTACGAGCCCTGAGAGGCTCTTGGGTGACATTGTATTTGTTCTAGAGCCTGGGAGGCTCCAACGTTGTCCCCACCATTGTCTTCACAGCTGCCCAGCACTTCGTGGGCAGCTGCCACGTTTAGGCCCCTGACACTGGGACACAGGGCGTCCTAGCCCTAGAGAGGCCAGTTGGCCTAGGGACTGCCACAGGTGGTGGTTATGGGATTTTTGCGCAATTGTGTGCTCCTGCACCTCTGAATGTGTTTTAAAGCGTCATGTGCCATGTTCTTACACCGCTGAATGTTTTCAGGCATCATGTGTTTTCCTTCCTTGCACCTCTGAATGTATGTTATGCATCATGTGTTATGTGCTTATACCCCTACAGGTATTGTGATACTTAGGTGGTTTTTCTCCTAGTGCAGGTGGTGCTAGTGAGGTCCTGGTTACCAGTAGTTACTGGTTGTGTGCTACAGTGATTTACATTCTATGTTCTATGTTCTAAGTGCTATTTCTAAAAGTGTTACTTCTAAAAGTGCTGATTCCTGACAGTGGTCCAGGTGGCCCTGTCTTGTACATATCCCCTGTAAATTCTGCCCGTGCCTGTTGGCACATTGTAAAGTGTGTGTTTTTATCTAATGTGTTTTGGTGTAATACAAAGGCTATTTTAATATATAACCTTGTGTGGAGTTTCCTTTGTGGTGGGCCTTGGGTGTTGTTGCTGGGGTGCGTGCGCAAATACTTACCTCACATCGCCTCCAAGTTTAGCCTTGCTGCTCGCGCCACGTTACCTAGAGGGTGAGCAGGGGTTATCTTGGCATGTAACTCCCTTGCCCTGACTTAGGAGTGGTGGTCTCTGACTGACTTTGGCGCACGCCCTGGCCAGCCAGGGATCCCATTGCTAACAGGGGAAAATTAAACACGGAGGGGCAGATTTACAAGCCACTTTTGCGTCACTTTTCCGGCACTTATCCCATGTTAAAAAAAGGCATTCCTAACAAGTGGGGGGAACATGGGAGTGATATCAATTTAAACAGCTCACTCCAGGCCATATTTACTTATTTTGTCAATCATTTTCAGGAATTCTAATTTGTGAATGTCTTGCATTAATCCAACAGGTAAAGACCGTAGCCTAGGCAGTGACCAGTCAAACAAGAATGCATAGGAAAGTTTAATCTTGTCTGTACTCAGACCACCACTTTTAGCAGGGCTGGACACGCGTTTTAGGTCGCGCGTAAGCGTACGACCTCATGTATACTTCATTAGGTCACGCCTAAGCATACGACCTCATGTATAGTTTAGTATACTTCTCTTTTGGGCTTGAAGCCACACCCCTACTTTTGATTTGTTTGTTGCAGTGTCCTTTAAAACTCCTTGCTTGCTAGTGGTCAGTCCTGCCTCTTTGTCCCTCCTTTTCTCTTTTGTTCCTCCCAGCAGCAGGGACTAAGTACGGTATCATTACCCTATGTCCTGTTTATCTGTTTCCTAGGGACTTTTTAGGTCTCGCGCCTAGCCACTGCGTCAGCAGTGGGCGTAGCCCAGAGTCCTTTTCTGAGGGCTTCTCAAAATGTACCTAGGAATTCCATGCTGCTTGTGCGTGTTTTTTCCTAGGTGCATTGCTATTGGCCTTTGCGTGCGTGTGCTTTAGAAACAGAACACGCAATAGGCCATAGGCCATAGTGCCTGTGAGTGCACTCTGCACTCACTCTGCACGCACTCTGCACTCACTCTACACTCACACACTCTACACTCACACACTCTGCACTCACACACTCTGCACTCACACACTCTGCACTCACACACTCTGCACTCACACACTCTGCACTCACACACTCTGCACTCACACACTCTGCACTCACACACTCTGCACTCACACACTCTGCACTCACACACTCTGCACTCACACACTCTGCACTCACACACTCTGCACTCACACACTCTGCACTCACACTCTGCACTCACACTCTGCACTCACTCCGCACTTACTACGCACTCACACATTGCACTCACACACTGCATGCACTCTGCACTCACACGCACTCTGCACTCGCACGCAGAGTGCGTGTGAGTGCAGAGTGTGTGAGTGCAGAGTGCACGCACTCTGCACTCACACGCACTCTGCACTCACTCTGCACTCGCACTCACTCTGCACTCACACACTCAGTCTGCAGAGTGAGTGCAGTGTGAGAGTGCACTCACTCTCACTCACTCTCCACTCACTCTGCGCTCACACTCACTCTGCGCTCACACTCACTCTGCGCTCACACTCACTCTGCACTCACACACTCTGCACTCACTCTCTGCACTCACTCTCTGCACTCACTCTCTGCACTCACTCTCTGCACTCACTCCGCACTTACTCAGCACTCACTACGCACTCACTCTGCACTCACACATTGCACTCACACACTGCATGCACTCTGCACTCGCACGCACTCTGCACGCACTCTGCACTCACACTCTCACTCTGCACTCAGAGTGCGTGTGAGTGCAGAGTGAGTGCAGAGTGCACTCACTCTCACTCAGCACTCACTCTGCGCTCACACTCACTCTGCACACACTCTGCACTCACTCTCTGCACTCACTCTCTGCACTCACACTCTGCACTCACTCCGCACTTACTCCGCACTCACTACGCACTCACTCTGCACTCACACATTGCATGCACTCTGCACTCACACTCACTCTGCACTCAGAGTGCATATAGAGTGCACTCACACGCAGTCTGCACTCGCACGCACTCTGCATTCACTCTGCTCTCACTGTGCACTCACACTGCACTCACTCTGCACTCGCACTCACTCTGCACTCACACACTCAGTCTGCAGAGTGAGTGCAGTGTGAGAGTGCACTCACACGCACTCTGCACTCACACCCTCACTCTGCACTCAGAGTGCGTGTGAGTGCAGAGTGCACTCACTCTCACTCACTCTGCGCTCACACACTCTGCACTCACACACTCTGCACTCACACACTCTGCACTCACACACTCTGCACTCACACACTCTGCACTCACACACTCTGCACTCACACACTCTGCACTCACACACTCTGCACTCACACACTCTGCACTCACACACTCTGCACTCACACACTCTGCACTCACACTCTGCACTCACACTCTGCACTCACTCCGCACTTACTACGCACTCACACATTGCACTCACACACTGCATGCACTCTGCACTCACACGCACTCTGCACTCGCACGCAGAGTGCGTGTGAGTGCAGAGTGTGTGAGTGCAGAGTGCACGCACTCTGCACTCACACGCACTCTGCACTCACTCTGCACTCGCACTCACTCTGCACTCACACACTCAGTCTGCAGAGTGAGTGCAGTGTGAGAGTGCACTCACTCTCACTCACTCTCCACTCACTCTGCGCTCACACTCACTCTGCACTCACTCTGCACTCACACACTCAGTCTGCAGAGTGAGTGCAGTGTGAGAGTGCACTCACTCTCACTCACTCTCCACTCACTCTGCGCTCACACTCACTCTGCACTCACACACTCTGCACTCACTCTCTGCACTCACTCTCTGCACTCACTCTCTGCACTCACTCTCTGCACTCACTCCGCACTTACTCAGCACTCACTACGCACTCACTCTGCACTCACACATTGCACTCACACACTGCATGCACTCTGCACTCGCACGCACTCTGCACGCACTCTGCACTCACACTCTCACTCTGCACTCAGAGTGCGTGTGAGTGCAGAGTGAGTGCAGAGTGCACTCACTCTCACTCAGCACTCACTCTGCGCTCACACTCACTCTGCACACACTCTGCACTCACTCTCTGCACTCACTCTCTGCACTCACACTCTGCACTCACTCCGCACTTACTCCGCACTCACTACGCACTCACTCTGCACTCACACATTGCATGCACTCTGCACTCACACTCACTCTGCACTCAGAGTGCATATAGAGTGCACTCACACGCAGTCTGCACTCGCACGCACTCTGCATTCACTCTGCTCTCACTGTGCACTCACACTGCACTCACTCTGCACTCGCACTCACTCTGCACTCACACACTCAGTCTGCAGAGTGAGTGCAGTGTGAGAGTGCACTCACTCTCACTCACTCTCCACTCACTCTGCGCTCACACTCACTCTGCACTCACTCTGCACTCACACACTCAGTCTGCAGAGTGAGTGCAGTGTGAGAGTGCACTCACTCTCACTCACTCTCCACTCACTCTGCGCTCACACTCACTCTGCACTCACACACTCTGCACTCACTCTCTGCACTCACTCTCTGCACTCACTCTCTGCACTCACTCTCACTCTGCACTCACACGCACTCTGCAGAGTGAGAGTGTGAGTGCAGAGTGCAGAGTGAGTGCAGAGTGCGTGTGAGTGCAGTGTGTGAGTGCAGTGTGAGTGCACTCACACTCTCACTCTGCACTCACACTCACTCTGCACTCACACTCTGCACTCACATTCACACCCTGCACTCACTCTACACTCACACACTCACTCTGCAGAGTGAGTGCAGTGTGAGAGTGAGTGCAGAGTGAGTGTGAGTGCAGAGTGAGTGTGAGTGCGAGTGCAGAGTGAGTGTGTGCGCAGAGTGAGTGTGAGTGCAGAGTGTGTGCAGTGAGTGCAGAGTGCGTGCAGAGTGAGTGCACAGTGAGTGCAGAGTGCATGCGAGTGCAGAGTGCGTGTGCATGCAGAGTGCACTCACACGCACTCTGCACTCACGCTCACTCTGCACTCACTCTGCACGCACTCTGCACGCACACACACTCTGCACTCACACGCACTTTGCACTGAGTGCATGCAGAGTGCACTCACACGCACTCTGCACTCGCACAGTGCGTGTGAGTGCAGAGTGAGTGCAGAGTGAGTGCAGAGTGTGAGTGCAGAGTGTGAGTGCAGAGTGAGTACAGAGTGTGAGTGCAGAGTGTGAGTGCAGTGTGTGAGTGCAGAGTGTGTGAGTGCAGAGTGCACGCACTCTGCACTCACACGCACTCTGCACTCACTCTGCTCGCACTCACTCTGCACTCACACTGCACTCTCACACTGCACTCACACTGCACTCACTCTGCAGAGTGACTGTGTGAGTGCAGAGTGAGTGTGAGCGCAGAGTGAGTGTGAGTGCAGAGTGAGTGCAGAGTGCATGCGAGTGCAGAGTGCGTGTGCATGCAGAGTGCACTCACACGCACTCTGCACTCACGCTCACTCTGCACTCACTCTGCACGCACACACACTCTGCACTCACACGCACTTTGCACTGAGTGCATGCAGAGTGCACTCACACGCACTCTGCACTCGCACAGTGCGTGTGAGTGCAGAGTGAGTGCAGAGTGAGTGCAGAGTGTGAGTGCAGAGTGAGTACAGAGTGTGAGTGCAGAGTGTGAGTGCAGTGTGTGAGTGCAGAGTGTGTGAGTGCAGAGTGCACGCACTCTGCACTCACACGCACTCTGCACTCACTCTGCTCGCACTCACTCTGCACTCACTCTGCACTCACTCTGCACTCTGCACTCACACTCACTCTGCACTCACACAGTCACTCTGCAGAGTGAGTGCAGTGTGAGTGCAGTGTGAGAGTGTGAGTGCAGAGTGAGTGCGAGTGCAGAGTGAGTGCAGAGTGCAGAGTGAGTGCAGAGTGAGTGCGAGCAGAGTGAGTGCAGAGTGCGTGTGAGTGCAGAGTGCGTGCACTCTGCACTCACACACTCTGCACTCACACACTGCACTCACACTCTGCACTCACACTCTGTACTCACTCTGCACTCACACTCTGCACTCACTCTGCACTCACTCTGCACTCACACGCACTGTGCGAGTGCAGAGTGCGTGTGAGTGCACTCTGCATGCACTCAGTGCAAAGTGCGTGTGAGTGCAGAGTGTGTGTGCGTGCAGAGTGAGTGCAGAGTGAGCGTGAGTGCAGAGTGCGTGTGAGTGCACTCTGCATGCACACGCACTCTGCACTCGCATGCACTCTGCACTCACTCTGCACTCACACTCACTCTGCGCTCACACTCACTCTGCACTCACACAGTCACTCTGCAGAGTGAGTGCAGTGTGAGTGCAGTGTGAGAGTGCAGTGTGAGTGCAGAGTGAGTGCGAGTGCAGAGTGAGTGCACAGTGAGAGCAGAGTGAGTGCAGAGTTTGTGTGAGTGCAGAGAGCGTGCACTCTGCACTCACACACTCTGCACTCACACACTCTGCACTCACACTCTGCACTCACTCTGCACTCACTCTGCACTCACACGCACTCTGCATGCGAGTGCAGAGTGCGTGTGAGTGCACTCTATATGCACTCTGAGTGCAGAGTGCGTGTGAGTGCAGAGTGCATGCAGTGTGTGAGTGCAGAGTGAGTGCAGAGTGAGTGCAGAGTGTGAGTGCAGAGTGTGTGAGTGCAGAGTGCACGCACTCTGCACTCACATGCACTCTGCACTCACTCTGCTCTCACACTCTGCACTCACTCTGCACTCTTCACTCCCTCTGCACTCACACTCACTGCACTCACTCTACACTCACACTCTCAAACTGCACTCACTCTCACACTGCACTCACACTGCAGAGTGAGTGCAGAGTGAGTGCAGAGTGTGAGTGCAGAGTGTGAGTGCAGAGTGTGAGTGCAGAGTGTGAGTGCAGAGTGTGAGTGCAGAGTGTGAGTGCAGAGTGTGAGTGCAGAGTGAGTGTGAGTACAGAGTGAGTGTGAGTACAGAGTGAGTGTGAGTACAGAGTGAGTACAGAGTGAGTACAGAGTGAGTACAGAGTGAGTGCAGTGCGAGTGCAGAGTGAGTGTGAGTACAGAGTGAGTGCAGAGAGTGCAGTGTGAGTGCAGTGTGAGTGCAGTGTGAGTGCACAGTGAGAGCAGAGTGAGTGCAGAGTGCGTGTGAGTGCAGTGTGAGTGCAGAGTGAGAGTGAGTGCACTCTCTGAGTGCAGAGTGAGTGTGAGTGCAGAGTGAGTGCAGAGAGTGCAGTGTGAGTGCACAGTGAGAGCAGAGTGAGTGCAGAGTGCGTGTGAGTGCAGTGTGAGTGCAGAGTGAGAGTGAGTGCACTCTCTGAGTGCAGAGTGAGTGTGAGTGCAGAGTGAGTGCAGAGAGTGCAGTGTGAGTGCACAGTGAGAGCAGAGTGAGTGCAGAGTGTGTGTGAGTGCAGTGTGAGTGCAGAGTGAGAGTGAGTGCACTCTCTGCACTCACTCTGCACTCACACTCACTCTGCACTCACTCTGCACTCACACGCACTCTGCACTCAGTGCAGAGTGAGAGTGTGAGTGCAGAGTGCGTGTGAGTGCAGAGTGAGTGCAGAGAGTGTGTTGGACCCGGCCTCGTGGCGTGGCCCTCGCTGACCCCCATAGCCCCGAACGACGGACAGAACTAAGTCCCGTCCACCCAGGACCTTACACGAGACTCCTACCACGGACCTGAAACGACCTCCAGACCGCGTGCCGGCACCTATGCACGTGACCGGCAGGCTCCATGTTTTGGCCACCCTGGCCCGCCGGCCGCCCTCTTCACTTTCGGCAGCCTCTGGCCGCTCCCGGCTGCAGCTAGGCATGCGCGTCCGGCGCACCCGACTCACCCAGGGGGATGAACGACTCACCAAGTACCCGGGACCAAGGCTTCCATCACACCTCCGGCCCCCTCCCGCGGAGCTGGTTGTCCTCACACCTCCGAGCCATCCCTGGGGGCTGGTTTCGATCGCACCCTTGGCTTCCTAGTGAGCTGGCTCCAGGCCTTGATGAGCGTCTGGGATTCCCTGGACGCATGGTCCAAAAGCATCAAAGACACAGCCGCCCAGACAATCAGGCGCCCGGACCTCGGACCTCCGGCCTCCTGCCTTTGAGGGTCCGGACATCAAAGAGCTCCTGGACTATAAGACGGCCTGCCTTCCATCTAGTCGGCAGTTGTATCTTGGACAAGAAAGCCCTGCTGATCTGATCGCGGCTGACCTTGAGGAGAAGAGACTCTGACCCCCTGAGCCTTGCTGACGTCGTCGCGGCTCATCCTCGAAACTACGGAACTGAACCACCGGAGTCCTGCTGACGCTGTCGCGGCTCCCCCTAGAAGAATAAGACCTGAACCACCGGAGCCCTGCTGACCTCGTCGCGGCCCACTCGGGAGAACGAGAGACACTGACTACCATCTAGAGCCCCGCAGACGCTGTCGCGGCTCCACCTGTCTACGAGTACGACGAAGTACTCCTGACCAAGCCCTGCTGACCTCGTCGCGGCTTGAAGAACCCTCTGGTCCGGCTGGACCATCGACGCTACCCGCACGACCATCTCAGACCGAAGTGAGTAGGACAGCAAGTACCATCGCCAGCCCCCTTACCCCCCAGTTTGAGGATTGAGAACTGTGCGTAGGGTGCGTAGTGGACCAGGTGGTCCTCTAAGACTGTCCCGCTTCCCCGTTCCCTAGTTACGAGACTTTTTGCGATCCCTCGATCACTTTGTATTGCTCCTTATTTTTATCTTGATAAAGCTCATACTTGATAAAGATCCACGGTGTGGTGTCTGTTCGTAAGTGTGGTGTGTCGACAGTGGTTACGATCAGTCCTCCCCGGCGGGGACTCCCCCTCGATAAGACTCGGCAGTAATTGTGGGAGAGGAGGTCCCGGGTGGTTAGGAGAGCCATCTTGACCCCTGGGGTCACCGCCTTCCAACAGAGTGCACTCACTCTCACTGTGCACTCACACTGCACTCACTGTGCACTCACACGCACTCTGCACTCACACGCACTCACTCTGCACTCACTCTGCACGCACACGCACTCTGCACGCACTCTGCACTCACTCTGCTCTCACTCTGCACTCACACGTACTCTGCACTCACTCTGCACTCAGTGCAGAGTGCGTGTGAGTGCAGAGTGCGTGTGAGTGCAGAGTGCAGAGTGAGTGCAGAGTGCAGAGTGAGTGCAGAGTGCAGAGTGTGAGTGCAGAGTGTGAGTGCAGAGTGTGAGTGCAGAGTGTGAGTGCAGTGTGAGTACAGAGTGCGTGCAGAGTACGTGTGAGTGCAGAGTGCGTGCAGAGAGAGTGCAGAGAGAGTGCAGAGTGAGTGCAGAGTGAGTGCGAGCGCAGAGTGAGTGTGAGTGCAGAGTGTGAGTATAGAGTGCGTGTAGAGTGCAGAGTGCGTGCAGAGTGCGTGCAGAGTGAGTGTGCACTCACTCTGCACTCACACTCACTCTGCACTCAGTGAGTGCAGAGTGCGTGCAGAGTGCGTGCAGAGTGCATGCAGAGTGCGTGTGCGTGCAGAGTGAGTGCAGAGTGCATGCAGAATGCATGCAGAGTGAGTGCAGAGTGCACTCACACGCACTCTGCACTCACACTGCATTCACTCTCTGCACGCACTCTGCATGCACACACACTCTGCGCTCACTCTGCACTCACTCTGCACTCACTCTGCACTCACACTCTCACACTGCACTCACTCTCACACTGCACTCACACTGCAGAATGAGTGTGAGTGCACTCACACGCACTCTGCACTCCCACTCACTCTGCAGAGTGCGTGTGAGTGCAAAGTGCGTGCAGAGTGAGTGTGAGTGCAGAGTGAGTGCAAGTGAGTGTGAGCGCAGAGTGAGTGCAGTGTGAGTGCAGAGTGCGTACAGAGTGCGTGTGAGTGCAGAGTGCGTGCAGAGTGCGTGCAGAGCGAGTGTGAGTGCAGAGTGAGTGCGAGTGTGAGCGCAGTGTGAATGTGAGGGTGAGTGCAAAGTGTGAGTGCAGAGTGTGAGTATAAAGTGCGTGTAGAGTGCAGAGTGCGTGCAGAGTCCGTGCAGTGTGAGTGCAGAGTGAGTGTGCACTCACTCTGCACTCACACTCACTCTGCACTCAGAGTGAGTGCAGAGTGAGTGCAGAGTGAGAGTGTGAGTGCACTCTGCACTCACACTGCACTCACACACTCTGCACTCACACTCACTCTGCACTCGCACTCTGTGTGTGAGTGCAGAGTGAGTGCAGGGTGTGAATGTGAGTGCAGAGTGTGAGTGCAGAGTGAGTGTGAGTGAGAGTGAGTGCAGAGTGAGAGTGTGAGTGCACTCTGCACTCACACTGCACTGCACTGAGCTCCTGAGGCGGAAGCCGGGAGCGAGACCTGATTTTAAACTTGATTTGATTTGATTGTCACTTGTTGAATATTTGTTTTTAAAACTCACCCACTTCGCTCCAGATCAGTCCGCGCAGCGGATCTAGCGCTGCCGCGGCACCTAAACTGAAAACACTTCTTGCCGCCATTCCGGCGAGCCCGGAGGCCATGCCCCTTCTGAGGCTACGCCCCCCCCGTCGCGGCCCTATCTATCCATAAGTTATGTGCATCTTCCGGACGCGCAGCGGACGAGTGCAGCGGGCGCGCCATCTGCGCGCCGAAGGCGCGCCAAAGGTAAGCCCGTCTGCACCAGTCCGCGGCCGGCCGGGCCTAGGGGCTCTCCACCATGCCCAGATTGTACAATACTCTTCTGCGCAGCTTCACAACCTCCAAGGCCCTTGGCCTTTGGATGATCCTGCGATCTCGCACATAGGCAGTCTGGGTTTGACAGCTTCGTGTCCTCTCCCTCCTTTCTCGTCCTCACCCTTCCTTCCCCCTTCCCCCCTTGGCCCATCTCCCGACCCCCCTGTTCCCCCTATGCCCACTACCTTATCCGTCTATTATCTCAATACCAGGTCAGCAGTTAAGCACTGTCACAAACTTTTCGTACTTTTGGACTCGCACAAACCGGATCTCTTATTTCTTACAGAGACTTGGTTTTGTGACAACTCCCTCCCTTCTCTGTTAGCCACCCTTCCTGTCTCATACTATGCTCTGCGCGCCGACCTACCCTCCGGCAAATCGGGCGGCGGTGTTGCTCTGATCGCCCGTAGAGAATTCTCTTTTCAGCCTCTTACCTTTTCCTCCATTGGATCATCAGACTTTCTAGTTGTCCGCTCACCGTCTTTCAGAGTCCCACTTACCTGCTTGCTTATGTACCCCCCCCCCCCCCCAACCCTATCAACTTTTCCTATCCGGTTTCCAAGATCTAGTGGCCACTTTAGCAGTTAACAACTCCTCCATCTTGGTTTTAGGTGACTTTAACTTTTGGCCCTCCGACCCTGCAGAATGCTCGTCCTCTAAAGAATTCTCGGATACCCTTCGCTCCCTCAACTTCGACTCCCACGTCCACTCCCCCACTCATATTCAGGGCCACATCCTCGACCAGATTTGGTCCCTCAACTGTCCTATAGCCTCCTTGTCCATCTCCCCCTGCACCTGGTCCGATTACTTCTTGATGTCCTTTTCCCTACACCTCAGCCCAGTCACTAAGCCCTCTCTTCCCAAAAACATCTGGGCGCGCTATTGGAGCCAGGTGGATGTGACTTCTCTGTCCGCCACACTCTCTGCATCCAGCCCGGATCTTTACGGCCTGTCACCCTCCGCACAAGCCGACTTTATTAACTCCTGGCTTTTGTCAGGTTGCGACTCTGTCGCTCCCCTTAGGCGGGTGTCCTCCAGACGTGTGAACGACGCGAACCGTTGGTTCAATGAGGAATTGAAGGCCTTAAAGCTCACCGTGCGCCATGCCGAGCGGGCCTGGAGGCGAGACTACTGCCCCATACTCAAAACCCAATATACCATCCTCCTGTCTCAATACAAAAAATCTATCTTGGCCACAAAGACTGCCTACTTCTCCTCTAAAATCCTGGCCGCCGAAAATCAGCCTAGAGAAATTTTCTCTATTGTTCACGATCTTGCCTATTCCGACAGAGCCACCCTCAAACCCTCCCCTTCTCAGGGTTTATGTGACTCCCTTAACAATTACTTTCTGGACAAAATTTCAAACATCAAAGCAAACATCCCTCCCCCCCCCCATCTTTCGTCGACCCCCAGTGTCCGATAGTCGGGACACGCCTCGACTCTTTCCCCCTTCTGACAGAAGAGGCTTTTCTCTCCCTCCTTCCTATGGTCAAATCAGGCTCCCCTCTAGACCCCTGCCCTGCCCATATCCTTAGGCACATCTACTCGACCAGTGTGCAGCCCCCTCTTAAATTTCTCAACAACTCACTGTCCCAGGGTATTGTTATTCAACCTCTTAAATCGGCCATCATTGTCCCTATCCTCAAAAAAACGGGCGCTGACCCCTCAGCTCTCGTCAACTACCGCCCCATCTCATTGTTGCCTTTTCTGGGGAAGGTATTGGAGCGACATGTGACCAGAGCGCTCAGTACCTTTGTGGAGGAGAATGGGGTGTTAGCCCCTCGTCAGGCTGGCTTCCGCCCCGCGCACTCCACGGAGTCCGTGGTGCTATCGGTCCTCGACAACCTCAGAGAGGGCATGGACACTAACCACCCCCAGGCCCTGGTCCTCCTCGACCTCTCCACCGCCTTTGACACGGTTGATTACTCCATCTTACTGTCTCGTGTCAGAGCGGCGGGGATTGGAGGCTTGGCCTTGGTCAGGCTGTCCTCCTTCCTGAGGGACTGCACCCAGGCAGTACGCCTGGGTGACTTCTCGGCGGACTTCCGGAAAGTACAATGCGGGGTCCCTCAGGGCTCCTCCCTTTCCCCTCTTCTATTTAATTTATACATTGCCCCTCTTATTTTCGCCCTTCAACAAATGGAGGTCTCCGTCTACAACTATGCGGACGACCTTTAGCTTATCTTCACTCTGTCCCCTTCCCCTGAATCTATGGTGAATTTCCAGTCTGTTATGATCTTTATCCGGGACTGGATGAATCACAACCACCTGAAGTTAAACCCAGACAAAACTGAGCTGGTCTTGACAGGTGGTTGCTCCAGTCCCTGGACCTCTCTCTTCTGGCCCCCTTCTCTAGGTCCCCCCTTCTCCATCTTCCTCTGTGAAAACACTCGGGATTAAGTTGAACGACCAACTCACTCTGCACTCCCATGTCAGTCTACTGGTGTCCTCTTCTTTTCTCTCACTCCGCACTATTCGTAAAGTTTCCCGCTTCTTCGCTTTCTCTGCCCTGAAACTCATTGTCTTGGCAATGGTAATCTCTCGCCTAGACTATGGCAACGCCCTATACTGCGGCATGCCCGCTTACTGTATGCGGCGATTACAGCTAGTCCAAAACCAGGCTGCCCGCCTGGTCTACAACCTGGCCAAATCCCACCACGTCACTCCGCTCCTTAAGTCCCTGCACTGGCTCCCCATCCGAGAACGAGCTCTGTCCCCGCCTTCATCTCCTCGGAAATCAAAGCCTACGCCCCCGTCAGGGAACTACGCTCATCTTCCCAACAATTGCTGACAGTCCCCCGCTTTAGGCGGAAAAAGTGGGGGGCACGAAATTTTCCGCACTTGCCCCTGCCTTTTGGAACTCTCTCCCTGGCCACCTTAGATCTTTCACTCAATATTCACACTTCCGAAAGGCTCTAAAAACTTTCCTCTTTTCACAAGCCTTTCCATTATATTCTGTCTTACTCTCTGCCTCCTTCCTGATCTTCATGCCCTCCTGGGCGCAGTACACTACAGCGCCATGAAACCGCCAGGTGAACGTGCGCTCTATAAAGGCTTTAAACTCAAACTCAAACTCTTAAACTGCACTCACTCTGCAGAGTGAGAGTGTGAGTGAACTCTGCACTCACACTACACTCACACACTCTGCACTCACTCTGCACTCACACTCACTCTGCACTCACTCTGCACTCACACGCACTCTGCACTCACACTCTGCACTATCTCTCACACTGCACTCACTCTGCAGAGTGAGTGTGTGAGTGCAGAGTGTGAGTGCAGAGTGAGTGTGAGTACAGAGTGAGTGCAGTGCGAGTGCACAGTGAGAGCAGAGTGAGTGCAGAGTGCGTGTGAGTGCAGAGTGAGTGTGAGTGGACAGTGAGTGCAGAGTGAGAGTGAGTGCACTCTCTGCACTCACTCTGCACTCTGCACTCACACTCACTCTGCACTCAGTGCAGAGTGAGAGTGTGAGTGCAGAGTGAGTGCAGAGTGAGTGCAGAGTGAGTGCAGAGTGCATACAGAGTGCTTATGCGTGCAGAGTGCGTGCAGAGTGAGTGCAGAGTGCGTGTGAGTGCATGCAGAGGGAGTGCAGAGTGCACTCACATGCACTCTGCACAGTGCAGAGTGAGTGTGAGTGCAGAGTGAGTGTGAGCGCAGAGTGAGTGTGAGCGCAGAGTGAGCGTGAGCGCAGAGTGAGCGTGAGCGCAGAGTGAGTGTGAGCGCAGAGTGAGTGTGAGCGCAGAGTGAGTGTGAGCGCAGAGTGAGTGTGAGCGCAGAGTGAGTGTGAGCGCAGAGTGAGTGTGAGCGCAGAGTGAGTGCAGAGTGAGTGTGAGCGCAGAGTGAGTGTGAGTGCAGAGTGCGTGCAGAGTGCATGCAGAGTGCGTGTGAGCGCAGAGTGAGTGTGAGCGCAGAATGAGTGTGAGTGCAGAGTGTGAGTGCAGAGTGCGTGCAGAGTGCATGCAGAGTGCGTGTGAGTGCAGAGTGCGTGCAGAGTGCGTGCAGAGTGCGTGCAGAGTGCGTGCAGAGTGCAGAGTGCGTGCAGAGTGCATGCAGAGTGCGTGCAGAGTGAGTACAGTGCGAGTGCAGAGTGAGTGCAGAGTGTGAGTGCACTATGCACTCACACTGCACTCACACACTGAGTGTGAGTGCAGAAAGAGTGCAGAGTGTGAGTGCAGAGTGAGTGCAGAGTGTGAGTGCAGAGTGCGTGTGAGTGCAGAGTGAGTGTGAGTGCAGAGTGAGTGCACTCTGCACTCTGCACTCACACGCACTTTGCACTCACACTCTGCACTCACTCTCACACTGCACTCACTCTGCAGAGTGAGTGTGTGAGTGCAGAGTGAGTGCAGGGTGTGAATGTGAGTGTGAGTGCAGAGTGAGTGTGAGTACAGAGTGAGAGTGAGTGCACTCTCTGCACTCACACGCACTCTGCGTGTGAGTGCACACACTCTGCAGAGTGTGTGTGCGTGCAGAGTGCGTGCAGAGTGAGTGCAGAGTGCGTGAGTGAAGAGTACGTGTGAGTGCAGAGTGAGTGCAGTGTGAGTGCAGAGTGAGTGTTAGTGCAGAGTGAGTGTGAGCGCAGCGTGAGTGCAGCGTGAGTGCAGAGTGCGTGTGAGTGCAGAGTGCGTGTGAGTGCAGAGTGCGTGTGAGTGCAGAGTGCGTGTGAGTGCAGAGTGCGTGTAAGTGCAGAGTGAGTTCAGAGTGAGTGCAAAGTGAGTGCAGAGTGCGTGCAGAGTGCGTGCAGAGTGCGTGCAGAGTGCGTGCAGAGTGCGTGCAGAGTGCGTGCAGAGTGCGTGCAGAGTGCGTGCAGAGTGCGTGCGGGTGCAGAGTGCGTGTGGGTGCAGAGTGCGTGTGAGTGCAGAGTGCGTGTGAGTGCAGAGTGAGTGCAGAGTGAGTGTGAGTGCAGAGCGAGTGTGAGTGCAGAGCGAGTGTGAGTGCAGAGCGAGTGTGAGTGCAGAGCGAGTGTGAGTGCAGAGCGAGTGTGAGTGCAGAGCGAGTGTGAGTGCAGAGCGAGTGTGAGAGTGAGTGCAGAGTGAGAGTGCGAGTACACTCACACTGCACTCACTCTGCAGAGTGCAGAGTGCGAGTGTGAGTGCAGAGTGCAAGTGCAGTGTGAGTGTGCGTGCAGAGTGCATGCAGAGTGCGTGCAGAGTGCGTGCAGAGTGCATGCAGAGTGCGTGCAGAGTGCGTGCAGAGTGAGGGCAGTGTGGGTGCAGAGTGAGTGTGCACTCACTCTGCACTCACACTCACTCTGCACTCAGAGTGAGCGCAGAGTGAGTGTGAGTGCCGAGTGAGTGTTAGAAGGGGCGATCTCGGAGGGCCAGGTTGTGCTCACCCGACCACCCCAGGACCCTCCTCTCCCACAGATACTGCTGAGTCTTATTGTGAGGTCCCCACCCGGGAGGACTTCGAGTCTAGGATCGTACACACTGAGCTCACACCACACTTACGAACGGACACCACACCGTGGGTTTTCAACAACAAGTTCTTTATAAACAGTAAAAAGGAAGTAGCACTCTTATGTACAAAGGATCGAGGGATCGCAAAGTCTTTGAGGATTCGGGAAGAGGGAAGCGGGACAGTCTATGGCCTTTGGGCCAGTACGAGGCGTACCCTGCGCACAGCTCTCAATCCTCGAGCCGGGGGATACGGGAGATGTTGGTCGTACTGGCTGCTTCACTCACGTCGAGTCGGCTCAGGTCGGGATGGTAGTGTCGATGGTCCAGCCGGACCAGAGTACTCCTCGAGCCGCGACGAAGTCAGCAGGGCTCGGTCCGGAGAAGTTCTTGAGGAGCCGCGACAGCATCAGCAGGGCTCAGATGGTTACGAGGGCAAGTTCGTGCCGCGAAAGCGTCAGCAGGGCTCCGAGGTTTTTGCAAGGTCGAGCCGCGACAGCGTCAGCAGGGCTCAGATGGTTATGAGTTCAAGCTCGAGCCGCGACAGCGTCAGCAGGGCTCAGGGGGTTCAGTTCCGTGTTGCGAAGAAGGAGCCGCGACAGCGTCAGCAGGGCTCAGCGATGCAAGGTTGAGTTCTTCTTAGGATCAGCCGCGATCAGATCAGCAGGGCTTTCAGGTCCAGGATACAACTGCCCGCTAGTTGTGGTGCGGGCCTTGATATAGTCCAGTGGCCCTTTGATGTCCGGACCCTCGCAGGCGGGAGCCTCATGCCTTGGGGGCTGGTCGTTGGAGAGGTCCGGTGGTTGGCTCTTTGATCCTTTGAGGAGGTGTCCGGGATTTCCCAGACGCCCAACAGGTCTGGAGCCGGCACTCCGGGAGGCCAGAGGTGCGATCGAAACTGGTCCACCGGGGAAGGCCAGGGGTTGTGATCTCTCTGGCTTATCTCACTCGGGGAGCCCTTTACCCCCCCCCCCCCTCGGGACTGGCGCGCCTTGGAGTCTGAGTTTCGCTGGGGCCGGGGTCACGCTAGGCCCAGGGAGTCAGGGATCTCGGGAAGGGAAAATGGCTGCCGGGCCTTGTGGGGCATGAGGGTCCTAGGCGCTCGGAGCCGGGAGTGGGACGGGATTAGCGGGGCTGGTCGTCGGTTACGGGTCTGGGCGTACAGGGGGCAGGACGACCAGGGGACTCTGGGTGCAGGCTATGCTAACAGGGTGCTGAGGAACGGGGTGAACCACCCCACGAGGCCAGGTCCAACAGTGAGTGCACTCTGCACTCACTCACTCTGCACTCTGCACTCACTCTGCACTCTGCACTCACTCTGCACTCAGCACTCACTCTGCACTCACACTCACTCTGCACTCACACTGCACTCACACTGCACTCACACTGCACTCACTCTGCAGAGTGAGAGTGACTGCAGAGTGACTGCACTCTCACTCTGCACTCACACTCACTCTGCACTCACACTCTGCAGTCACTCTGCAGAGTGAGAGTGACTCAGCAGTGTGAGTGTTCCAGAGAGAGCAGGGTAAGCTTGTGCGCTTACACAGTGCACTGACAAACAGGAGCTAAAACAAAGAACAGCTGAACACTTGTCTTGGGAGCTTCATTGAGGCAGACGGCCCTCTGTGAGGGGAGCAGCAAGGAGGGGACGCCCCAACCAATCAAGCTCAACTACTCACAACCTAGTGTACTATTATAACACAGGCCAAAGGGCAGAGCTAGGTCTTTTCGCATTACGTAGGGTGAGCAGTGTGTGAGCGTGCAGGGTGAGCAGTGTGTGAGTATGCAGGGTTTAAAGTGTGTGAACGTGCAGGGTGAACATTGTGTGAGTATGCAGGGTTAAAAGTATGTGACCGTGCAGGGTGAACATTGTGTGACTGTGTAGGGTGAGCAGTGTGTGAGTGTGCAGGGTACGAACACTCGAACTAAGTCCACCCCACACACACACATAAGACCATACACATACACCACACACATAACACCACACACACACACACACCCACCACTCTCACCACCACACACTCACCACCCTCACCACCACACACTCACCACCACACACGCAACCACACACACACACACCACCAGCCGTCAGTGCACACTTTCACCAGGCACACACACCTCCAGCCAGCAGTGCACTCTTCCACCAAGCACACACACCACCAGCCATCAGTGCACAATTTCGACAGGCACACACACCACCAGCCATCAGTGCACACATCAATTGTTAACGCATCCACAATTAACTATTGTAGCAATCATAGTATGGTGCACTTTACTTTACGCTTACAAGGGCGGCTCTTTGGTAATTTTGGATACCCAGGTTTATCTGGCTAGCGTGAACAATCACCTCTGTGATTCCAATATATACATGGAGATCAACTCCGATCCCACCAAGGATTATTCTGCCATCCTCCAGTCTCTCATTGGCAAAGCTGTGTCTCTTGGAACCATCACTAACAAAGATCGCAGTTACCTCATCAAAACCTATCCCAACATTCCATATCTCTACCTGATTCCCAAAATTCACAAGGACCCGATCAAACCTCCTTTCAGACCAATTGTCAGCACATGCAACTCCATACATGAACCCATTGGTACCTACATAGATCGTCACCTGCAATTTTCAGTCACCCAAATGGAAAGTTACCTACAAGATACCACAGATTTTCGATCCAAAATCAACAATATCACCATTGACCCACAAGTTCCTGTTTTACTGTGTACCATCGACGTAAACTCTTTACACATCCATTCCCCACAACCTTGGCATCCAAGCCATTGAATCAGCTCTTCTGAAAACCAACAAACCTACTAACTTACAAGTTTTCCTCTTGGGACTGATCGAATTCACTCTACTTCACAGTTACTTCAAATATCAAGACAAATTTTTCATCCAACTGTCGGGCGTAACAATGGGAAATTGCGCTGCCCCATCGTATGCCAATCTTTTCATGCAAGATTTCGAAACTCAACATATTCTGTCTGTTCCACAGTGGCAAGATCATCTTAAATGTTACTACCGCTACATCGATGACATTTTTCTAATCTGGACTGGCATGGAACATCAACTCACCTCTGCCATCAGCTATCTCAACACCATCAACGACCGGATTCAGTTCACCCACAACATCAACTCAATGAGGATTTCATACTTGAACGTGGACCTCACCACCATTGACGCTAAACTCGCAACATCAATTTACTCAAAACCCACCGACCGCAATAATTATCTTCTCTACTCAAGCTTCCATCAACCTAGCTTCAAGAAACACTAACCCTACTCTCACTTAATGCGAGCTAAAAGAATTGCATCTACCGATGAGGCTTACAAACATGACAGCAACATTATCATCAACAAATTTCTTAAAAGAGGCTACTCTGAGCAAGTTGTCAACATGGCCCACGACAGATTAAACACGATTGATCGAGCAACTCTACTCAAACCTAAATGCAAAACTACCCTGTTGGACAGGCCGCATGGTCGGGCTGCACCCCCTCCCCGCAGTAGGACCTGGACCCTGGCTCTCCCTGCATCCCCAGCCAGAGTCCCTAAACGACCACCCGAAGTACCCTGCAATCCCTCCACTACAAGACACCAGCCCCGGACCCAGCTGGCCCGGGTCACCATCCACACCCCGACATCGAACCGGCCGCCATCTTGGGGCACTGCAGCACGAGGCCGCGTGGCCTCAACTCGACCCTAACCCTGGGCCCGGCCGGCCCCGACATCGGGGCCCCAACCTCCCCCCAGGAGGCAGAGCGACCACTTGGCAAATCAATGGGAGAAGGAATCGTCAACGGCTCCCCTCCGCCAGGTGTCGATCACCCCCGGCCGCCCTGGGCGCTGGCTCCACCCCCCTGCTGGGTGTCTGGACTCCCTCATCCCGGACCTCCCGGCCCCCAGGCGCGAGGGTCCGGACATCAAAGGGGACCAGACCTATAACTGGGGCAGTGCCAGACCAGGAAGGCAGTTGTATCCTGGAGTCGAGAGACCCGAGAAGAACTCATCCGTGACTGGCCTGCTGGCGCTGCCGCGGCCCTCTGCCTCGTGAACCCATCTTGGCCTGCTGGCGCTGCCGCGGCCCTCTGCCTCGTGAAACCATCATCTTGGCCTGCTGGCGCTGCCGCGGCCCTCTGCCTCGTGAAACCATCGTCTTGGCCTGCTGGCGCTGCCGCGGCCCTCTGCCTCGTGAAACCATCGTCTTGGCCTGCTGGCGCTGCCGCGGCCCTCTGCCTAGTGAAACCATCTTGGCCTGCTGGCGCTGCCGCGGCCCTCTGCCTCGTGAAACCATCGACTTGGCCTGCTGGCGCTGCCGCGGCCCTCTGCCTTGTGAGACTACCATCTTGGCCTGCTGGCGCTGCCGCGGCCCGATCCACAGACCCTCCAGCTCGAGGATTGTGAGCTCGCCCTTACCACTACCTGTACCGATCCGGTACCAAGACTGTCCCGCTACCCCCTTTCCCTACAGAGACTAGAAGTGAGAGGACCCCCGGGTCCGAGATATCCTGTATCGCTGATATCCTTGCCTTAAGAACCTTATATAAAGCATTGAACTCGACTTGGTGTGGTGCCTGTTTGTGGGGAGGGAGGTAACTTGTCTGTACGATCACCGGAGACGGTCCCCCTCGGGGATCTCTCCCTCAGTATCCGGCCGACCCTCAGGGTCCCCGTCTAACATTGGTGGCCAGCGACGGGATCCGAACCTACGCATAATCGTACAGAAAGTCACCCGACCCACGACACACGACCACCATGACAACAGAGAGCGGAACAACGGAGAAATTCCAGATGGAAAAATTGGAAGACTACAACCACCGAGAATTGAAGCAATATTGCATGGAACTTGGTCTCCCAACCACGGGTCTGAGTACGAAGGAAGACTTCAAACGAGCCCTAGAAGCCTGGGCGGAAACGGGTACGGCCGTACCCCGAACACAAACGACCGAAACGAGCCCCGCACCAACTAAAGAAAGAGCGGGTCTCTCCCTGGAAGAGATCCGAGAAAGAGAAAAAACCAGACTCCACGAATTAGAACTAGCCCGACTTCGCTTGGATGGAGAACTCAAGCTGGCCGAACAAAAAATAACCCTGGAACACTTACGGCTCAAGGAAGAGCGAGAAGACAAGCAAAGACAGAGAGAGCTAGAGGAAAAGAAACTAGAGTACGAACATGAGCGCGATCTCAAAGCACTGGAGATCCAGAAACAGAATAAAGACCTCGGGCTCCCCGAACGACCGACCCCGTCTGCCTCGACCGAACCCAAGGTTCACATCCCCAAAGATGTCATCCGGGAATACCACAAGAACGATGATATACAGCAGTGGTTTAAAGCCTATGAGGTGGCAATGACCTCCCACCGGATTCCCCGAAGCGATTGGGGAGCCGGATTATGGGGGAGGTTTGTCAACGAAGGGCGGGACGCCCTGCTGCAACTCCCGGACCAGCTGATGATCTCCTACGACCACATGAAGGCCGCCCTCCTCACTCGATACGGGCTCACACCTGAGATGTACCGCCAACGGTTCCGCGACTGCAAACGGATTCCGGGTACAACTTGGGTGGAGTACGTGAACTTTTTTAGCCGAGCCTTCGAGGGGTGGATCAAGGGCAACAAAGTAACCACCTACGAACAACTCTTTGACCTTATCGTATGGGAACACCTGTCGAACAACTGCTTCGTGGAGCTCCGGCAACACCTCCTGGACAGTAAGCTAACCGACCCTCGACAACTCGCCGTCGAAGCCGACCGGTGGGAAAGCACCCGAGTTGGCCGGAACGCACCCAGCGAATTATCCAGACCGTATCGCCCCCGAGGGGGAGGAGGGAGTCAGGGTCGGGGGAGAGACCTCGGCCCCTCGTCACCCCCCAGAAACCCCTCGACCCCGGTTGGCCGAGGAAGCCCTGCCGTCCGGGCCGGTTTCCGGGCCAACATTACGTGCCACAGGTGCCAGCGACCCGGCCACTACGCCAGTGATCCCAACTGCCCAAAGAATCCGAACACTACCCCCCGCCAAGTTGCAGCGGCGGCCCTAGGGGAAGAACTAATCCCGGAAGACCAAGAAGAGTACGAGACCGATCCCTCTGAATGGGCGCCCGCCGCCATGGCACTGGTCTGCTTAGGGGAGAGAGACATGGTTCCGCGGGCCCCCCTTCCCGCCAACACCCAGAAGTACGGTCAATGGGTCAACATTAATGGCCGCCGGGCGGAAGCCCTCCGCGACACCGGGGCCAGTGTAACGGCGGTCCGACGCCACCTCGTCACTCCCGACCAAATCTTGCCGAACATTCTTTGCCCTGTCCGATCAGCCGACAACTCCGAAAGCCTATGCCACATGGCCTGCGTCCCCTTCGAATGGGGAGGAGTAACAGGGATGTTAAAAGTAACTGTCCGCGATGATGCCCCCGTGGACTGCCTCCTAGGAAACGACCTTGAAAGCTCTCCATGGGCAGCTGTCGAACGGAGGGAGCACCTGGGGATGCTTGGCCTCCCCGAATGGGTCTGCGTCACGACCCGGTCCATGACCGCCCGCGCGGTCCCCAGCCCAGAAGAGCACGAGTGGCCAGAACCTCCTCCCGCGCTCATCCCAGAGGAGGCCGCCCCCGGAGCCAGTCCATTGACCCAAACCGAAGAAGGATCCGACCAGCTTCGGGACATCCCTGACCTGGCACAATGGCGGCAGGAGGGAGGCCCCACGCAGGAACAATTCCGGGCCGAACAGAAAACCTGTCCCTCTCTCGAAGGACTCCGGCAGCAAGCCCTGGCCCAGAGCACCGGGGATACCTCGGGGGCCCACTGGATCTACTGGGACCAAGACCTGCTCTACAGCGAGCAGAAAGTGGCGGAACTAGGGGCCAGTCGGGTGCTGGTGGTGCCCCTTCGCTTCCGAGACTTCCTCCTGAACTTAGCCCACGATGTCCCCCTTGCCGGACACCTGGGGCAGGATAAAACCTACGACCGCCTGGTGACCCATTTTTTCTGGCCCCACATGCGAAAGGATGTCACCAACCACTGCAAGGCCTGCCCCACCTGCCAGGCCAGCGGAAAAAGTGGCCGAAAAATCAAAGCACCATTGCAACCCTTTCCTGTCGTCACCACCCCGTTTGAACGAGTGGGAATAGACATTGTGGGGCCCCTCGACCCTCGAACAGCCCAAGGACACCGGTTCATCCTGGTCCTCGTAGACCACGCCACTCGCTATCCCGAGGCCATCCCTCTTCGGACGGTGACGGCCCCCGTGGTGGGCCGGGCCCTGATGGGGATCTTCTCCCGGGTGGGGTTCCCCCGGGAGGTCGTCAGTGACAGGGGCACAAACTTTATCTCCAGATATATGAAGTCTCTTTGGCAACAATGCGGGGTCACCTACAAATTCACGACCCCCTATCACCCGCAAGGAAACGGACTGGTCGAGAGGTTCAACCGCACCCTCAAGGGGATGATTATGGGCCTAGAAGAACCCCTTCGACGCCAGTGGGACGTGCTACTTCCCTGCCTCCTGTTTGCCTATCGGGAGGTCCCGCAGAAGTCCCTCGGCTTCAGCCCATTTGAACTCCTGTACGGGCACCCCGTCCGGGGCCCCCTCAGCCTAGTCAAGGAAGGTTGGGAGCAGCCTCCCCAGAAAACTCCCCCGGACATCTACAGGTACCTCCTAGCTCTCCGCAACCAGACCCGGCAGTTCCGAGACACCGCCAAAGCCAATCTCGAGGCCAGTCAGGAGGACATGAAGAGGTGGTACGATCAGCACGCGTCCTCCATTGAGTTCGAACCGGGACAACAGGTCTGGGTGATGTCCCCGGTTGAACCCTGTGCACTCCAAGACCGATGGTCCGGGCCCTTCAAGGTAATCGAACGCAAAGGGCCCGTCACCTATTTAATCGACATGGAGACTGCCCGGAACCCCCTACGGGTCCTCCATGCCAACCGGCTAAAACCCCATTTTGTGCGATCCGAGCTCAGCCTCCTGATGGCTACCGATAATGGGACAGAAGAAGACTCCGAACCCCTTCCGGACTTACTGAGGGCCTTCGAGCAGGATGGCTCAGTGGAAGGGGTCCAGCTCTCCGAGGCCCTGTCCCCGGAGCAACGCCAAGACTGCCAAACGCTCCTGAGGCGGTTCGCCTCCCTGTTCTCCCTCACCCCCGGAGTCACCCCCTGGTGCCTCCACGATGTGGACACCGGGGACAGCCCTCCTATCCGACACCGGGCCTACCGCGTACCAGACCGGGTACGAGCCTGCATCCAGACCGAGGTGTCCAAAATGCTGACCCTGGGAGTGATCGAACCCTCAGACAGCCCCTGGGCAAGCCCAGTCGTCCTGGTTCCCAAGGCGGCCGCCCCGGGCGTTACCCCTGAGCTCCGGTTCTGCGTGGACTATCGGGGGCTGAATGCAGTTACCAGGACCGACGCTCATCCCATCCCCCGGGCCGACGAGCTAATTGACCGGATGGGGGCCGCCCGCTACCTGAGCATCTTCGACCTAACAGCGGGCTACTGGCAGATCGGCCTCACCCCTCGGGCCCAAGAACGATCCGCCTTCTCTACCCCAGACGGGCACTACCACTTTAAAGTCATGCCCTTCGGCATGAAAAACGCCCCGGCCACGTTCCAACGGCTGGTAAACCAGGTACTGGCGGGCCTGGAAGACTTCAGCGCCGCCTACCTGGACGACATTGCTGTGTACAGCCACCAGTGGACCGACCACCTCCGCCACCTGCGGGAGGTTCTACACGCCCTCCAGCAAGCCGGGCTCACCATCAAGGCCAGCAAGTGCCAGGTTGGCCAAGGGTCCGTGACCTACCTGGGACACCAAGTGGGAAGCGGGCTAGTGGCTCCTCTCCAACTCAAGATTGCTGCCATCCAGGCCTGGCAACCCCCTACGACCCAAACGGAGGTCCGGGCCTTCCTGGGGCTCACCGGATACTACCGGCGGTTCGTGAAGGACTATGGCAGCATCGTGGGGCCCCTCACAGAGCTCACCTCCAAAAAGGGCCCCAAAACCGTCAACTGGACCCTGGACTGCCAATCGGCCTTCGAGAAACTAAAGACCGCCATGTGCACGGCCCCCGTGCTCCAGGCTCCCGACTACAGCCGGGAATTCATTGTGCAGACGGACGCCTCCGATCATGGTGTGGGGGCCGTCCTCTCCCAACTCAACGCCGAAGGGGTCGACCATCCGGTGGTCTTCATCAGCAGACGCCTCTTGCCCCGAGAACAGCGCTGGAGCACCATTGAGAGAGAGGCCTTCGCCGTAGTCTGGGCACTCAAGAAGCTCCGGCCATACCTCTTCGGCACCCCCTTCCGGGTGCAAACAGACCACCGACCCCTGCAATGGCTGATGCAAATGCGGGGGGAAAACCCGAAGCTGTTGCGCTGGTCCATCTCCCTGCAGGGGATGGACTTCACGGTGGAACATCGTCCAGGCCAGGACCACGCCAACGCCGACGGCCTGTCACGCTTTTTCCGCCTCAGCGAGGAGAGTCCCCAGGAAGATGGCTGACTCTCCCCGCCTTCAGCTGGGGGGGACGCATGTTGGACAGGCCGCATGGTCGGGCTGCACCCCCTCCCCGCAGTAGGACCTGGACCCTGGCTCTCCCTGCATCCCCAGCCAGAGTCCCTAAACGACCACCCGAAGTACCCTGCAATCCCTCCACTACAAGACACCAGCCCCGGACCCAGCTGGCCCGGGTCACCATCCACACCCCGACATCGAACCGGCCGCCATCTTGGGGCACTGCAGCACGAGGCCGCGTGGCCTCAACTCGACCCTAACCCTGGGCCCGGCCGGCCCCGACATCGGGGCACCAACCTCCCCCCAGGAGGCAGAGCGACCACTTGGCAAATCAATGGGAGAAGGAATCGTCAACGGCTCCCCTCCGCCAGGTGTCGATCACCCCCGGCCGCCCTGGGCGCTGGCTCCACCCCCCTGCTGGGTGTCTGGACTCCCTCATCCCGGACCTCCCGGCCCCCAGGCGCGAGGGTCCGGACATCAAAGGGGACCAGACCTATAACTGGGGCAGTGCCAGACCAGGAAGGCAGTTGTATCCTGGAGTCGAGAGACCCGAGAAGAACTCATCCGTGACTGGCCTGCTGGCGCTGCCGCGGCCCTCTGCCTCGTGAACCCATCTTGGCCTGCTGGCGCTGCCGCGGCCCTCTGCCTCGTGAAACCATCATCTTGGCCTGCTGGCGCTGCCGCGGCCCTCTGCCTCGTGAAACCATCGTCTTGGCCTGCTGGCGCTGCCGCGGCCCTCTGCCTCGTGAAACCATCGTCTTGGCCTGCTGGCGCTGCCGCGGCCCTCTGCCTAGTGAAACCATCTTGGCCTGCTGGCGCTGCCGCGGCCCTCTGCCTCGTGAAACCATCGACTTGGCCTGCTGGCGCTGCCGCGGCCCTCTGCCTTGTGAGACTACCATCTTGGCCTGCTGGCGCTGCCGCGGCCCGATCCACAGACCCTCCAGCTCGAGGATTGTGAGCTCGCCCTTACCACTACCTGTACCGATCCGGTACCAAGACTGTCCCGCTACCCCCTTTCCCTACAGAGACTAGAAGTGAGAGGACCCCCGGGTCCGAGATATCCTGTATCGCTGATATCCTTGCCTTAAGAACCTTATATAAAGCATTGAACTCGACTTGGTGTGGTGCCTGTTTGTGGGGAGGGAGGTAACTTGTCTGTACGATCACCGGAGACGGTCCCCCTCGGGGATCTCTCCCTCAGTATCCGGCCGACCCTCAGGGTCCCCGTCTAACATACCCCAATTGAACAACGGAACATCTTTGTCTCAAAAATTTCTACTAAGAGCCACTTGATCAAAAAAATCCATTATCAATCACTGGCCAGTATTACAACTTGAACCTGATTTTAATGCCATCTTTAACAGCATGCCCATCTTCGCATATCAGCGCTCAAAGAATCTAGGGACAATGTTGAAACCACGCACCACTCAGCCTACTGTATTTAAAGGAACAATCCCCTGTCACAACTGCACAAACTGTCATAACATAATTCCCGGTAACACCATTATGCATCCTACCAAAGGCACTCCAATTTCATTAAATGTGAACGCGACATGTGACACCACAAATGTTGTCTACCTACTGAAGTGTCCCTGTGGACTTCCTTACGTTGGCAAAACTGAACGCAAGATCAAACCAGACTCATCGAACATCCGAAGTAACATCAGAAACAAAAGCCTGAAATCCAACGTATCAGCTCACTTCACACAGCACAATCACAACATTAGTCAAATCCGCTTTCTAATATTGGAGGTTGTCCGCAAACCGGAGGGCATGGAGCCAAGAAAATTCCTCCTCCAGAGAGAACTATATTGGATATTCAAGATGGACTCCGCTCACCCGAATGGACTCAATGAACGGCTGGAATATAGCAGTGTCTTATAACTTGCTTACTCCATTGTGTCTAATGTATCTGTTGATTCTCTCTTTTGTGTCTGCTACACTTCGACTGATTACTCCCATGTAACCTTTCAATCTTATCCCACTATGCTTAGTACCTCTTTTTCCCATCTTTTCTTCTTACTTTTTCTATTCACCACTTATCTACATCCTCAATTTTTTTTCTTTTGTCTATTTCAGCACCAGCATAGATTGTTTCTCTTTTTCTCTGTCACTTCGTTCTCTTTTTCTCCACGTTCACCTGCTCCCATTCTCTGTTCTTGAATTGTTCTTGCTCCCATCCACTGTTATACTCCATTCCTCTCCTTCGAGACACTACTTCGTCACGATGCACTACACTTTTTTGGACCTCTTCTATTCAGACTCCCCCTGCTTACCATGCACTATATACTTGCACTCTTTTTTTCCCATCATTTTTACCCTCATTCACCCTGGCTATTCCTGTATTCCACTTTTTGCTCTTTTCTTTCTTTCTCTACACCTTGTTGTTGTCCCCCTTTTCTTGTTTTCTCCTACCCATATGCTTTTTTTCGGTCTTTTTTCGTCTCCACATTGACTTGTATTGTTCGCTTGTGATATTCATTTTCATAGTTTTGTCATGTTAATTCCCCTTTTAGCTGGATATTGTTTGTTCTCAATTCGCATGATGTTTCTTTTTTTTTAACCAACTTTATACACACACTCTTTCCCGGGCTGCTGTGATCCCTCACAGCACTGTTCCCGACACATTATACCAGTCCTCTTTCTATTTTTCACTTTGCTAGCATATTACGCATGCGCACCCCTCCCGCACTTCCGTATTCCATTGCCGGCGTCCCGTCGCACTGGAACCACCCGTTTCACCATATTTCACCCATGGTAAGTTTATCGTTTCCATCGCCCAGAGATGTTTTAAGAGTGCATTTACCCTCACAGCCGATCCCGAAACCAATCACCTGCATGTTGTTTTTTCACCGTTTTACCCACATATTTCTACTTTTATTATTTACCATTACCCTCGGGCCCTGTTATTAGTAACCTCCAACATTTCACACTTTTCTTTAGATTATGTGGACCCCCTGAAGAAGAGCTTTCCAGCTCGAAATGCATCGGGGATATTTACATATGTTTTTACACATATAATCATGATGCTTTGAATCTGAAAGAGACACGTTAGTATTAGATTCCTTACCTTAGAATATCCCCAGGCGTCAGACTGGATCCGGAAACTTTTGCGTAGCAGTAGCCTTGCGCGTCGGTAGGCGTCGTCTGCGGCTCCGCGTCCGTCGTCGGCGTCGTGGGCGCCGTAATGACGTCGTCGGAGTACTTAGACGCCGCCTCCGCGTGCTGACGTCAGTTCTTCTTTTTTCCGCGCCAGCAAGCGCAGATCTGGAAAAAGCAGTAACCCTAGTCAATTTTTGACTAACTTTTTCATCACTTTTTTGATTATTGTCGAAGTCTCTCGACTCCGATACGGTGCCGTAGGGATGCCCAGATTCAAGCACTGTGACGATTGCGTCTGCCTGATGTCGGTCACGGATCCTCACCGCGTGTGTTTGTCTTGTCTCGGCATCGACCACGACGACAAGGCCTGCTCCGAATGCCGGGCCCTCTCTTCGAAAGCCAGGCGGGAGCGGTCCCGCAGGCGACTCGAACTCCGGCAGTCGGTCCCGCGCCGCGAGAGGTCCCGGTCCCACGGGAGGTCGAGGGACAGGTCGCGGGCTCGGAGCCTCCACAGCTCCGAGAGTAGGCCGCACTCCTCCGGGTCGAAGTAGTCGTCAGGTAAGAGGCACAAGAAGTCCAAGCGGCGTCATCGCTCTGCGGACTCCCCCCGATGCTCGCGCGATGCGGCCGGGGGTTCGGGTGACACCACCCACGCGGCTCCGTTGGAGTCGCGGGCGCCGCGTTCAGTTCCACACCCTCCGGTCCCTGGGCTAAACACGACTCAGGAGGAGATCGAGCGCTTCCTCATGGCCATGAGGAAACTCTCTCCTCCGACGGGTTCCGCGGCGCCGGTCGGCGGCTCCGGCCCGACGCCGTTGAGTGCTTATGCCCGACGCCGCTGGCGCCTTCGGGCCCGGCGCCGCAGGTCCCCGCTATCCCGCCGCCGCCGACGCCTTTGGGCCCGGCGCCGAGGGGCTCAGTTGTTCCGGCGGCGCCGGCGCCTTCGGGCCCGGCGCCGCAGGACGCCGCTGGACCTCCTATGGGATCTGGTTCGTCGCCGGTGGATCTTACGACCTCCCCGGCGTCGGACCCTCAGGTGTCGCCTCCGGCACCGTCCTCGGGCGACACCGACCCCGGTTCCACCTTCGTTCTTGTTCGGCCGTCAGGACGGCCCCGATGGTTGCCGCTCCAGACGCTGTTGGGTGAATTTCACTTTTATGAACAGGCCCCATTGGTTGAGAACCCTGAATTTCAGGAGATGGGTGATGAAGAGAACTGGGAGGGGTCTGAGGACCCTCTGACCAGGGAGTGTCAGTCTCATGAGGACTGGACAGGAGACCTTGGGGATGCCAGTGGCCTGGACACTTCTCCAGACACTGGTTTTGTCTCCTCTCCTACCGTGGCTTCGGAGGAGGGGGCAACCTACAGTGTGGTGCTGATGAGGACTGCCAAGGCCTTGGGCCTTGAGCTCCCCGTCGCGGCCGTGAGGACTAATCTCCTCACTGAGGTCCTTAAACCGCAGTCAAGCTCGGCCGAGCCTCTGCTGCCCTTTAATGAGGCCTTGACCGACGTTCTTCTGGGCACTTGGTCCAAGCCCGCTACGGGTTCGCCCGTAGATAGGAACGTGGCCAGACGCCACCGCCCAGCCCCGGGCGACCCATGTTTCCTGTCCACGCACCCCACCCCCGAGAGCCTGGTCATCCAGCCCTCTAATTCCCAGACCGCATTCCCGTCCGCCCCGCCGGACAGGGAATCCAAGAGGTATGAGCAGTATGGGAAGAAGATATTCTCATCCCTTAGTCTGGGTCTGCGGTCTTCCAACACCGCATGCCTCTTGGGCCACTACACCCACTCTTTGTGGGATACGGTCGCGGATGTGCTGCCAGAGTGCCCGTTGGAGGTACGGGCCAAACTCGGCCAAGCCCTTGTGGAGGGCCGGGACGCAGCCAAATGTTCAATTAGGTGTGGGCTGGATACCACCGACTCGCTAGGCAGAGTGATGGCAACGACGGTGGCGCTCAGCCTGGCTGAGGTCCGCCAACTTTTCGGCGGATGTCCAGAACACACTCATGGACATGCCGTTCGATGGCCGTCGCCTCTTTGGCGACAAAGCAGACCATGCGCTCGAGCGCTTTAAGGACTCCAGGGCTACGGCCAAGTCCTTGGGCCTCTCGGCCCCGCGCCAGCAATCGGCTGATTATCACTCCTTTCGTGGCCACAGAAGGGGTGCACCCACACGTGCCGCTAGCCACGCTCCGCAGGGCAATACCCAACGCGGTGGCGGCCGTGGTACCCGCCGTCCGGGCGGTAGGGGTCAAAGGCGAGGTCAGTCCACACCTTTCCCCGCAGCATCCGCCTCGAAACCCTCCTAGTCCGTGCTTTCAGGCCCATGTGACGCCAGTGGGAGGCAGGGTTCGCCATCACCACCTCCATTGGCACACTGTCACTTCGGACAGGTGGGTGCTGCAGATCGTCCGAAGGGGCTACTCCCTCCCCTTCGAGACGACTCCTCCAGCCATGCCACCGCAGAACCACCGTGTATCGGGGGATCACTTGCGACTTCTGCAGGAGGAAGTTACGGCCCTCTTGGCCAAGGGGGCCATCGAGCGCGTTCCTGGGCCAGAAGTAGGGTGTGGTTGCTACTCCCACTACTTTCTGGTACCCAAGAAGGGCAAGGGGGGACTACGTCCTATCTTGGATCTACGGAACCTCAACGGCTTCCTCCGGTTGAGAAGTTCAAAATGCTGACACTGGCTCAGGTCTTGGCTGCCCTGGACCCGGCAGACTGGATGGTAGCGTTGGACTTGCAGGACGCTTATTTTCACATTCCCGTCCTGCCGGCCCACCGGCGCTACCTGCGGTTCTTGGTTGGCCACGAGCACTTTCAGTTTACCGTGCTCCCCTTCGGCCTTACCAGCGCCCCACGGGTGTTCACAAAGGTGATGGCGGTGGTCGCGGCTCATCTGCGCAGGTTAGGGGTTTCAGTCTTCCCCTACCTCGACGACTGGCTGTTGAAGGCGGGCTCGCCCCAGACAGTCGTCAGCCACCTCCAGACTACGGCAGATCTCCTGCATCAGCTGGGGTTCTCCATCAATGTGCCAAAGTCACACCTGTGCCCCTCTCAGAAGCTCCTCTTCATCAGAGCAGTTCTAGACTCGGCGCAGTTTCGGGTTTATCCACCCGAACAGCGGGTCCGGGATATTCAGGCTCTGATTCCCATCTTTCAGCCGTTATCCCGGGTCTCGGTCAGGTTGACGCTGCGGCTTCTGGGGCTGATGCCCTCCTGCATCCTACTGGTGCATCACGCCAGGTGGCGGATGCGGGCTCTGCAGTGGGACCTGAAGTTTCAGTGGGCCCAGCATCAGGGCAACCTGTCCGACCACGTCCTGATCTCGGAGGGCACTGCGAGACAGCTGCAGTGGTGGCTCACGGACCGTGATTGGGTCAGCGGCAGATCCCTCTCCCTTCCCCAACCGGAGCACGTAGTTGTGACGGACGCGTCCCTCCAGGGCTGGGGAGGCCACATGGGAGAGGCGGAGATCAGAGGCCTCTGGTCTCCGGCGGAGGCCCGGCTCCACATCAACCTGTTGGAGTTACGGGCGATTCGTCTAGCACTGAAGGCATTCCTCCCCTCTGTCCGGGGGAGTGTAGTGCAGGTGTTCACGGATGTTAGAAAGGCGACCCGGGGGAGGCAGAAGATGTCTGACTGACCACCCCTAGGTCCACCCCTCCGTCGAGAAGTAGCCGAGCGTTACCGAGAGGCCTCCTGAATGAGGGCCCCTCCTAGGATCGTACAGCAGAGTAATCACAACACTACAAACGGACACCACACAGGAGGTCAAGTTCTCAAGCTTTTATAAGTAATAACGGTTGCGGGTTCTTGGCAGTATATACAGCTGGATCGAGGCATCCGTAAAGTCTCGGACAAGGAGGGTAAGGTAGCGGGACAGTCTTACTCTGGGTGGAGGAAGGGATACCCTACGCACAGCTCTCAATCCTCGAGCTGGGGGGTTCCGAGAGGTTCGAGCCGCGGCGGCGCCAGCAGGCTAACAGGATGGTTCAGCAAGGTAGGCCGCGGCAGCGCCAGCAGGCTCTCAGAGGGTTCAGCAAGGTAGGCCGCGGCAGCGCCAGCAGGCTCTCAGATGGTTCCGCAAGGTAGGCCGCGGCAGCGCCAGCAGGCTCTCAGATGGTTCAGCAAGGCAGGCCGCGGCAGCGCCAGCAGGCTCTCAGATGGTTCAGCAAGGCAGGCCGCGGCAGCGCCAGCAGGCTCTCAGATGGTTCAGCAAGGCAGGCCGCGGCAGCGCCAGCAGGCTCTCAGATGGTTCAGGTTACAGGAAGGATGAGTTTGTCTGGTGTCGGCCGTGACAGCGTCAGCAGGGCTTCCAGTCCAGGATACAACTGGCGTCCTACTCCGGGGCTGGCCCAGATATAGGACGGAGGTCCTTTGATGTCCGGACCCTCGCGCCTGGGGGCCAGAGGGGCCGGGATGATGGTGTCCAGACACCCAGCAGGGGGGTGGAGCCAGCGCCCAGGGAGGCCGGAGGGCGATTGATACTAGCCGTCCGGGGACGGCTGGAGGGCCATCGAAACTCCTCTCCCTCCGGGATCTGTCGAGTGGCCACTCGACCACCTGGGTGGACCTTGGTGCCTCGATGTCTGGGCTTCGCTGGGGCCGAGGCCACGTGGTCGTGGCGTGGTGGGCCCAAGATGGAGTCCGGCACGGCCTCGTGCTGAGGTCGTGATGGGCCTACGCTGGGGCCAGGCCGATGACGGGGATCCGGGATGGTAGCTGGATCTGTGGTGTTGGGGCGTGCAGGGTCGGGCAGAAGGGGCCGCCCGAGGTCCGGAGGAGGGCTGATGTCGTCCTGGGCCCGCCATGCGGGAGGGGTAGGACCACGCCATGAGGCCGGGTCCAACACGCGTCCCCCCCAGCTGAAGGCAGGGGAGAGTCACCCATTTTCTTGGGGATTCTCCTCGTCGAGGCGGAAGAATCTGGACAGGCCGTCGGCATTGGCGTGGTCGTTGCCGGGGCGATGCTCCACAGTGAAATCCATCCCCTGCAGAGAAATGGACCAGCGCAGCAGTTTCGGGTTTTCTCCCCGCATCTGCATCAACCAACGCAGGGGCTGGTGGTCGGTCTGGACTCGGAAGTGGGTGCCAAAGAGGTAAGGCCGGAGCTTCTTGAGTGCCCACACCACGGCAAAGGCTTCCCTCTCGATGGTGCTCCACCGCTGTTCTCTTGCCAGGAGGCGTCGGCTGATGAAGGCCACAGGCCGGTCGATTCCTTCGGGGTTAACTTGTGACAGGACCGCCCCGATGCCGTGCTCCGAGGCGTCGGTTTGGACTACAAACTCTCTGCTGTAGTCGGGGGCCTGGAGCACAGGGGCGGTGCACATGGCAGTCTTTAAAGTCTCAAATGCTGTCTGGCACGCAGGGGTCCAGTGCACCTTCTGGGGTAATCTCTTTGAGGTCAGTTCGGTGAGGGGCCCCACAATGCTCCCGTAGTCTTTTATAAATCGCCGATAGTATCCGGTGAGCCCCAGGAAGGCTCGGACGGCGGTCTGGGTGACCGGGGGCTCCCAGGCCCGGATGGCGTCTACCTTTGGTTGGAGGGGAGCTACTTGACCGCTCCCTACTTGGTGTCCTAGATAGGTCACGGACCCTTGGCCTATCTGGCATTTGCTGGCTTTGATTGTCAGTCCGGCCCGCCGGAGGGCCGTCAGGACTTCCCAGAGGTGGGACAGGTGCTCATCCCAGTGAAGGCTGTACACCGCAATGTCATCTAGGTAGGCGGCGCTGTATTCCTCTAGTCCGGCCAGCACCTGGTTCACTAGTCTCTGGAAGGTGGCCGGCGCATTTTTCATGCCGAAGGGCATCACTTTGAAGTGATAGTGGCCATCTGGCGTCGAGAAGGCCGATCGCTCTTGTGCGCCAGGAGTAAGGCCGATCTGCCAATACCCTGCCGTGAGATCGAAGGTGCTGAGGTATCGGGCGGCCCCTAGGCGATCGATCAGTTCATCCGCCCTGGGGAGGGGATGTGCGTCGGTCCTGGTGACTGCATTCAGTCCCCGGTAGTCAACACAGAACCGGAGCTCGGGCGCTGTTCCGGGGGAAGCGGCTTTCGGGACCAGAACAACGGGACTGGCCCAGGGACTGTTGGAGGGTTCGACTACCCCCAGGGCCAACATCTTGGCCACCTCGGATTGGATGCAGGCCCGAACCCGGTCGGGCACTCGAAAAGCTCGTTGTTTCACAGGGGGGCTGTCTCCGGTGTCCACCACCGGGTGACCCCCGGCGTGAGGGAAAACAGATCCGCAAACTGCCCCAGCAGCTTCCGGCAGTCTTGTTGCTGCTCTGGGGTCAGGGTAGAGGAGAGCCGGACCCCTTCGAAGGAGCCGTCTTTCTCGGTGGTGCTGAGGAGATCTGGTAGTGGCTCGGAGTCGTCTTCAGCTCCGTCATCGGTCGCCAGCAGCAGACTCAGTTCAGTGCGTGCAAAGTGCGGCTTGAGCCGGTTAGCGTGTAGAACCCGGAGGGGGTTCCTGGGGGACTCCATGTCTACCAGGTAGGTGACGGGGCTCTTGCGCTCCACCACCTTGAAGGGCCCCGTCCATTTGTCCTGGAGGGCACACGGTTCCACCGGGGACATGACCCAGACTTGCTGGCCCGGCTCGAACTCGATGGACGAGGCGTTCTGGTCATACCAGCGTTTCATTTCCTCCTGACTGGCCTCCAGGTTGGCCTCGGCAAGTTCCCTGAACTTCCGGGTCTGGTTGCGGAGTGTCAGGAGGTACCGGTAGACATCCGGTGGGGCATCTCGAACTGCTGTCTCCCAGCCTTCCTTGACCAGGCTAAGGGGGCCTCGAACCGGGTGTCCGTACAAGAGTTCGAATGGGCTGAACCCCAGGGATTTCTGGGGTACCTCTCGGTAGGCAAACAGGAGGCAGGGCAGCAGGACATCCCATTTGCGCCGGAGGGGCTCTTCTAGGCCCTTGATCATTCCCTTCAGTGTCCTGTTAAAGCGTTCCACTAGTCCATTTCCCTGGGGATGATACGGGGTGGTGAACTTATATGCGACCCCGCACTGTTGCCATAGGGACCGCATATGCTTCGAGATGAAGTTGGACCCCCGATCACTCACGACTTCTCGGGGGAAGCCGACTCGGGAGAAGATGCTCATGAGGGCTCGGCCCACCACGGGGGCCGTGATGGTTCGGAGAGGGATGGCCTCAGGATAGCGGGTGGCATGGTCCACCAGGACGAGGATGAAGCGGTGCCCCTGCGAGGTGCGAGGGTCCAGGGGCCCTACGATGTCTATTCCCACTCGCTCGAAGGGGGTGGTTACCACAGGGAACGGCTGGAGCGGGGCTTTGACTTTCCCCCCGCTCTTCCCGCTGGCTTGACAGGTCGGGCAGGTCCTGCAGTGGTTCTGTACATCAGTGCGCATTTTTGGCCAGTAGAAATGGGTCACCAGGCGGCTGTAAGTTTTGTCCTGCCCCAGGTGCCCGGCGAGGGGCACATCATGTGCTAAGTTCAGGAGGAAGTCTCTGAACCGTAGGGGTACGACCAGCACCCGGCCGGCCCCTAGCTCGGCAATCTTCTGCTCACTGTAAAGGAGGTTGTTGTCCCAGTAGACCCAGTGGGACCCTGCGGGGTCTCCAGCGGCTTGCGTAGCGGCTTGCTGTCGCATCCCCTCGAGGGAGGGGCAGGTTTTCTGTTCCTGCCGGAACTGTTCGCGGGTGGGGCCACCTTCTTGGCGCCATTGAGTGAGTTCTGGGAGGTGGTTGAGCTCGGTGAGATCTTCTTGGTCGGGCCCTTGGGGGCCGGGCTCGGTGTCGGCGTCCTCGGGGACGACGGGTGGTAGAGGTGCGGGCCATTCTGGCTCCTCTGTTGGAGCCTCCACCGCCGGGGCGGAGGCTCGGGCGGACATGGAACGGGTGGTCGCACAGACCCACTCGGGAAGGCCTAGCATCCCCAGGTGCTCTCTTCGTTCGACGCCAGCCCATGGGGAACTTTCCAGGTCGTTCCCAAGGAGGCAGTCCACGGGGGCATCGTCGCGGACAGTTACTTTCAGCACGCCCGACACTCCCCCCCCCCACTCGAAGGGGATGCGGGCCATCTGACACAAAGTTTCGGAGTTATCTGCGGATCGGACTGGGCACAGGACGTTAGGAAGGATCTGTTCCGGGGTCACCAGATGGCAGCGGACCGCTGTCACGCTGGCCCCAGTGTCACGGAGGGCTTCGGTCCGGCGACCATTGATGGTGACCCACTGGCGGTACTTCTGGGTGTTGCCGGGGATCGGCCCTCGGGGGATCATGTCGTGAGTACCCAGGCAGGCTAAGGTCATGGCGGCGGGCTCCCACTCGGCCTGCTCGTGGTCGTGGTCCTCTTCCTCACTTCTTTCTTCACCTAGGGCAGCTGCCGCGATCTGGCGGGCTGGGGGCCCGGTGGTGCCGGGTCGCTGGTTCATCGGGCAGAGGGGGTCATTCGCATAATGACCCTGTCGCTGGCATCTGTGGCACGTAACGTTCGGGCGGGGCCCCGGCCTGGCCGGGGGGCCCCCTCTCCGGCCCAGGGTTGGCGACGTGGAGGTAGGGGATGACCCCTGGGGGGCGTCTCGACCCCGGCTCTGGCCTACTCCGCCACCTCGTGGTCGGTGGTTCCCCGGGGACCCCCGGCCGTAATCTCCCATCGTGTTCCGGGGAACTCGGGTGCTGGCCCATCGGTCTGCCTCGACAGCGAGTTTTCGTGGCTCAGTCAATTTGCTGTCGAGGAGGTGCTGCCGGAGTTCGACGAAACAGTTATTGGACAGGTGTTCCCATAGAATGAGGTCGACTAACTGCTGGTAGGTGGTGACCTGGCAGCCCCGAGTCCACCCCTCGAAGGCTCGACTGTAATAGTTCACGTATTCCACCCACGTGGTACCGGGGATTTTTTTGCAGTCTCGGAATCGCTGCCGGTACATCTCGGGGGTGAGTCCATAGCGAGTGAGGAGGGCGGTCTTCATGTGCTCGTACCAGGTCCTCTCGGTATCAGGGAGCTCCAGCAGGGCGTCTCTCCCTTCGTTGATAAACTTCCCCCACAGGCCGGCACCCCAGTCCCGGAGGGGTACTCGATGGGCGGCCATGGCGACCTCGTAAGCTTTGAACCACTGCTGGATGTCGTCGTTCTTAGAGTACTCTTTGACGACGTCCTTGGGTATGTGCACCTTTGTGTCCACCGGGGGAGGTGAGGTCTTACCCCCGGAGGTGGCAGTCTCGTTTGCCTTGGCTTTAAATTCTAGTTCTTTGAGGACGCGCTCGTGCTCGAGCAGGAGTTTCTTCTCCTCGAGGTCTCTTTGTCTTCGCTTTTCTTCTAGGTCTCCTTCTAGCCGTAGCTGCTCGAGGGCTAGCTTCCTTTCTGCCAGTTGGATCTCTCCTACTTGTCTGAGTCGAGCAAGCTCCAACTCGTGGAGCCGGTTCCTCTCTCGTTCTCGGGCGTCTTCGTGGGAGAGGCCCGTGTTTGGGTTTGCGGGTCTCTCTCCCGCTGGGTTCAGCTGAGCCTCCGGGCCTCCGTTCGGGCCCGGGTTATCTTCACTCGGAGGTGGCGCCTCACCGGCGTCCACCCAGGCCTGCAGGGCCGATTTGAAATCTTCTTTGGTGCTTAAGCCAGTGGTAGCGATGCCTAGATCTTTGCAGAATTGCTTCAGCTCCTTGTGACTGTAGTCTTCCATTTTCTCCTTCTGGAATTCTGTGCTCATGGTCGCAGTGGGTTTTTCTGGGTAGCGAGTGAATCACTCTCTGTACGATCTGCGTGGGCTCGGATCCCGGCGCCTGCCACCAATGTTAGAAAGGCGACCCGGGGGAGGCAGAAGATGTCTGACTGACCACCCCTAGGTCCACCCCTCCGTCGAGAAGTAGCCGAGCGTTACCGAGAGGCCTCCTGAATGAGGGCCCCTCCTAGGATCGTACAGCAGAGTAATCACAACACTACAAACGGACACCACACAGGAGGTCAAGTTCTCAAGCTTTTATAAGTAATAACGGTTGCGGGTTCTTGGCAGTATATACAGCTGGATCGAGGGATCCGTAAAGTCTCGGACAAGGAGGGTAAGGTAGCGGGACAGTCTTACTCTGGGTGGAGGAAGGGATACCCTACGCACAGCTCTCAATCCTCGAGCTGGGGGGTTCCGAGAGGTTCGAGCCGCGGCGGCACCAGCAGGCTAACAGGATGGTTCAGCAAGGTAGGCCGCGGCAGCGCCAGCAGGCTCTCAGAGGGTTCAGCAAGGTAGGCCGCGGCAGCGCCAGCAGGCTCTCAGATGGTTCCGCAAGGTAGGCCGCGGCAGCGCCAGCAGGCTCTCAGATGGTTCAGCAAGGTAGGCCGCGGCAGCGCCAGCAGGCTCCCAGATGGTTCAGCAAGGCAGGCCGCGGCAGCGCCAGCAGGCTCTCAGATGGTTCAGCAAGGCAGGCCGCGGCAGCGCCAGCAGGCTCTCAGATGGTTCAGCAAGGCAGGCCGCGGCAGCGCCAGCAGGCTCTCAGATGGTTCAGGTTACAGGAAGGATGAGTTTGTCTGGTGTCGGCCGTGACAGCGTCAGCAGGGCTTCCAGTCCAGGATACAACTGGCGTCCTACTCCGGGGCTGGCCCAGATATAGGACGGAGGTCCTTTGATGTCCGGACCCTCGCGCCTGGGGGCCAGAGGGGCTGGGATGATGGTGTCCAGACACCCAGCAGGGGGGTGGAGCCAGCGCCCAGGGAGGCCGGAGGGCGATCGATACTAGCCGTCCGGGGACGGCTGGAGGGCCATCGAAACTCCTCTCCCTCCGGGATCTGTCGAGTGGCCACTCGACCACCTGGGTGGACCTTGGTGCCTCGATGTCTGGGCTTCGCTGGGGCCGAGGCCACGTGGTCGTGGCGTGGTGGGCCCAAGATGGAGTCCGGCACGGCCTCGTGCTGAGGTCGTGATGGGCCTACGCTGGGGCCAGGCCGATGACGGGGATCCGGGATGGTAGCTGGATCTGTGCTGTTGGGGCGTGCAGGGTCGGGCAGAAGGGGCCGCCCGAGGTCCGGAGGAGGGCTGATGTCGTCCTGGGCCCGCCATGCGGGGGGGTAGGACCACACCATGAGGCCGGGTCCAACAACGGACAACACCACCGCCATGTGGTACTGCAACAAACAGGGCGGGGTGGGGTCGTGGACCCTTTGCCAGGAGGCTCTGCGCCTCTGGCAATGGCTGGAACGCCAGGGCGTGACCCTGGTGGCTCAGCACCTGGCAGGTTCTCTGAACGCCAGGGCGGACAAGCTCAGCCGTCGGTGCATGATGGATCACGAATGGCGTCTGAACTCGGACGTGGCGCAAGGCCTCTTTCAGCAATGGGGAGAGCCTTGGTTAGATCTATTCGCCACCGAAGAGAACGCGCAATGTCATCTGTTCTGCGCGTTGGAATTTCCAAGGCGGCACTCGCTCGGAGACGCTTTTCGTCGCGAGTGGAGTTGCGGTCTGTTGTACGCCTTTCCGCCTATACCACTTCTGCCCAGAGTGCTGAAGAAGATCAAGCGCGACCGGGCCCATGTCATCCTTGTGGCTCCGGACTGGGCAAAAAGGTACTGGTATCCAGAGCTACTCAGTATGTCAGTCGATCCCCCGGTTCGTCTGCCTCTTCAGGAGGACCTTCTGTCGCAGCAGCAGGGGACGGTCCTCCACCCGAACCTGTCCAGTCTCCACCTCCATGCTTGGCGATTGAGCGGCGACAGTTGAGGCCATTTGACTTGCCTCCTGAAGTCTGTAACGTCATTCTGGCAGCCAGGCGTCCCTCCACAAAGTCGGTATACGCCTGCAGGTGGAACAGATTTGTGGCATGGTGCACAGCAAAGGCTGTGGATCCTCTTGCTGCCCCTCTTTCTGAGGTTCTTCTCTTCCTTCTTTCTCTTGCCCAGCAGGGCTCTGCTCTGGGCACTATCAAGGGCTACCTTTCTGCCCTTTCAGCCTTTCTCAGGCTACCTGATCATCATCTTGTGTATTCAGGCATGCTACTCCTTGGCTAGGAAGGAGCCCCCTGCTGGATTGCGGGCTCATTCTACCCGAGCCACGGCAACTACCACTGCCCTGGGCAGGGGTGTGCCCTTACAAGACATCTGTCAGGCAGCTACGTGGGCATCGCTGCGCACGTTTGCAAGACACTACTGCCTGGACAGCCAAGTCCGGAGGGATGGCTTCTTTGGCCGTTCCGTCCTCCAGGACTTTCTGGTGTGATTATTGGTTCGCAGACCCTCCACCGGGGTTGGTATTTCTGGGGTATCTATTCTAAGGTGAGGAATCTAATACTAACGTGTCTCTTTCAGATGCACAAGTTACTACTTGTGTAACGATATATCTGTAAGAGACATTAGTCAGTATTAGATTCCTTACCGACCCACCCATCCTCCCCGTTCTGCGAACCAATATCTAGGGTTAGGGTTGTCCCCTTTCAGGGCCCTAATTTCAATGGCACCAGTGTTGGTTTTTAACATGGCTCTGCGTTTCTGGCGCGGAAAAGCTGTGTCTAAGAACTGACGTCAGCACGCTGAGGCGGCGTCTAAGTACTCCGACGACGTCATCACGGCGCCGACGACGGACGCGGAGCCGCAGACGACGCCTACCCACGCGTCAGTCTGGATCCGGAAACTTTTGCGTAGCAGTACCCCTGCGCGTCGGTAGGCGTCGTCTGCAGGCGTCCCCTGCGGCTCCGCGTCCGTCGTCTGCGTCGTGCGCCGTGATGACGTCGCTGGAGTATATAGACGCCGCCTCCGCGTGCTGACGTCAGTTCTTCTTTTTTCCGCGCCAGTTAGCGCAGATCCGAAGAGCAGTACTCCGGTCTTTTGACCAAAGTTTTTTGATTACTATCTAACTCTTAAGGTGCCGGTAGGATGCCCGGTTTTAAGAATTGTGACGGGTGTGACCGTACGATGTCGGTCACCGACCACCATCGACTCTGCCTCCGGTGCCTGGGCCCGGACCACGACGTGGAGTCCTGCGTCGACTGCCGGGCCTTAACAGGTAAGGCTAGACGGGAGCGGTCCCGCAAGCTACTCGAGCTCCGGGTGTCGGCCCCGCGTCGAGAGCGGTCCCGGTCCGGTCGGAGGTCGAGGGAGCGGTCGAGAGAACGGTCGCGGAGCCGCCACGAGTGCTCCGGAAGTCGTCACCATTCTTCCGGTTCCTCAGGTAAGAAACACAAGAAGTCGGGGCGTCGTCATCGCACCCCCGACTCCCCCCGACGCTCGCGCGATGCGGCCGGGGGTTCGGGTAGCCCCACCCCCGCGGCCCCGCGTGGGTCGCCGACGCTGCCTGCTCCATACCCGTCGGTCCCTGGGCAAGGCGCGTCGCGCGAGGAGATAGAGGAGTTCCTCATGGCCATGAGGGCGCTGTCTCCTCCGGCGGGGCCTACGGCGCCTGCGGGCCCGGTGGTCCCGTCCGGGGGCCCGAGCGGTTCGGGTGCTCCTGCCCCGACGCTGTCGGGTGCTCCGGCCCCGACGCCGCTGGGTCCTTCGGGGTCGACGCCGGCTGGTCCACCGGCCTCTCCGGCGCCGATTCCATCGGGGCAACTCGTGGTGCCGCCTCCGCGCGTGGTGCCGCGACTCCGTCGCCGGCTCCGGCCAGCGTCGGGGCGCCGGCTCCGGGCGGCGCCATCCCCATTCCCTCTCCTACTTCGAACGCGGAGTCGGACTGGCGTCGACCGACGCGGAGTCGGACCGGCGTCGCCCGACGCCGAGTCCGGCGCCGATGGGGCCCATTGACCCCGAGGAGCCGGTCTACATCGTTGACTCAGAATATGGTGAGGATGTAGATTATGGAGAGGGTTGGGAGGGGTCTGAGGACCCTCTGTCACGCGAGTGTCAGTACGACGTGGACTGGACAGGTGACTTGGGTGAGGCCAGTGGTCTGGACGATTCTCCTAACCCTAGTTTTGTCTCGCCTCCTACTGTGGCTTCGGAGGCTGGGGCTGCTTATTCAGTGGTGTTGATGAGGGCTGCCAAGGCTTTATGCCTTGAGCTCCCCGTCGCGAAAGTGAGGCCTAACATCCTCACCGAGGTCTTCAAACCGCAGTCATGCCCACAGGAGCCTCTGCTGCCGTTCAATGAAGCCTTGACAGACGTTCTTTTGGGCACGTGGTCCAGGCCCGCTTCAGGTTCGCCTGTTGATAGGAACGTGGCCAGACGCCACCGTCCGTGTCCGGACGACCCTAAGTTCCTGTCCACCCATCCCACCCCTGAGAGTTTGGTGATCCAGGCCTCGACTTCCCAAACCGCATTCCCATCGGCCCCGCCCAACCGGGAATCAAAGAGGTACGACCAGTATGGAAAGAAGGTCTTCTCGTCCCTGAGTCTGGGACTGCGGTCTTGCAACACCGCATGCCTCTTGGGCCGCTACACCCACTCTCTGTGGGATACGGTCGCGGAGTGTCTGCCGCAATGCCCGCAGGAGGTACGGGACAAGCTCAACCAGGCCTTGGTTGAAGGCCGGGACGCGGCGAGGTATTCGATAAGGTGTGGTCTTGACACGACCGACTCGCTGGGCAGAGCGATGTCCACGACGGTGGCGATTCGTCGCCACGCCTGGCTGAGATCCGCCAACTTTTCGGCAGATGTCCAAAATACTTTGATGGACATGTCGTTCGATGGCAGTCGCCTGTTTGGCGACAAAGCGGACCACGCACTTGAGCGCTTCAAGGAATCCAGGGTCACGGCCAAGTCCTTGGGTCTCTCGACCCAGCGCCAGCAAACGGGTTCGTTTCGCTCCTTTCGTGGCCAGGGAAGGGGCGGTCCCACACGTACTGCCAGCCACGCACCGCAGAACACTTCTCAACGCGGTGGCGGCCGTGGATTCCGCCGTGGAGGCGGTCGGGGACAGCGGCGAGGTCAGACCACACCTCCCCCCGCAGCGACAGCCTCCAAATCCTCCTAGTCCGCACTTTCAGGCCCATGTGACGCCAGTGGGTGGCAGGGTTCGCCATCACCACTCCCGCTGGTGCACTATCACATCGGACAGGTGGGTGCTGCAGCTCGTCCGAAGTGGCTACTCCCTCCCCTTCGAGACCACTCCTCCAGCCATGCCACCGCAGAACCACCGTGTGTCGGGGGACCACTTGACACTTCTGCAGGAGGAAGTTACGGCCCTCCTACTTTCTGGTACCCAAGAAGGACAAGGGGGGCCTGCGTCCTATCTTGAATCTACGGAGCGTCAACGGCTTCCTCCGGAAGGAGAAGTTCAAGATGATGACTTTGGCTCAGGTCTTGGCTGCTCTAGACCCGCAAGACTGGATGGTGGCGTTGGACTTGCAGGATGCGTATTTTCACATCCCCGTCCTGCCGGCCCACCGGCGTTACCTGCGGTTCACGGTAGGCCACGAGCACTTTCAGTTTATCGTGCTCCCATTCGGCCTTACCAGCGCCCCACGGGTGTTCACGAAAGTGATGGCGGTGGTCGCAGCTCATCTGCGCCGGTTAGGGGTTTCAGTCTTCCCCTACCTCGACGACTGGTTGTTGAAGGCGGGCTCGCCCCAGACAGTCGTCCACCACCTTCAGATGACGGCAGACCTCCTGCACGAGCTGGGGTTTTCCATCAATGTGCCGAAATCACACCTGTGTCCCTCTCAAAAGCTCCTTTTCATCGGAGCGGTTCTCGACTCGGCGCAGTTTCGGGTTTATCCTCCGGAACGGCGTGTAGGAGAGTAGGGTCTGCAATCCTATGATCACCCAGATTTTTGCTTTTTTTGCTTCACTGGTTTACGACTTCCCTGGCTGTGGGCCTGCTAATCAGACCCACAGCCTAGCTGTTCTCTCTATTCCAAATTGTACCCAGGTACTGAATTGGCACTGGGCCCTCTCTAAGTCCCTGTACCCAGGGCTGAGGTGCACCCAGAAGTCTCCCAGGGGCTGCAGCATGTATTATGCCACCCCTGGGCTGACTAACTAAACAGACACAACTGGCTGCTTGACAGCTGGGGCAAGGTGGTGTAATCACCCTTTGCTTTAGATATAGTATACCTATATCTAAACCTAAATGGACACACAGACCTCCTATCAGTCACTCCTATGGCAGGCCTTGACAATCCTGAAGGCAGAGTGCTTGGAATCGTGTGAGATGGTGCCCTGGCATGAGCTGAGCCTGTCTGCGGCTTTCGGGACCCATCCCTTAGCCGTTTCCATGATATCGCATACCATATACTCTTAAGTGCATTATAATCCTCGCGGTTATATGCCAACTCTGATATCGCTTTATAAAAACATGTCGAGTAAGGTGTCATACGAATTGGAATACTAACCCCTCGCCACTTCTGGCGACGGGGTTAGCATTCCACCCTTCTAGAGGGACACGACATGTATGTAACCTATAACCCCGGTTAAAGTCAGACAGAGCCTTAGCTCCACAAAATGGATGCTGCCACCGAGACACAAGTCTGCCCTCCTGCTGCTGGGAGTCCTCCCAGAGCAGGAGGCAAGGACAAAGGGTTTCCTGCCAGGGGCGGTGCCAGCACCGTCCCAGACAGGGTTTTGTGTATTCTAGGTAGGCAGGGCTTTAGAGGAAGGTGACTGCAAGTGGCACCCCGGTGCTCACTGTGCATAGGCCGGATTGAACCAGTTCCAGGGGCACTCCAGCCCCTGATCTGGGGAAAGCCCGCCAAAGGAGAGGGGTGTAACCACCCCCCTCCTAGTCCCACCCATAGGGCAGGACTTAGTCGCGTGCCAGCCCCTTTTTGCAGGATAAAGGTAGGAACTGGCCCCCTTCCAAATCAGATCATCTTTGAATCCTGAAACTACTTTCCACGAAAGGAACTCAAGACTTCTTCCCAAGATTCTCCCTTGTGACTAAGGAGTAGTCACCCTGCAGCAGCAGGCACCAACCAAGCACCGCGGTTTGTTGCCAGTCTCTCCTTCGGATCAAGACTGCTCCAGCACGACGAGAACCGGCTTCCCTGGCACCTCTGACCTCTACCTACATCGTCAGCTACGCTGAGATTCGTGGGTGTGACGAGATTCGAGGGACCGGCCATCTTCAGAACTGCACGACGCTTGTCCAGCACGACCACCGAGTGACCCTCGACTGAGTGCTTTGGGGTAAGAGAAGCCCCGACCCCGAGCAGCTCCAGCACCGAAGTTCAGCCCCCCTGCATCCACGAGATCTGCGTGGGGCCCTTCTGCTTTTTGCTGCTCACCGCGTTGTCCAGGTCGCTTGCCCGTTGGCTAGTGGCCCTCTCACGACGCTCCACGACGACAACCACTGCTGGTCTGGTTGCTCCAGACTAGCCCTTGCTCCCCTCCAAAAGAGGAGCACCCTGGTCCACTCAAGACGCCATTTTAGGTCCACCGCGTGGGCCTTGCATTTGCCAAGACTTGTTGCCCAATCCTGGGTCCAGCGACGTGGACAGCAAGTACCTTCGTGGGACAGCTCGCATCTCCATCCTGGTCGCCGACAACGCCTCCTGGTCCGAGAGACTGCAGAGCCCAGCAGCGCCCACTCACCTGGCTGAGGTGACTTCGTCCGGTGCCATCCTGGTGCCCACTCAAATCACTGGCTAGTGATTCAGAACTTGGTCCCCTCTGCTTACAGGTTTCTTCTTCCCTGATCCAGGCTTGGATCCCCACGAACTTTCTTCACCGGCCGCCTGCCAGCAACTTCTTTCTTCAGGCTCCTGGATCTTCAACGAGGGTTTCCGACGCAACTTCAACCCTATGCAGCCGCAGCCCCTGGGCTAGGTAACCTGAGTATTCCGGTGCTCCAGCATAGTCCAACACCCTAAGTGTTCGGATCCACTCCCGTTTTCGACCCACCTAGTCGGATTCGCCCGAGAACAGTAACTTAGCAACTGCTAGCCTCCATAGACTTTTTCCCGCCTTACGCGTGAGAGTTCCCACTCTGCACACGACGTCCACAGGCCTCCTGCATCTAATCCCAGTGTTTAGAATTGTAGGCCTAGAGATTCCTGAGTCTAGAAAAGTATTACTTACCTGCTAGCAAGTTCGCATTCCACTTACTGAGTATATGGTTTTTCGTGCCCCTAGGGCATCTGTGTAAATTGTGCGACTTAAAGTATTTTCGTAAGAGTTTTGTTGTGTGCTTAGCTCCCTGACTCATAAAGAGTTCAGGGTAGACTTGTTATAAATAAATATCTGTTTATTTTCATAACAACTTGTGTGGTGTCCTTTCACTTGGTGTTCAAGGGGTAATGTGATGGTAAAACAGCTGGCTTAACACGCCCTCTAGAGTCTTAGCCTTAGACTGCTCGTATCCATGCTACTAGGATAGCTGGTCTATAAGGTTGACTTGTAACCAATCATCAATAAGGGTTGTTTGGACTGATACATAGTGATCACTAGAATAGTGAGCACTGCATATCAGGCCAACTTCTCACACGGCGGGTCCGGGATATACAGGCTTTGATTCCCATCTTTCAGCCGTTATCCCGGGTTTCGGTCAGGTTGACGCTGCGGCTGCTGGGGCTGATGGCTTCCTGCATCCTTCTGGTGCATCACGCCCGGTGGCGGATGCGGGCTCTGCAGTGGGACCTGAAGTTTCAGTGGGCCCAGCATCTAGGCAACCTATCCGACCATGTCCTGATCTCGGAGGGCACTGCGAGACAGTTGCAGTGGTGGCTTACGGACCGCGATTGGGTCAGAGGCAGATCCCTCTCCCTTCCCCAACCGGAGCACGTAGTTGTGACGGACGCGTCCCTCCAGGGCTGGGGAGGCCACTTGGGAGAGGCGGAGATCAGAGGCATCTGGTCTCCGGCGGAGTCCCGGCTCCATATCAACATGTTGGAGCTGCGGGCGATTCGCCTAGCACTGAAGGCATTCCTCCCCTTTGTCAACTAGAGTGTAGTGCAGGTGTTCACGGACAACACCATTGCCATGTGGTACTGCAACAAGCAGGGCGGAGTGGGGTCGTGGACCCTTTGCCAGGAGGCCCTGCGTCTCTGGCAATGGCTGGAACGTCAGGGCGTGACTCTGCAGGTTCAACACCTGGCAGGTTCTCTGAACGCCAGGGCGGACAAACTCAGCCGTCGGTGCTCGGTGGATCACGAATGGCGTCTGAACTCGGACGTGGCGAAAGGCCTCTTTCTGCAATGGGGAGAGCCTTGGTTAGATCTATTCGCCAAAGAAGAGAACGCGCAATGTCATCAGTTCTGCACGTTGGAGTTTCCAAGACGGCACTCGCTCGGCGACGCCTTTCGGCGCGAGTGGAGTTGCGGTCTGTTGTACGCCTTTCCGCCTATACCACTTCTGCCCAGAGTGCTGAAGAAGATCAGGCGCGACCGGGCCCAAGTTATCCTTGTGGCTCCGGACTGGGCTCGAAGGTACTGGTATCCCGAGCTACTCAGCATGTCAGTCGGTCCCTCGATTCGCCTGCCCCTTCAGGAGGACCTTCTGTCGCAGCAGCAGGGGACGGTCCTCCACCCGAACCTGTCCAGTCTCCACCTCCATGCGTGGAGATTGAGCGGCGACAGTTGAGGCCATTTGACTTGCCTCCTGAAGTCTGTGATGTGATTCTGGCAGCCAGGCGTCCCTCCACAAAGTCGGTATACGCCTGCCGGTGGAACAGATTTGTGGCATGGTGCACAGCAAAGGCTGTGGATCCCCTTTCTGCCCCTCTCTCCGAGGTTCTCCTCTTTCTTCTCTCTCTTGCCCAGCAGGGCTCTGCTCTGGGCACTATCAAGGGCTACCTTTCTGCCCTTTCCGCCTTCTTAAGGCTACCTGATCAGCCATCTTTGTTCAAGTCCCCTATTGTAACGAGATTCTTGAAGGGCATCACGCACATGTATCCACCTGTTCCGTTCGTGATGCCTCAGTGGGACTTGAACCTGGTTCTGACTTTCTTGATGTGCGCTCCCTTTGAGCCGCTTCATTCCTGTCCTCTCCGTCTCCTGACTTTAAAGACGGCCTTCCTGGTTGCCATCACCTCTGCCAGGAGAGTGAGTGAGCTCCAGGCTCTTTCTGTCAAACCTCCTTTCATGTCCATTCATCCAGACAAGGTGGTTCTGAGAACTAGACCTTCTTTCCTGCCCAAAGAAGTTTCTGCTTTTCACATCGGGCAGTCCATCACCTTACCCTCCTTGTTCCCGCCTCCGCATCCTTCAAAAGATGAAGAGCTGCTCCATCGTCTGGACCCAAAACGTGCGCTTTCATTTTATATGGATCGCACACGCCAGTTCCGGGTGGATGACCAACTGTTTGTTGGCTACGTGGGTGAGAAGGGAAGGGCGGTACAGAAACGGACCATCTCTCGGTGGGTCGTCCTGTGCATCAAAGCGTGCTACTCTTTGGCTCGGAAGGAGCCTCCTGTTGGGCTGAGAGCCCATTCCACTCGGGCCACGGCGGCTACTACTGCCCTGGGCCGGGGAGTCCCTTTGCAGGACATTTGCCAGGCGGCTACGTGGGCCTCGCTGCACACCTTTGCGAGGCACTACTGCCTGGACAGTCAAGTCCGGAGGGATGGCTTCTTTGGCCGTTCGGTCCTCCAGGACTTTCTGGTGTAGGATTGTATTGGTTCGCAGACCCACCACCGGGGTTGGTATTGCTGGGGTATCTATTCTAAGGTAAGGAATCTAATACTAACCTGTTTCTTTCAGATGAACAAGTTACTTACCTTCGGTAACGATATATCTGTAAGAAACAGTAGTTGGTATTAGATTCCTTACCGCCCCACCCATCCTCCCCGTTCTGCGAACTGATACCTAGGGTTAAGGACATCCCTTTCAGGGCCCTAGTTTCGAATGGCACCAGTGTTGGTTCTCACATGGCTCTGCGTGTTCTGGCGCGGAAAAGCTGTGTGCAAAGAACTGACGTCAGCGCGCGGAGGCGGCGTCTATATACTCCAGCGACGTCATCACGGCGCACGACGCCGACGACGGACGCGGAGCCGCAGGGGACGCCTGCAGACGACGCCTACCGACGCGCAGGGGTACTGCTACGCAAAAGTTTCCGGATCCAGACTGACGCCTGGGGATATTCTAAGGTAAGGAATCTAATACTAACTACTGTTTCTTACAGATATATCGTTACCGAAGGTAAGTAACTTGTTCTTTACTTTTAAACATATTCATCTAAAGCGCAGCATGCCACCATTGCTACAATTCCAATCTAACCCACATAATTCCACTACACACCACATGCATACACTCTATAACACATGGCTAAAAGACATTGCCATTTACAATGCCATTAGCTCTAACTCAAATAAATCCGAGACCTATTGCATTTCCAATGCTTGTTTTTTCCCTTGGTTTCCTACTTGTGTTTAGTGCTGGTTTCCTTTTCTGTTGCAGAGCATTCTTGCAGAGGCCGCCGCTCCCCCCGAAGGGGGGGGGGAGGTTCAGGGGCCGGCGCCATAACCCACGCCGAGCCCCAGTGGAAGAACCAGTTCTGGGTGCCCAAAAGCGCCCAGAAGCAGCAAGTGAGGCACACCACCCCTCGCGGGAGCACCACGGTGGCGCCAAAAAAAAAACCCAGCCAATGGGGGGGGCTTGCTAGGTACAACCCCCCCCAATGGGGGAGCAGTACCTGGGTGGCGGGAAGAGCGAGGGGGGATATAAGCATCCGCTCCCCCAGATAGCTCCTAACTTCGTGGAGCGGGGAAGCACCTTCATTTTCTGGAGGACTGTACATTTCGTAGCACGAGGCGAAGCTCTGCCGAGGGAGACTGAAGAAAAGCCAGAATTTCTAGCCAAGGAAACCAATCCGTGTATTACCCGTCTACCGAAGAGGCGAAGCCCTGCCAGTTTTGTTGGGGTATGGGGACACGACAAAAGCGAGGGAGGTGCGCCCACTCACAGCCCGCAAGATACTTTTCAGCTGGAACCCTCAAGATGCTGCCTGTGGCTGCAGCGAAACTATGATGCAGTGGCCCTCTCTGTCTGGTGACAGTAAGGGGACGGGGGGCTGGAACCCACTGAACGGCTGCGGGCGGGAGTCGCTGGAGGTCTCCACCCGCAACCAGGAGGTTTGTGGGCCAGGTAGATAATCTCGGGGCCCGCATAGTGCTTATCGGAACAGGGCCCCCGAGGCGCAGCCTTTGTTGAGGCCCGGCGGTCTGTCCGGGTCCGAGTGGGCGCCAAGGGAGCACGGAACAGAAGCTGCCTGGCTTCGCGGAGCTCAGCCCGCGGAGGGGGAGAGGATGTAACCTTACGGCTAGAGCTGCCGACTTTGGAGCTCGGGAACCAGGTTCGATCCTCGGCTCCGGCTCAGCATCTTGTGAGTCTGGGCACTTAATCTCCCCGTGCCTACCGAAAATTAATTAACGTATCTTCGGACCTCGCAGCGAAGCAGGTTGTGACGAAATTGGAGCTCATGTAAAGCGCTTTGATACAGGTTGTCTCCCTTCTAGCGTATCTTTGAACCTCGCAGCGAAGCAGGTCGTAGGCGGGTGGTAGTGCACAGTAGAACGTTGCGGGAGTTCCACCCATGAGCGGCGCAGAAAGCCCGCGTTTTCCCGCGTCTTCAAACTTACCCAGCGAACCGTCTACCACGAAAGGTGAACAGCTATAAGAAACCAGGCCGCCAGATAAAGCAACACTGGAATGCGCACGTCCACCGCCGGTGCAACAAAAAAAAAACTGCAGAGGGAAGAGGAGGCTGGGAGCGAGCGACGCAGTTTAAGACCCCCCCTACCAGCTCCACAGGCAACGGGGGAAGACGAAGCGCAGGGCGGTACAAGACACCGGCTGTGTCAAGGTAAGGGATCAAACAAAGGAGCGTGCGAGAGTTACCCAAAAATTGAATTATACCCCGTTTAATTTACTGAGTGAAGGGTGCTTGCTACGCTGTATGCATATAGCAAAAGAGGTTTAACCAGGGGCGGTTTCTCCTTGAGGGCGTCGGGGCTCCGCCCCCTTAACTTTAGCTGGCACTCGTCAAACAAGCAAAGTGTTGTGTTTCACTGTTTTGTGTTCGTGACACAGTGAACACACACAGCCTAAAAATGCAGTTTTTTCTTTTTTTTTTCAGGGTCGGGGTGCGCACACACTACCTGCGATGATTCATTCTGCAGCGAGGCTGACGATCTCAGAGTGGCAATGTCTACAGCTTTTGCCGGCTGATGATCTCACCGCCCTGGGGCTTGTGATGTCATCAACTCGGCAAAAGCATGGAGTTGCGGACCAGTCTCCACCCCCTGATGCCGTGGGGATGAAATCAGCCCTGGGCGTTTTCAGTGAAGCCCTGTAATCCCGGGGCTTCACGTCAATCAGAGAATGGAGAATTGGTCACACCGCCCATTCCCAACTCGTCACTGTGACGAGTTGGGAAAGGGTGGGGTTAAGGCTGTAAACACACTGGAAGCAGCCATCTCGAGTCTGCGCAGACTCGATTTCTCAGCTTCCAGTGTGTCACACGTGGGTTTGTTTCAGAGCAGCCAGAAACCAACTTGTGGTCGGACATAGGCAGGCGAGTTTAGTTGTTTCAGGTATTTGTTTTTATTACTGTTTAAAAATAAAAACACGTTTTTTTTCATTGTGGCCTCACACGACCTACCCCTTTTCACACTCTCTTCTTCCTCCCACATTCCAGCGCCTGTTGAAAAATGACGAGTCCCCCCCTTTTCCCCCTTGCTGTTCACTCGCTCCTTTCCTTTCACACCGGCCCTCCTGCACACATTGCCTGCCAGCTACGTGATAATGTGCAGTGTTTTCTGTAATGGCCCGGCTTTAGCACTAATTACATAGTGCTGTGGGTGCCAGAGGGTGTCCTGGCTAACACACCTATATCATGGGCCATGGAACACCATAGCTGCCAAGGTTTCAGGTTGCTATGAGTGACATTTCTATAATTGTAGTGCGATTATGAGTGACATTTCAACAACTATGAGTGACACTGTATCTCGAGTAAAATTAAGCACAGAAGACGAGGGTAACAAATATCAGAAATTACACCCATCTGAGCAACGAGAAACTACGAAGTTAACCGCTGCAAAGCACCAGAAATGGAAGGGCACTAACCTAGTGCCCTTGTAAAGTCAGAGGCACAACACTACTGTTAACTGCTTTAACTAGTTAAAATATCTAAAACACTCCTAAAAACGATTCATAAGCAACAGCTCTGTTACCTATGGTTTTTCACCATTATTTTCGCCATGCAAGCCGTGGAGCAAAGCTCTTTCTATGATGTTGACTGAAGGAGCTAAATCTGTTTGCCTATTTCTGAATTACACATGCAGCGCAAACGGTGTAATTCATAAGGATTTGTGCTGTGTTTTTTTACACCAATGCTAAATTACTAAAAGAAATCGTCATGACATAGGGGCAAGTTGAAAAACATTTAGTATATGTTAACAATGTGAAGCGCAATCAGACATCGCAAGAGAGAACGTCATATTGTTGTTATATAAGCAATAAATGATATGCCCATATGTGTGCATATTTTATACCATCAGAGCATCCTATTTTTAGCCTCTTGATACCAATGGCTCGTCAATTATTGCATTGACTGGGTTACTGAAGCCCTTGAGTAAGTGGTTCATTAGATGTAAAAAGCACCCGGTTCTCGGCCGCTTACTATCAGATGTACCTTTTCTAAAAGGAACGTGCGGATTTGTGTGCACAGGGTAATATATTAAAAAGGGGGGGCGCACAGTTGCCATTTACCCAGGTGATTTTTCTTCTGTTTATGCGCAGTTCTTAATCGGGTGGCCAAATAATTGTGTGCCAGTGAAAAAATGTGGGTGCCAAGGTAATTTTACAAACTTAGTCTAAATGACGCAGTTTTCATTCTTGATGTATTAGGTATATAGCGAGGTCAGGGGAAACAAAAAAAATAAGGCAGCTGTCGATGTCGTTGGTGCGAAAGTGACTGTCAGACATTCACTGGCTCGGCGGGCGGCATGCAGTCTCTCAGAGGCTGTTGAAGTCAGTCGGTCTCGAATCAGAAGGCACACTGGACTGTGAGAGAGGCTGTTGAAGTCAGTCTGTCTCGAGAGGGTCATTCTGTGCTAGAGGCTGCACTGTGCGCAGTCTGGAAAGAGGCCTGCTTTCCCTGGTATTTAAAGAAAAGCACCACCTGCTCCAAAGTACAAGTGTTACAAGGCGACAGCAACAATCGCAGGGGGCCCGGCCGGGCAGGTAGGAAACTGATCCAGGGTCATACTGCCAGGGCCTCGGTCACCTGTTGGTGGATGGGCCGGTATTATAAGGGCACAAATAGAAGGGGAGCTCAAACCAACTGAACACAGGCAGAAACGACCTGCAAGCTTTCACAAGCCTTAGTACGCGCATTGGGCCCGGGCTTGTTTTTCTGGCAATCAATCGATGGCCGCACTCTCTGACCCACGTGGGACCCAGGTTCAGTCTTGAAGGATGGAGGAGGCCCCTACACTGATTTCAGCTGCGTCACCCATCGTAATTATAGGCAGCTGACAGTCTAGGTCACAGCCGACAGGCTGTGGTATTTCAAATACACACTCTTTGACAACTCAAGGAATCAAAATAAAAAAACATTAATTATAACTTAGCGTCCTAGAGCCCCGTGCTCCAACTGTCCACCCGCTCGCTACCTCAGTTTAGTTGCACCACATATGCTAGTCTTTCAATAACCGATATAGCAGAAGTTTACTTTAAGACAGATTAATGCTGGCTCTATCTTTTTCAGGCACTTACTTCTTGAAGGCAAGCCGGCGCTGCTCATGCTGCAAAAGGGAATGATCATTCGGCTGGACCCCCTGCGGCCGCGGCGGCCGGCCTGCCAGCATGAGAGAGGCTGTGAGCAGCAGGCAGGCAGCCTGCACTTTCAGATCCCCCGCCGCTTTACAATCTTCCTGTTCCTGGGCCGGACGTGACGGCACTCTACCGCCGCACTTCCGGATTAAAATCCCGGCCCCCCTGGTGACACGGTCGGTGATTGGCTGGCTAATAGCGCTCGCCTCTCAGAGCTGAGCACTGCAGTGTAGCCTGGTTAACTGTAGGGACACACAGAAGTAGGCGCACGTCGGAGCAACAGAGAGCCACGGGCACAGTGACAGAGGCGCCGCTGGTGGCTCGCCTGGCAGCAGGTGCAAAATGCGTGACATTGCATTTCAGTGCGGTGATGCGGATCACCGCACTGCAATGCGTGAGCGTCACACCTGTTGCGTGACGCTTGGCAGGACTGGAACACTCGTGTAAAATCACTGCAGCTCACTGATGGACTACTGACTGTTCGTTAACTCCCTGACATAGTTTCTTAATCTTTGACAAGCAGTAGGTGTAACAGTTCAATCCCTTTGTCGTTTGTTTGTTTCTAAATTCAATTGGATGCAATATTAATACTTCCCTAGTGATTTCCTTGGTTTTCTCGCCAATGATGAAATTAGCATTTGAATTTTCTAATTTCTACTCCCCTTATTTAATTGTGTTCATTAACATTGCGTCCACTGTGCACCACAGCGTGCAAACAAAACTTCACCCTCTGTATTTATGTATGCATGTACATTGCATTTCAATAGGCAAAAGCCAATACCCTGACTGGTTTTCATTATTAGAGCTTTCTTTCAATTTAACTGTGAATTTAAACGAATAACCAGTGATATGGCCGCTGTGGAAAGCCTTGAGTGGTGTAGTTGTCGGCAAGGACTTTTTGGAAAACTCTTGGAAGCCCTTGTGTCACTTGTGATATTTTAAGGAGGAGGGGGCCAAGCTTTACTTGCTAGGTAAAGTTTCAGAGGAATAACGTAACCACTAGAGTACAGTTTTGTCTATGCCAAAAGTGTTCACTGGCACATTAGATTATTTTTTTTAAATCTACTTTATCGAATACATAAAGCATGTCTACGAGGATACTTACTCTGGTCATTGTGGAAAGCAGTTGTTATTTAATGCTTAGTAATGTATTTTCGGTACCGCTACACAGTCTGAACCTTGACTGAAAGTCACTGCGGAGGTTATTTGTTTCCAAATAATTTGATAATTGTGAGCTAACAGCAGTTCTGAGGATTTTAGTGCTAGGTGATAAAGGGACATCGGTCTGTAGTTGGGTAAAGTTTGATTCATGGGCAGTCAGTTTCTGAATAAGCTGGGTAAATATGACATCCAAGCGTTTGAGGGACAATCCCCAGTAACGTGTGTAGATCAGTTTGATAACAGACTAGAACAGTTTGATGTTTTTTCGGCACAGGGATCTGTGGTTGAGGCAACAGTTTGAGATTATTCAAGGTCTTCTTGAGTGCATCTCCAGAAACAGCTGCAGACATATTCATGGTTGGTTACTGATTACCTAAGACCTTACAGGGATTTGTGTGTTAGACCTAGATTAACAACCTGAGCATTGGTGTCTTGCTGCTGAAGATAGGCATCCGGCCAGCATAACTCTTTTGTGGGAGTTGCACATGTGTATAAGTGTGGGTTTTAAACTTTTTTTTTATAAATTTGAAATAGCTGTATAAAAAACATATTACCTTTTCACTTCAAATTTGGGAGTATGCCCTTTTAGCTGTATATAACTGATTTGTAGGCATACTCATTGATCTAACATGCAGTTTCAGAGGCAGGGCAGTACAATATTTCCCCGCAACTTCCTCTTTGTTTTAAGACTGAAAAGACTTCTGGGAATCATTTGTTGTGCCGTGCTTGGGCTGCTTTAGGGTTCTAAAACTGTGTGCACAAGCTGGCTGCAAGCTCAGTGATAATGCTGCAAAGAGAGAGACTGTTGCATTTACTATAAGGTGGTCATGCCGGTTACATTTTGGCATGAACTAAAAGTCTGGCGCTTTAATCTCCATGTGCCTATCTGAATCTCCTCTTCTTTCTTGTTTACATGTAAGTAGGTGAAACGGAAAAGGTATAATGTGATTTAATACTAGGTTACTTCAAAGAACGCCATTGATTAATTCCCCAGCACTGTTTTGCTTGGCTTCACTCTTAAAATTCGGATTGTGCTAGTGGCAAAAAAAGCTTTGGGAAAGCCAAAAGGTCTGCCTTTAATGTGATAAATCATACAGCCAGTTCTTCATAGCAGTTTGCATGTATTACTATGTTAATTGAAGAGCTGGTGGCATTGCTTTTCATGTTTGCATGTATGCTTGTGTTGGTACACAAATCTTTCCTTTCTGTACTCAGACGTGGGGCTTGTTGTTCTGGTTTACTATTTATTTCGCTCGTATTTTATAGAATATGATTTATTTCCATAACTAAACATATACTCAGAAGTGGCTGCTCATCTCATGGCTCCGGGTTCGGTCGTGAGTCTAGAGTTTTTCTTTCTCTATGCAGGGACTATCCTCTTTCCAAACAGAGCCCCAAAGTGAATGGCACTGATAATTGGACTTCTCTGGACTAGTGTGGCTGGAAGTCAAAATGTTATCCATTGCTGTATTTTTACTGTGTTTTAACAAAGATTTTTTTTTAGTAATGAAACTATTCTGTGTCCCTGTTGGCCTGCATTTTTTACAAAAAATGCGTGCCACTAGTAATTCCGAACATCTAGTGAAGAGTGGGCACACGAGGTTCATACCCAGTATTGTACCTGCCATTGTCTGCATTTGACAGGTAAAAAAAGGCATGGTGCCCGGGGCTGTCATTCTGTTCTCTTTCATAGAACCGCTTAACAGCAGGCCTTCTGGCAAATCTCAGCACAAGTGTTGGACAGGCCACATGAAGGGCTCGCTCCCTCCCCGCAGGACAGGGCCCGGGCCACCGTCAGCACCATTGCCCGGCCCAGCCGCCATCTTGGACACGGCACCACGCGGCCGCGCGGCCTCAGCCCGACCCCAACCCTGGGCCTGGCCAGGCCCCGACATCCCGGCACCACCCTCCACCCAGGAGGTGAACGGCCCACTTGGCAGGTCAATGGGAGTACGAAGTGTCGACGGCTCTCCCCCGCCAGGTGCCGAGCACCCCCAGCCTCCTCGGGCGCTGGCTCCACCCCCCTGCTGGGTGTCTGGACTCCCTCATCCCAGACCTCCCGACCTCCAAGAGCGAGGGTCCGGACATCAAAGGGCGCCAGACCTATAACTGAGGCAGCCCCAGGACAGGAAGGCAGTTGTATCCTGGAGTCGAGAGACACCGCGACGAACTCATCCTTGACGGACTGTTGGCGCTGCCACAGCCCTGCCTTGTGAACTATTGTCCTGCCTGCTGGCGCTGCCGCGGCCCTCTGCAACCTTCATCCTCGTGGGACCTGCTGGCGCTGCCGCGGCCCTCTGCAACCTGCATTCTCGTGGGACCTGCTGGCGCTGCCGCGGCCCGTTGTAACCTTCATCCTCGTGGGACCTGCTGGCGCTGCCGCGGCCCGTTGCAACCTGCATTCTCGTGGGACCTGCTGGCGCTGCCGCGGCCCGTTGTAACCTTCATCCTCGTTGGGACCTGCTGGCGCTGCCGCGGCCCGTGCCACCTACGACCTCTTCGGGACCTGCTGGCGCTGCCGCGGTCTGACCCATCCGAACACCGAGCTCGAGGATTGTGAGCTATCACCGTTACACACCCGTACCCGTGGGTACCAAGACTGTCCCGCTACCCCCTTCCCTTACTAGAGACTAGAATTGAGAGGATCATCGTGTCCTGATCGCCCTGTATCGTACCACTCTACTACCCGAAGTGCCTATAAAAGGTGTTACCATAAGCTTTGTGTGGTGTCCATCTGTGGGGGGGAAGTTACCTGTCTGTGCGATCACTCTGCTCGGCCGACCCTCCAGGTCCCCGTCTAACATTGGTGGCAGCGGCGGGATCCGAACCAACGCGTACCCTACAGACAGTAACTCACCCTACGACTAAAACCACAATGACGACCAAAGAGAGCGGATCGGCGGAGAAGTTCCAGATGGAAAAGCTGGAAGAATACAACCACCGAGAGCTCAAACAATTTTGCATGGACTTAGGCATTGCTACCACCGGGCTAAGCACAAAAGAAGACTTCAAAAACGCCCTAGAGGCCTGGACAGAGACAAATACCGCAACCCCCCGGGACCCCGCAGCCCCGGAAGTCAACACCACCCGGACGGAGGAACGGAGACCAGGCCCCTCCCATGAAGAGATCCAGGAGCGGGAAAAAAATAGATTACACGAGTTAGACTTGGCACGACTCAGATTAGACGGAGAGTTGAAACTGGCGGAACAAAAAATAAACTTAGAACACTTACGGCTCAGAGAAGAGCGAGAGGAAAAACAGAGACAGAGAGACCTCGAAGAAAAAAGACTGGCATACGAGCACGAGTGCAAACTAGCGGAGATAGAAATACGCAAACTGAACAAAAACCTAGGGGTGCCCGAGCAACCGCACTCCCCGGGTCCTACCGAGCAGAAGGTCCACATCCCCAAGGATGTGGTCCGAGAATATCACCGGAACGACGACATACAGCAGTGGTTCAAAGCCTATGAGATTGCCATGACCGCCCACCGGGTCGCTCGAAGTGACTGGGGAGCCGGTCTATGGGGGAGATTCGTCAACGAGGGTCGTGATGCCCTGCTGCAGCTTCCGGACCATCAAATGACGTCCTATGACCATATGAAGGCCGCCCTCCTCAGTCGATATGGACTTACACCCGAAATGTACCGCCAGAGGTTCCGCAACTGCACCCGGATCCCAGGTACGACGTGGTTGGAATACGTGAACTATTTCAGCCGAGCCTTCGAGGGGTGGATCAAGGGTAACAACGTAACCACCTACGAACAACTCTTCAATCTCATTGTGTGGGAGCACCTCTCCAACAACTGCTTTGTCGAGCTCAGGCAGCACCTCCTCGACAGTAAATTGACTGAACCCCGGCAGCTCGCCACCGAGGCTGACCGGTGGGAGAGCACCCGAGTGGCCCGGAGTGGGCCGAATGAGCAGAACAGAACCAACCAAGGTCACCATCGTCCCCGAGGAGGAGGAGGAGGCCCGGGCCGGGGCAGAGACGCCGCCCCGGCCGCACCCACGAACGCCACCCCGGCTCCAGCAGGCCGGGGAAACCCCCCGATGCGCCCGGGGTTCCGAGCTAACGTGACGTGTCATCGATGCCAGCGAGTCGGCCACTATGCCAGTGACCCGACCTGCCCGAAGAACCAGGTCCCCGGGCCCCGCCAGATGGCGGCCGCCGCCCTGGGAGAAGAGCAAATCTCCGAAGACACGGAGACCTATGAGTCGGAGCAGTTCGAGTGGGAACCCGCCGCCATGACCCTGGCATGCCTGGGAGGAAGAGACATGGTCCCGCGGACTCCCCTGCCCGCCAACACTCGGAAGTACAGCCAATGGGTGAGCATCAATGGGCGCAAGGCCGAGGCCCTGCGTGACACCGGGGCCAGTGTGACGGCCGTCCGCTGTCACCTGGTGACCCCAGAACAAATCCTACCAAACGTACTTTGCCCCGTCCGATCGGCAGACAACTCGGAGAGCCTGTGTCGGATGGCCTGCGTCCCCTTCGAATGGGGAGGAGTGTCCGGCATGCTGAAAGTAACTGTCCGTGACGATGCCCCCGTAGACTGCCTCCTGGGGAACGATCTCGAGAGCTCCCCGTGGGCCGCTGTGGAAAGAAGAGAGCATCTGGGGATGTTGGGTCTCCCGGACTGGGCATGCGTAACCACCCGGTCCATGGCCACCCGCACCATCCCTAGACCAGAAGAACCAGAATGGGCAGCGCCTCCGCCCTCGATCACTCCAGAAGAAGACTTCCCCCAGACAGACCACCCGGACCCCACCCCAGAGGGGTCCACACAGCCCCCCGAGCTTCCCGACCTGGCTCAGTGGCGTCAAGAAGGGGGGCCCACCCAGGAACAATTCCGGCAGGAGCAAAAGACCTGCCCCTCCCTCGAGGGATTGCGACAGCAAGCGCTCGCCCAGAGCCAAGGAGACACCACCGGGGCCCACTGGGTTTATTGGGACAATGATCTCTTGTACAGCGAACAGAAAATCGCAGAACTGGGGGCCGGGCGAGTGCTGGTGGTGCCCCTCCACTTCAGAGACTTCCTGTTGAACCTAGCCCACGATGTCCCCCTGGCCGGGCACCTGGGCCAAGACAAGACCTACCACCGCCTGGTGACTCACTTTTTTTGGCCCAAAATGAGGAACGATGTATCCAACCATTGCCGGTCCTGCCCGACCTGCCAGGCCAGTGGGAAGAGCGGCCGCAAACTCAAGGCACCCCTACAACCATTCCCCGTGGTGACCACCCCGTTCGAAAGGGTGGGAATAGACATTGTGGGGCCCCTGGACCCCCGAACAGCACAGGGACATCGCTTCATCCTGGTCCTGGTGGATCACGCTACCCGCTATCCTGAGGCGGTCCCCCTTCGTACGATAACAGCCCCAGTAGTGGGTCGAGCCTTGATGGGGATCTTCTCTCGAGTGGGCTTTCCCCGAGAAGTCGTCAGCGACAGGGGTACGAACTTTATCTCAAAATACATGAAGTCCCTCTGGCAACAGTGTGGGGTCACCTACCGATTCACGACCCCCTATCACCCTCAAGGGAACGGACTGGTTGAGCGGTTCAACCGCACGCTCAAAGGGATGATTGGGGGGTTGGAAGAGCCCCTCCGTCGCCAGTGGGATGTGCTACTACCGTGCCTTCTCTTTGCCTACCGAGAAGTCCCCCAGAAGTCCCTCGGCTTCAGCCCTTTCGAACTCTTGTATGGACACCCGGTGCGAGGCCCGCTCAGCCTAGTCAAAGAAGGCTGGGAAATGCCCCCTCTAAAGAACCCTCCAGATGTTTTCAAGTACCTCCTAACCCTCCGCAACCAGACCAGAAGGTTCAGAGAGATGGCAAAAGCAAACCTGGAGGCCAGTCAGGAGGACATGAAAAGGTGGTACGATAGAAATGCATCCTCCATCGAATTTGAACCCGGTCAACAAGTGTGGGTAATGTCTCCCACCGAACCATGCGCCCTGCAAGACAAATGGACGGGGCCCTTCAAAGTAATCGAGCGCAAGAGCCCTGTCACCTATCTCATCGATATGGAATCTTCCCGAAACCCTCTCCGGGTCCTCCACGCTAATAGACTGAAACCCCACTTTGTACGCTCCGAACTCAGCCTCCTGATGGCAACCGACAATGGAACCGAGGAGGACTCCGAACCCCTCCCTGACCTCCTACGGTCACGGGAGAAGGACGGCTCCGTGGACGGGGTCCGACTCTCGGAGGCCCTCACCCTGGAACAGCGCCAAGGCTGCCGAGTCCTCCTGCTACAGTTCTCCACCCTGTTCTCCCTCACCCCAGGGGTCACCCCCTGGTGCTTACACGACGTGGACACGGGAGACAGTCCCCCTATCCGCCATCGGGCCTACCGCGTACCAGATCGGGTACGGGCCTGCATCCAAGAGGAGGTGGCCAAGATGCTCACCCTCGGGATCATCGAGCCCTCAGACAGCCCCTGGGCCAGCCCAGTGGTACTGGTCCCCAAAGCGGCCGCCCCCGGCACCACGCCGGAGCTCCGGTTCTGCGTCGACTACCGGGGCTTGAATGCGGTCACCAGAACAGACGCACACCCCATCCCCCGAGCAGATGAACTAATCGACCGCATGGGAGCTGCCCGCTACCTCAGCATCTTCGACCTGACAGCGGGCTACTGGCAGATCGGTCTCACACCCCGGGCCCAAGAACGATCTGCATTCTCTACCCCGGATGGCCACTATCACTTCAAGGTCATGCCATTCGGCATGAAGAATGCCCCAGCAACCTTTCAGCGGCTAGTAAACCAGGTCCTGGCAGGACTCGAAGGATTCAGCGCCGCCTACCTGGACGATATCGCTGTGTACAGCCACCACTGGTCCGACCACCTCCACCACCTCCGAGAGGTGCTACAGGCCCTCCAACGAGCTGGCCTCACGATCAAGGCCAGCAAATGCCAAATTGGCCAGGGGTCCGTGACCTATCTCGGGCACCAGGTGGGAAGCGGTCTGGTGGCCCCTCTGCAACTCAAGATCGCGGCCATCCAGTCGTGGCAGTCCCCCATCACCCAGACCGAGGTCCGCGCCTTCTTGGGACTCACGGGCTACTACCGACGGTTCGTGAGGGACTATGGCAGCATCGTAGGGCCCCTCACGGAACTCACCTCCAAAAACCAACCAAAGAAGGTCAACTGGACCCCAGACTGTCAAGCGGCCTTCGAGAAGCTGAAGGCCGCCATGTGCTCCGCCCCGGTGCTCCAGGCCCCCGACTACAGTCGGGAATTTATCGTCCAAACAGATGCCTCCGACCATGGCGTTGGGGCAGTCCTTTCCCAGCTGAACCCCGAAGGACTTGACCAGCCAGTGGCTTTCATCAGCAGACGTCTCCTGGCCCGAGAACGACGCTGGAGCACCATCGAGAGGGAGGCCTTCGCCGTGGTGTGGGCCCTCAAAAAGCTCCGGCCTTATCTCTTCGGCACCCACTTCCGGGTCCAGACCGATCATCGACCCCTGCAATGGCTCATGCAGATGCGGGGGGAAAACCCGAAACTACTACGTTGGTCCATCTCCCTGCAGGGGATGGACTTCACTGTGGAACATCGACCCGGCCAGGACCACGCCAACGCGGATGGCCTGTCCCGCTTTTTCCGCCTCGACGAGGAGAGTCCCCAAGAAGATGGGTGACTCTCCCCGCCTTCAGCTGGGGGGGACGCATGTTGGACAGGCCACATGAAGGGCTCGCTCCCTCCCCGCAGGACAGGGCCCGGGCCACCGTCAGCACCATTGCCCGGCCCAGCCGCCATCTTGGACACGGCACCACGCGGCCGCGCGGCCTCAGCCCGACCCCAACCCTGGGCCTGGCCAGGCCCCGACATCCCGGCACCACCCTCCACCCAGGAGGTGAACGGCCCACTTGGCAGGTCAATGGGAGTACGAAGTGTCGACGGCTCTCCCCCGCCAGGTGCCGAGCACCCCCAGCCTCCTCGGGCGCTGGCTCCACCCCCCTGCTGGGTGTCTGGACTCCCTCATCCCAGACCTCCCGACCTCCAAGAGCGAGGGTCCGGACATCAAAGGGCGCCAGACCTATAACTGAGGCAGCCCCAGGACAGGAAGGCAGTTGTATCCTGGAGTCGAGAGACACCGCGACGAACTCATCCTTGACGGACTGTTGGCGCTGCCACAGCCCTGCCTTGTGAACTATTGTCCTGCCTGCTGGCGCTGCCGCGGCCCTCTGCAACCTTCATCCTCGTGGGACCTGCTGGCGCTGCCGCGGCCCTCTGCAACCTGCATTCTCGTGGGACCTGCTGGCGCTGCCGCGGCCCGTTGTAACCTTCATCCTCGTGGGACCTGCTGGCGCTGCCGTGGCCCGTTGCAACCTGCATTCTCGTGGGACCTGCTGGCGCTGCCGCGGCCCGTTGTAACCTTCATCCTCGTTGGGACCTGCTGGCGCTGCCGCGGCCCGTGCCACCTACGACCTCTTCGGGACCTGCTGGCGCTGCCGCGGTCTGACCCATCCGAACACCGAGCTCGAGGATTGTGAGCTATCACCGTTACACACCCGTACCCGTGGGTACCAAGACTGTCCCGCTACCCCCTTCCCTTACTAGAGACTAGAATTGAGAGGATCATCGTGTCCTGATCGACCTGTATCGTACCACTCTACTACCCGAAGTGCCTATAAAAGGTGTTACCATAAGCTTTGTGTGGTGTCCATCTGTGGGGGGGAAGTTACCTGTCTGTGCGATCACTCTGCTCGGCCGACCCTCCAGGTCCCCGTCTAACAACAAGTATGTGTCTGCTGTCTGTAGTGTAGAGTGGAGAAGTGTGGCTCACTGGTTAGAGGAGGCAGACCTGGAAGCAGAGGTCAGCCCGGGACCAGGGTTCAATTCCCGGCTCGGCGGGGTCTTGAGTCCTAAAATGGGCGGGGTCTTGAGTCATAAAATGTCCATGGACTCGACAATTCTCGCTCCGGTGCCTACTCGATTCATGGGTTCACACTCTGCGACTCTGGGCAATAGCTTGCTTAATCTCCACAACGGCCCCTCGCGGCGGGATGCCTGGCTTTCACCTTGCGGATACCCTGCCGGGGTTATCCCACAGGGGAATACCAGGACGGGTTCCCTAAGCAAGCGCTTAGAAACCGCTTGGTGATTTGCGCTATATAAATTCCTGTACATTTAGTCTACAACCCTCAGGGTGAGGTAATTTTACCAAACCCAGCACGGGCCACGCACACCTTCACGGATCAATTACGATTAAGTTGGACTCATCACCCCACCTTGGACATAACTGTTCAGTCTGGGCTCTGAAAAAAATTAATTGCAAATGTTTTTCTGTTCCTTTAAAAGAAAATTGGTTTTCCCCCTTTTTTTTAAATGACTTGTGCAAAGCAGATTTTATAGAGAGAAATTTGCCAGACAGAGCTGTGTGTTTTTTTCATGATGCTTGTAACGCTGTGTCTGCTCGCTGTTTTGATAATGTATTGCAGTGGTTGCTCGGTTCAGTCCTGCACAGTGCTCTTCCTGCCCCCATGGGACAGATCTCTTTCCAGCCTTCTCCAAGGACTGCAATAACGTGCTGGGACATCCCAGGCTCTTTACGCTAATCAGGTTACAAATAGTGCTCTGTTAGCTCTTAACCTTGCTTACCCCAATCAATCACATGATACATATAGCTTATAAGGGAACAATTTTAAATCTCACAGCTCCTGATACTCTTGCTACATCATTATCATCGCCCTCATACATTCACATGCAGCTCTAAAGGAGCTGGTGCAATAAACCCACGACATCTGGGCCACTGCACTAACCCCAACAGGTAAACCTCAATAGTAGGATCAATAGTGGGATCCGAAAAGTGACATCTATGTGTGTATTCATGTATGTATTTAATTTTGTCCACATGTAGAGAACTGCCCTCTGTACTAGATGCGTCTTCTACGAGCTGCACTTAATAGCAATGACCAGGCTTTTTGTTGGAGGCGCTAACATTACAGTAATGCCCAAGAGAAAGATTGTAGGCACATCCTGGACAAATAGCTTAGCGCATTATGTGGCATCTTTTTTAACTGTTGCCTATGTGGAACCTTCAGAGAATAAACACCAGTGATGATTCCAACTAATAAAAGTCACACCACCCCGGGATTGCAGGGGGCCATGGAGTCTCAACATGGACTTAAATGTGGAGCGCGCTTTCCGAATTTAGAAGCGCACCTTTCCTTGGGGCTCAAGGTGAGCTTACATTGGGCATTTACCATAAGAAGCATCCTTCTTTGGATTTAATTGACTACACGTCCCAGAATACCTTACGTACAGGCTCATAGAAGAGCAGATGCATATCAGAGTATGATGAGATTTAAATGAGGAGGTGTGGCCCGTATTGCTTCTTTCGACCGATGTGCCTCTATATATATTTACCGGAGAGAGCCCAGCAGGGATTAGGGCTGGTGAATCCGCCAGGCTTTTGATGTGAAACGCTGGGAAATGGATAATTCCTGCAATGCGGGAAGCACCAGTCCTCTGGTAATTTGTTAATACACCATAATCACTTTTAGGCGGCATCTACTTGCACAAGTTCTGACACGTCTAACACTAGAAAACACCATTAGGATTTCAAAGCGTTTTTAAAAATTATTATTATTGCTGCATTTTCGCTTCTTTTTAAGGATATATTGTTATAAAAACACATGTAATTTCCCAGTAGGATGCTTTTGAATTAGCTTTTGGGCACATCTAGGTGGGAGCAAATGTCCTGAATACTGTTTAACATTTTTTTTTTTTAAGTTGTGGGGTTGCGTGCCTTAAGAACAGCATCAGCAAGAATAAGCAATTTGAACTCCAAGCTATCGGAGCTTCTTGGAGGCTCTTTTGGTTATACACCACATTTCTACCCACATGTGCCTCCGTCATTGTTTTAAAGTGTGCACAACTCAGCAAAATAAGACAGGGGTGGGCTAGCCTGTGGATGGGGTGCTATGCTATGCTATGCTATGGGCATTTATAGTGCGCGCAGCTGCTCCAGCAAAGGGTGGTGTCATCTCTAAGAGTAACTCTTATTCTGAAAGTGGTGCGGGCCCTTGGCAGAGTTGGATAGTTAGATGTGACCTGGCTCCACATTTCATCCTTGTGAGGTTTATAATATAAATATAACTGGGTAAGACATATTAAAATGCATGGAGGGTTGCTCTGTGGGTTAATGAATGTGAGGTTAGAAAGTTAGCAAATTCCTGGCTCAAAATCCCATTTTACTGCGTTTGTTGACTAACAATTAACATAAATGTGGGAAATACCGAACTGTGGGGATCTAAAGCATGGCCTAAGAAAGGCCTGTGTGCCTGGGCAGAAGTCGAGGTGATCACGTTTAAAGTATGTATTTTAATCTTGTTTTAAAACAAAACACAGTGCACACCCTCTGGGAGAAACTGGACCAATACATGCTTAATATCTGCCCTGGCCTTGCCCGTGAAAAGCTCCCACTGCTTCTCCTGGGTTGCTTCCAATTTCATTCCCACATTCAACGAGTGTTCCAGAGAGCTAGGCTCACCGTAGAGTATTTATGTGGCCTGTTGGTGTCTCAGAAGGCTTTGCCGTATCTGTCCTCTATCTCGGTGGAGGGGATTGGGGAGGATAGGTAGGGAGGCTATCTCATATGGAGTGATAACAGGCTGAAATCGCCTCGAGGTGCCCCACTGCACTGCCCAGGGATGGGTGTTTCAAGCCATGACGCACTTTCGAATCAGAAAAACACAGTACTAGCCAGCAGCAGCAAATGTTTCCGCTTTTATCATTTACAATGCTTTCTGTGTAATTTAAGGTGCACAGAAAGGAACTGTTTTCTACACTACAAATTCTGATTAATAAAATTTGTTCTGACCAAGACTTCTTAAGGTCTAGTAAACAGTTACTTTTTGGTCCGTGGAATTTTAATGCGCATCAGTGCATCAACTGTATCGCGTAAACACATTTGGATTTGCAATATTTAAATTCGCCTGCAGTGCAAACTGTTATTGTTATTTTTATATGTCAGTAGTAATAATGTGGTCCATTGTTAGGGCAAGACCACATCCTATAAACCATGTTTTGGTCCACCGTCGAAAGCATTTGAATTTTCCAGCTCTATTACCTGTGGCTTGTAAATAAATTTGGGCAGCCGCTATTCAAATTTGTCAGCCATAACAGCAGGTAGCAGCCAGTATTTTCATTGGCATAGCCTGTTATGAAGCTCTGTGGTTATACTGAATAAGCAGCTACCTATGTTATATGACAGCTCTTTAATAATGTAATACCTGCACTTTCACAATTGCTTTATTAACCTTCCTGCTTTCTCAAATTTGCTTGAAAATGCACCATTTTTCCACTATTTTTTCAAAATTTTCTCGGGGGGGATTCCCCCCGAACCCTCCTTAGGGGGTTCGGCTCGCTCGCTACGCTCGCTCGCTACGGTGTAGTATGATTATCAGTTTACGCCCTACCACTTTCAAATGTCACCAGCCGCCACTGGGTTTAACCGCCTCCACCCCGCTACCAAATCTTCCTAATACCCTCCTTTCCAGGGTCAAGTGCACGTCCTGTGTAGTAACGTTGCAAGCTAATTTCTACAGTATAAAGCAAGGGCGCACGATATATTTTTGGGCCGGCGCACTGAGGTGGGGGTCGAGAAGCCAATACAGCGGGTGGTGACATGGGCTAAGCCATGTTATTGGTAAATTCCCCCCCCCACCCTCCCCCACCCCCCAATGGTCCGAAAGCTGCATGACCTCCGATGGCCTGCGAGGCAATTTCGGACGGCCGAAGTAGCTCAGTGGGGGAGAGCGTCGGGCTAATAATCTAAAGGTCATTGGTTCAATCCCGGTTTTTCGGCAATGTCTGAGAGGTTCCTTGCTTCTCACAAAATCTTCCTCCCTTCCAAGGCCACAAGCTCGCACAGTTAGAACAGATGTGGCATAGGGAAATAACGAGGGTCGCGGGCTAACCCATAAACCCTAATATGCCGGGGTGCCAGGTCCGTTTTCCTGCCGCTCTCCCCCCCCCCCCTTTAACCCTTCAACACCAAGGGTGAAGGTAAGGAAATGGCACATCACGGAAGGTGTAGATTAGGAGATCTCTATCCTCGAGATCGGGTTTTTTTCTGGCTCACAATCATACGGTTTTTTTTTTCTCACGTTTGGTGGCTATTTCCAAAGCACATCATTGTGCGAGCGCAGGGGACCCATGCATCCCTGCAGTGATTGGAAACTTTGTTCAAATTGGTTCCTCTTTGGTGTATTGTCTGTCGGAGTTAGAGCGGTATGGTAGCTCAGCTGGTTAGAGCTCCGCGCCTAGAATGCCAAAGTCACAAGTTCAACCCCTGTTCAGGGCAACATTTCAAGTTCCGAAAAGAGATGCTCTAGAAGTGAGCAACAATAGTTGCCTATGCTTGGCACCAGCAGTCAATTCAGACATTTAAGAAAGTCTGCCACGTGGTGTCATTGTCTGGCAAAATTAGAAATGAGCAACACAGCAGTGGTTGATTTATTCAATACATACTAAAAATAACCAATACCTATTACCAAGCATTCCTCGTAGTGTCATGTGCCTGGAATTATCCGAATGAGCATGCTTGTAGGAGAGTGATGGTTAGTAGTTGCGTACCACGACCAACATCTCGGTATGGACACTGCAGAATCACCAACAGCCTACTCGACCTCCTCAACTCCCACCCTGGGCTTGCTGCTAATTTTGAGGACCAGTTGCCAGTGCCAGAGCTATGTGTTATTAGGGGCTTGAACCAAGAGGACTCTTGACCTGACGCTCACGCTGACAGTATTAACAGAACTCTGTCGGAGCGTCCCCTGCCCCCGTCCCCCCGCCGGCAGGCACTCGCACACCAGCGGCGGGTGACATCGGGGGGAGAACCAGACGTCTCGCCTCCCCATCTACAGGGAGCCACCCCTCCCCCTGTGCCACACAGCCCTGAGGTAGAGATCATGGGCGACAGATCCAAGGAAGCAGCAGGGGCGAGGCGAATTGGCGCCGCGTAACAGAACCTTAGGGGGCCCGCCGCATCATGTGCGGCTGCCCGCGGCCCAGAGGGTTTCTGGCAGGAAGGCACTTGGGGTGTGCGGTCTATGCACTTTAAGTGGCAGGCATTTGAATAGAAGTCCTGGGACCGGATCTCGGCTTCAGCATGTCTCCAAGCACAGTGATCCTGCGAAGTCATTTCACCTGCCTGTGCGCCAGTACCCTTATCCGATAAGGGGCAAGGAGTTGGCCTAACGGCTAGGGCGCACGACCTCGGACCGGGGGATCAGGGTTCGAGTCTCGGTAACGATGCCAAACATCCTGTGATTCTGGGCAAATCACTTATCCCCCGTGCCTAACAAACAAAAATGAATGTGTCCTCATGTAACGTAACTTGTTCTATACAAGCAACACACAAAGATATAATATTGTTCTGCTCGTGGGCCTCGACAGTGCTGAATGTGAGCGCCAAAGCGAGACGCTTGAAACTAGCCCAGACTTTAACGCCAAGCATGGCCAGCAGTTAGATATGCAGCCAGTAAGCGCTTCATATTTCTGCAGCTCGACAATAATACATACTTAAATTGGTGCTGTCAGCACAGGCGCTGGAGAGCCGGAGGAAGGCTGGTATATTAAATATAACCCCCCATATTGCATGGAGCGCTGGCCCACTAAATGTGCCCCCATTCAAGGAATATCCAGCAATGATGATGAAGAGAGGAGGTACATGCGCACAGGCTGCAGGTAGGGGACACAAAGAGCAGGGGAGCGATTCACACAAGGGGACATTCACGTCCAAGAAGTCACGGCCATGGGCACAGGCCCATGTGTCAGCCATATCCCATTTTACAAAAAAATCGCACTGGGGAAGATCCCACAGCATCCCGCTAACTCAAGGCAGCACCGGAAAGGGTGGAAAAGAGCGGGGTGGCAAAGGTGGATGGCAGGCGTCCCATTGATTTTCAAAAGTTAGGCCAGCTGATGGAGCTTGCGTTTACCTTTGTACACAACGTCAGCGCCTCCAACGTTGCCAAGCAGCACTTTACACGGCATTCTTTGGCGCTTTCCCCAGCAACAAGCTGGTAACACCTAGGAAGCAGGGACCAGTGGGGCAGTGCCTACAGGCCACAGACATCAGACCCAGGACATGGTCGGAGGAGATAACACTGAGAGGATATATAAAAAAAAAATAATAATAATAAAATAAAATAAAAAAAATTAAATTAAAAAAAACAGAACGGGCACGAAAAGGCGCAGTGATACAACTGCATTGCTTCAGAAGGAGCAAGTATTGCGTGGTGTGCTGCTTGTTCAGATACATGGGGGTACGCCCAACGGGCAAAGGGCCAATTTTTGCAAACATCAAGATGGGGACAACCTAAGCAAGCTCCAAGGGACAGCGGCGATGCGCCAGGCCTTAGCAACAGCCGGGCTGCCATTAGAGTCCATTGCCCCACCCCCACTCTTTCAGGATCACGCATCTGCCTCTGCATCGCAGCACGACATGCCAGAGGAAAGAATCCGGGCAGTGGGCAGGTTGCGGTCCCAGGCACAAAATACTGTAGACCACGCCGCCGGCAGTCAGGACCACTCACTTTGGGATGCCGCACGGCAGGGTTAGAGGCGAAGCGGGCCACCTTGGGATGCCGCACGGCAGGGTGTCATGAGACCCCCCTCCCCCCAAGGAAAAGGGGGAAGTTTGGAATTTGGGGCTCGTTCAGCGCTGCAACCACCGCCTGACTGGGCAATTCTTTCCCAGCAGGCAAACGTCCACGGCTGGTGTGGGTAGTGGGCCATCCGTTTGTGTCCAGGATGCTGACATGGTAGCGCTGGCAGGCCACAGGAGGGCGAGCAAACACAGAGGCACGTGCATCCGCTGGCCGGGGCCACCAGGATTGAGTTGGAGCCAGCTGCCAGTAACACTCGGAGACCTGCTGTCAGATGCAGCATAGCACCTGGACACTCTTATTCATCTTGGGGGGCAATGTCCAGGCCCTAATGGGGGAGAAAGGCATGGGGGCAGGCCATTCAGCCTGACCTCACAAAGGTGCCCGCAGGGTAAGGCGGCACAACCATCACATGGTCAGAGACGATCAGCGGGAGACAGCGGAGGGGCGCCGAGTCGTACAAAGCAGGAGACAACGGCAGAAGGAAATAGGACATGGCAGTGCACAAGTTTTGCAGGACCAACGGTACGGAATCCATCAGACAGGTTTCTTTGATCTACTGCGGTCGCCCAGAGCTAATTGGCTAGGACAGAGTCCACCTGTCAGAGGAAAGGTTTGAGAGTCCTGTTTGAATAACCTGTGGGGCGCAATGGCTCTTGCAGGCCACAAAAAAAAAAAATCACGATAGCTGGGGGGACCCGCAGGAAGACGTTAGCCTCCCTGCGGCGTGGCGGAAATTGGTACAATGGTTGGCTAAGGAGACACACCGACAGGGCGGTGTGTAGGAAGTAGGCCACTCATTTTGGGATGCCGCACGGCAGGGTGAGGTGGCCGGGCCAAGGAGGGGAGTAGCAAACGGAGACGGCGCTCGCGGCCCCGACCCGGCCGGACGGCAGGGCACAAAAAGGTAGCGAGTTGGGGGCCTAACTCCTTGGAGAAGCTACTCCTCCCTACACGCAGAGGGCGTGGGTGACCAACCAAACGGTGGTCCCAGAAGTAACACGACAAAGAGGACTACCAAGGACTAACAAAAGAACTGGTTTTTGGCGTGCCATTTACGAACTGAATGTACCACAATATGATCTGCACAGTATGATGACGTATGATTTATGACCCACAATATGATCTGCACAGTATTGTTGATGACATGTATGATTTATGACCCAGATATGATATGACCCAGATATGGCAGTTCGCAAATGACACAATGTGACCAGGGTAACGATGACCGGATAACCAGTCTGTGTATAATCCCAATAAAACTGCAGCCAACAACAACCACAACTACAACTCCCTGTTGGCTAATTTTATTGGGATACCAGGGCGATGGGTTTGGGGAAGATATTGCCCACGATATGGGCGCAGTGCGGGGGTTATTGCTCTGAGCTTAGCTTCACTGCAAGGCTGTTTCTGTAAACAGAGCTGAAAGTCTTGCTGTGTCTGTCACATTTACAGTGCCCTTGCCACAATTGTGTTTTTATTTCTCCCTCAGGCTGACTGCTGTACTCGGTTCCTCTCAGTGCTGCTGGGCCCCACTCTCCAAACCTTCCTGGGCTCATTCACCTCTGCTGAAGGTCCCCACGCTCTCTGCGAGTTTTTTGTTTCTTGTTTATTATCGCTCTGTGATTAGTAAACATGCACGGTGTTATCCGCCAACCCCTGAAGAAGTATTTGGCGGAGGACTTGGACTATTAAACTCAGCAAAGTGAGACCCCTTGGCTAGTGATAACTGCGTGCCGAGGCACTGTTGACACATTAATCAGTTGGGGAGGGGGGAAAAAGCAGATTACTCCAAGGGCACCCCAGGATGTAAAATCACATCTGGAACATGCGCCCAGTGATCTAAAATAACAGAAATGTTCAGCTTCAAGGCGACTGGGCATGTAAAGTGACGGCATACCTATGGAAATTATACATGCTTCGATTATGTGTGATTGTTTCAAGGAGCACAAGCGTTGCTTTCCAATTCACTGGCTGTGTGTCATCAGTGTGGGGGTTACTTGTTTACACAGTGCTTAATTCGCACTTCTGTTGTTAAAAGCTGTCGGTGGAGATCAGAGAGGTTGATGTCTGCGCGCTGCCTTGGAGACACGGAGGTTTTTTAGGTTTCGCCCTGGCGTTGCAACTGCGTAGCAGTTGCTCCGCCCAAGGCGAAATCTAATGTAATCTCAATAGTGAGGACTTTAAACCGCCCCTTCTTCCATTGGCTAGCTCCATTAATCAGACCCCCCAGGATATAGCGGCATGGATTTGCAAATTTAGCGGCACAAATATGGAAATTTAGCGGCACAAATATGGAAATTTAGCGGCATTTTTGCGGCACTTTATTTTACTCATAATCATTATTTTCAGGCTCAAATCCTGGAGGGTCTTTACAGTGCATTACACAAGTGGGGGGAGGCAGCGCCTAGGACTGGGCTACCAGCGTGTCATCCCCTGTGAGGGTGCTCTAGCAATGTCGCCTTGTGGTACCCGCCAGTGACGCCACCCACAGCATTGTTCAGACAGTGTGTGCTGTCTACCATAGAATTTGTATTCGAACCCCTAACCTTCCAATATATATTTCTGTGGCACCAGCCTCTCCAAGCTTTTTTTTTGGTGTGGGAGGAGGGGGATTGGGGGTGGGTTGGAGTTCAAAAAGTGCCTCCTAGGTACTTCTCGGCGTGTCCTTGCATATGCAGTGCCATGATCTGTGCTACTAGTCTGCAGCCTGTCTTCATATGTGCATCGCCATGAGCAGTGCTGTTTGTAGGCAGCCTGTCTGCAATTGTGCTGTGCCATGGCTTTGCTCCGACAGCTCTTTTCCCTAGGCGTAAGTATTTGTATGGTGGGAACACCAGTGCTTGAGTTTTGAATGGCTGTTGATTTTTGTTTTTTAATCACATTTCCAGCACATTCTACAAGTCAGAATTAATCTATAAACGGTGCAGTTCTTTTTGTGCATCCAGCACCACTATGTAAAATGTAAGCTGAAGAAGTGAAGCTCAGTAATAATTGGTAATGTAAAGCTGAGTTACCAAATATACACCTATCATTCAGTATAACTGTACCGCCATGTGCTCATACAAAGCCACCGGGCTGCAGAGGTGCCTGCGCTGCTCATAAACAAGAGAATGGCGGGGAGTGTGGCCTCTCCCATCAGCTAACTTCGGCAAACTCGCAGCCACTGTCCACAACCACAAGCTCGCGCACGGAAGTTAATTTTGTGGGCGGCTCTAGATTTGGACCTCTACCAATGAGAATTGCAGTTCTTGGGGGGTGAGGGGGGGGATGTGCATTCGAAGGTGGGTGGTCATACACTTACTTGGAGGAAAGCACACTAATCACCCAAAAGGGTATCCAGGCGTTTTATGAGTCATTAAGTGCAATGTTCATAGTGGACGACTGCAATAGTTGACGACTGCATTAACTGTTATTTGGTCTAACAAATACAATACGTTTTATTGTTAACTTTTAGAATGGTGATGGTAGAATGATGTGAAAGTATATTTCTCCAGGCTGTGATTAACTCGTGTGCAAATGGCGACATAACTGTCCATCAGAACTTGGGTGCCTCAGTGTGTCAACAAAGTTACTCCAATTCTGCATTTAGAAGCATTGGTTGTATTGGGCCACGTGAAATGCACTCCCACTTCATTCGCAAACACGTGAAGATTTACAACTGCGCTAAAAGACCTTTCCGCCTCAAACTACTACCCGCATATCCCGCCCCATTAACTGATTATTGCTCAGACCCTCTCCTGTAATGCAGGAAAAATATCATCTATTTTGTGGTTGTGTTTGACGGAGGTGCATGCATTTTCGAAGTAACCACAGAGTCTCTTGCCTGGTAATGTTTTTATAGTCATCTTTTAGCAAGTGCAGCTGGGCACTGTAACTCTCTCCAGAATTATGATTTGCTAAACAGAGCATACACATTCGTGGTGGTTTTAAGCTGCCCGTGTGGGTACACACATTTCTGGCTCAGTGTGTGGCGTATGAAGTTGGTTTGATTGAATCAGATGTACACTAGACACCACCACAAATTAGCCAGCTCAGTTTAACTGACATTGCATTACCCACAGAAAGTACATAAGCAGTGCGTAAATCCTAAATATGTATGTTGATAAAAAAGCAGTCTCTGAAATGACAGGTGACTGGAACTTTTTTGTGCCGTAAAATGTACGCATTTCACATGCTCCTCTTGCTCCTCTAGAAAAATAAAATGACCATGTATTACCCATGTCAATGGGCGTGGCTTTAAATGTTCACTTGTTTTGCTTTTGCAATTATGTGCTATATGAAGATTGTTCGCAAAGGAGAATAGGAAAAATCGGAAAACAACTGGAAACATAGGCAGGAGAAGCACACACGTAGCTCTAAACTACTCAAGTACAAACCCTGCTTAACAGGCAGTGACAGACTCGAAGTTCAGAAACAGATAAAGGAATGAAGTGATTATGGAATACCATCTCTACACGCAAACGTACGACTTCGGCGAAGATGGGAAAATAAATGTAGTTCTCTCTGCACGAGAGGTTCAAGCTGGCGGGCGCTTGTTTACCTATGAGAGAGTTCACCAAAACACGTCCTTCGTGCTTCAAGCAGCTGCGAAATAATACAAATCCGCACAGAGATCCGAGCAGGCGACCTCTGACCTTCCACTGCTTCCTAGGAATGGAAGTGAAACAATATGATCCCCTGCCGGTATGCGCGTTTAATGAACATCTTCGTGTTTATGTTCAACCTTAAACACACATTGCTGCATGGTATGCTTCTTTGATAAATACGATTGGCTTGCTAACTCACAATAAGATATGGTTGTTCTTGTTTGGCGCTGCCTCCTTTAGGATTTAAATGCTCAATGGCGCCGACGGCACAAACAAAGTCAGCTACTAATGACCCCGCTTTGTAATTCAGATAAGGGCGCTCTCCTGTTTCCTGCTATTACGGCTGTACAGCGCAGTTCACGTCGTGACGTATGCGCGTACAGCCAATTAAAAGGCATTATTTTTTATGTCTGCCAGGAGACCTGTTTTTTGCGGCCGAAATAGTCAATATCGCGGCTATCGCGGCTTTTGGCCGATTTCGCGATTATTTTGTGAATCGCGAAATCGCGAAATGCTGGAGGGTCTGATTAATGGAGGCTAGCCATTGGAAGACACGGTTGTCCATCACTCTTTCCCGGTCAGAACGCGAATCGTGGGCGTTTCTGACTCTTTTTTTAAGCCCCGCCCCTTGTTGCCGTGTGTCCCGGGCCGCGCTGTGATTGGCTGCCGGCCTGGGACACCCCCGTGGCGTCATTCCCTGGGCCGCGCTGTGATTGGCTGCCGGCCCGGGACACCCCCGTGACGTCATTCCCCGGCCGCGCCGTGATTGGCTGCCGGCCCGGGCCTGACTTGTTTTATTTCTCGCAGATTAGCCCGACTGTCCCAGTGCAATTTTTATTCAAACAAATAAACCCAATGTCCTGGTAGTTCTTGAGCACCACCTTTTCATTCTCGTCCAGGTAGAGCATTGAGATGGCGCTGAGCTCAGTGGGCACACAACACGCCTTGGAGATGTTGGCATTCACAGAATTAACCAAAGTCTGCACAATGGCGTGGTTGGTGGAGTTCAGGTGGTCAGCAAGGGGGAAGTCGTAAATTCTCACTGATGACCTCAAGAGGTAATTCATGCTCTATGGTTACAAATAGTGACGATCTGAGAATCGTTAGGCCCCAGTCAATGCGAGATTTCCAAAAAAAGAGAGAGAGGAATGGGGTTCCTTGTTGGCGAAGTACGCCATCTACTGGGGAAAAGGTGAAGGGCAGGCCTGGAAGAGTCTGGCGAAGTACCCAACCTCTTGAAGCTCGTACAGGCAGGCATGCCTGCGTGTGTAAATATCTATTTGTATGTTTGTATGTACGAATGAGAACGGACACACGTCTGTGTGCACTTAAAGATGTGCGCATGCACATGTTTTTATAGACTTGAATATAAACCATCTTCAAATGTATACGGATGTATATATGTAGATGGCTGCGTCTACCCATATATTGGAAAGTAATGTACACGAAGATGATAAAAATGGAAGTACGTCTGAAAAAGGATAGCCACATATAAAAGTGTCTACATAGAATATTAACACTCACGTATGTACCTTTCTATTGAACGATCGGTTTTCGTGACACTGTCATGCACGTTACATGTTACAACATGTTATAACACACACACATAGGCATAGCACAGTCAGGTATGCATGTGTGTTTTCTTCTGCTTTTGATGCCCTTTGAGCACAGAAAGAACCCCTTTTCGACATTGCCTTCGCTACCAGGGGACTCATTTTCTGCTAGGTGGGTAATGCTTTAAAGGAAACATAAATCCCTAGTGATGGTGACACTGGCAAGGGGGCGAGGGAATAGATATCCTGAGGTGGTCGTCCACGGGTGTCCTTTGGCGCCTTCGAAGCAATCTAAGGTCCCCAGCCTGAACAGCATGGCTCAAAGGACATAAAAAGAGGATCGGTGCGGCCGGTCTCGACACTCCCACCGCCCGGCCAAGGCTCAAGGATTGGGAAGACCTTCACCAGATCCGTGCACGACTCTGGCACTTCCAGTTTTCCTGGCACGTCAGACATAAAAGGTGCCCATAAATGAACTGACCCCTTATCTGCAGCCGTGGAGACGGCCGAGTCTTCAGAGGCCGCCCTAGCCCGCCCCCCTTGCTTTTAAGTGCAGCCGACAGTTGTTTCTGCGCCTCTGTGGCGCTAATTGTGTTACTGTGGCCCATGCGCTAAAAGAATGTGCAAATATCCGCTTTCAAGAGGTAGGCGCTCCGAAAGTGACAGCTTTTAAATAAAAAATAACTGTGTCTAAAAGCATCGATGGCACCGGGGAATACGTCATCTTTCAGCCTGAGCTGCGCCCAGCTTTTTTTGGGGTGGGGGGGCGAAGAGGGTCCCCCACACTGCACAATCCATAGGGAACTCTAGAAAGACTTTTAAGTAACTGTGGTGAGAGAGATGGCAGACCTCTGCAGTCGCATTAAAAAACCCACTAGGTATGCCTAAAACTAGGGTGACTAGGCGTCCCGGTTTTTGCCAGGACGATCCCCGGTTTTTTTCACCAGCTGTCCAGACAGATTCCGAGAAATTTAGCTCATGTCCCGGTTTTTGGAGAGGGTCGACTAAAAACTGGGGGATGTATTTTTTTGTTTTACAAAGCAGGGATAGTTAGCAGTTGTTCCAAGAAAGCAATTTAATTCACAGGGAAGCTACTGGGTTTAAAAATGGCCTCTTATGTATGTTCTTTACTGCCTGTTTTGTAATTCTCTGCTGGGGAGAGCTGTCATTCTGTGCGCTTGCTTGGCGTAAAAGTTTAGTCCTTCTACTTTTGTGAAATGCCCTGTTTTTGGCTTTAAAATTCTGGGCATCCTACTTAAAACATACGGAGCAAAGATTTGTCACACAGAGGCGGTGTAAGGGGACAAGCAATTTGCCCTCGCATGTTATTGGACATGTCCTCCATATGTGGACACAGGTCACATGACTGATCCTGTCAGAAGTTTAGGCGGGAAGTGGGCGCCTGTAGAGACAGTGCAAGTGACCTGTGAAAACAGACGCTCAAGTCCCACTACTGGAGACGAGGCATTTCATCACCCATAAGTAACAAGCACGGGTCACCATTACCAGAGGGTCTGACGTCATTCTCTGTAGAAATAATACACCCGCCACAGACCTATCTTCACAGGAAGCCTCCCTGTATTATAGAACATATATTTGTTTAGGGACTTTTCACTGAAGTGTACGCGCCAATTACAGCTGTTCATTAGCGAAATTGTGTATTTGTTTTAAACTTTAACCAATCACTTTGATATGCTAATTATGGTGTAATTTAATTTGGGCTCTGTAATGATGATGCCGTTATTATGGACATAAATGATGCAGTTAAGCTGAGAGTAATCTCATTTGCATACTGTACATGCCAGTAAATTAAGCCCTTTCTTCGGCTGCTTCATCTTTAATTTTCCACTTCTTTTCACACGGCGCCTTTTCAGCCGAGCTCTCAGAAGCCCACTTTGTGAGAGCGATGATCACTGTGTGATGTACACGGCTGCGGCCCCACGGCCACGCGAGACATGAGGTGTGACGTGTGTAAAAGGCGCATTGTCTTTCTGTGGGTTTCTCCAAAAACTTGGGTTAGCTGAGAAGCCTGTGTCCACTGCCCATTAAAAGCCAACAGATCCCTTTAGCAGCAAAACGTGTCTTAAGTGAAGAACGTTCACAATCCATCATTAGAGTGTTGTGCTGCACAAATGATAACTTTTTCTTTAATTAATAGGAAGGGTCGTTGTGTAAGCAGAGTTCACGCAGCCTCGGAGCCTCTCAAGTAGAACTTTGCCTCCTAGCTCTCTAAGTTGGTAATGTAGCTCAGTGGGGTTTTACTGCAAAAGTTATCACAACCACATGTTTTTCCAACTATGGGATCAAATATATTAAGTACACAGTGGTGGCCAGCGGTAAAATATGAGATCCGGGTGCCTGGAAGGTCAACATGTGTAAGTGCTCGTCTCTGAAGTAACTATTTAAAATGGTGTTTATTTTTACTCTTTCAGTTCAAGTTCAACTTAAGCTATTGGCATTGTAAATGACAATGCCATTTATGTATTTATTTTCAAAACCAACACATTAATAAAAATATTGTCATTTACAATGCCAATAGTTCAAACTTTTCAAAAGGCGAAACCATTGCATTGTAAATGCTTGTTTTAATGGAGTTTCACTTACAGCTGCCCACAGCCATGCCCCTAAACTGACCCACAATTTACTCGCGGGAGTCCTGGCAGTCAAAGCCCAGCCCGCCTATTTGAGGCTGCATTAACCGTCAGGTATCGGAAAAGCTAGTCAGTCGGGAAATTATGAATTCTTTTCAAATGTTGCGTCTTTTTCAAGGGCCAACTCATGCTTGTCGCCAGGTGAAAGCTGTGGGCACAAAATATTTTGTGAAATCTTTCAGACAACTACATCATCCCCAGAAAAATGCCTCCATTTTAAAATAATGGTATCAAGCAGATTTTTTTAATTGAATTCAGGGAGAATGTTTTGTACCCCTTTATACATACCATGCCCAACTCCAAACATTTGGGTTTTCTGATGAAGATTTTGCTACATTAGTAGGCACTAGCAGCTCCTTTGGTAACACCTTTTAATCAAACACAAATAATAGTGATGACATGAATAAAGTTCTGAATCTCCCAAAAAAACTAGCCAGGATAGAAGCCCAGGGCGAGTTCATGTTAAACTATCTTAAAGCAGGGGTAATTCCACAGGGACTTCGCGTACATAATATTCCTGGTCTTTTCGTAGATCAGAAATCATTTCTACTTAAATGGAGAATGATAGCCAGCAGATGCTCCCGAGATCTTATGATCCTCATAATAGAAACCTCCAAAGAATTAGCACTGACAATAAAAAAGGAAATAGAAGACTTAGAGGAAAAAAAAAAAACACAAGTCTAGAAGAAGCTACAAAACAGCTTGAAGACGCTAAGAAAGATATTTAGTCTTTTGTTGAATATCTATCAAAAAGAAAAACTGATAATTCTCAAAAGACAAAAGATTTCACACCTTCGAAAGAACGTATCCCTATTTTAGCGAAAATTTCTACAAATTAGATCATTATCAAGCAGAATCCAATTCTAATTTTCAAAAAATTAACACGACGAAAACCGTCAATTTTTCATATTAACCTGTATAACATGTTAAATGTATACCATATAGTTTTGATTATATGTATAGAAATATCTGTTTTTTAAGACAAATACGTAGAATTATTTTATCCAGTATCTATTGAATTCATTAAATGTATTACTTTTGTAATTTAAGGTGTATAGTTGTATTCTTTGTTTTGCCCTCATTGCCTATTACTATATATTGCCTGGGCCCGATATTTGTCAGAAGTTACTTGTTTACACAGTGCTCAAATCGCACTTCTGTTGTTAAAAGCTGTCGGTGGAGCGTGGAGATCAGAGAGGTTGATGTCTGCGCGCTGCCTTGGAGACACGGAGGTTTATTTTTTAATGGAGTTTCACTTACCGCTGCCCACAGCCATGCCCCTGAACTGACCCACAATTTACTCGCGGGAGTCCTGGCAGTCAAAGCCCAGCCCGCCCATTTGAGGCTGCATTAACCGTCAGGTATTGGAAAAGCTAGTCAGTCGGGAAATTATGAATTCTTTTCAAATGTTGCGTCTTTTTCAAGGGCCAACTCATGCTTGTCGCCAGGTGAAAGCTGTGGGCACAAAATATTTTGTGAAATCTTTCAGACAACTACATCATCCCCAGAAAAATGCCTCCATTTTAAAATAATGGTATCAAGCAGATTTTTTAAATTGAATTCAGGGAGAATAGAAACGCAAAGCCCTGAAGTTTCAAGGCACGTAAATAAACACAATGATTCATGGATTGCTTATTGTCAGCAGTTTTCAAAATGGTAATGAGCAGAGTCTGACAGATGCTGCGAGGTATCCAGAGTTCTATTTGTGGTGAGTAATGGCAACTGACAATCTCTGTAAAACAATGTGAGGCTGGTTCACACACAAGAGCTTTGAATTTAGCAGTTCACTACGAAGAAGCATCCAAGTGGCACATGCAATTAACTCTGTGTTTATGGAAATCCTTGTATTGTGTTTAACAGGATTAATTTGTCCTGATTCTGGATTTTAAGATTAGTTTCGAAACTAAGTCAATTAGAGCAGCTAATTATGAAACCCTGAGCTTCATTACAGGCATGCCAACCCATCAGCCATTTACGTCTCTGCAAACTTTAAGGTAGATGTTAGAAATGGGATCCCTGGTTGGCCAAGGCTTGCGCCAAGGCCAGGCAGAAATCACCATTTCTAGTTAGGGTAGGCAAGTCACCCGCCAAGACAACCCCTGCTCACCCCCTTGGTAGCTTGGCACGAGCAGTCAGGCCTATCTCGGAGGCGATGTGTAAAGCATTTGCGCACGCACTTCCCGCAACAACCTCCCGGGCCCCCCACAAAAGGAACTCCACAAAAGATATATATGAAAATAGCCTTTGTATTGAAAAACACACTTAGATATAAATACGCAAGTTACAAGGTGCCAGGGGCACGGGCAGAGTTTACAAGGGACTATATACAGGACAGGGCCATGGGACCACTGCCAGGAATATGCACATGATGAAACTGGCATTAGAACACATAAAAACTGGGAGCTTCCTAGAACTAGTACTAGAACACATAACCACCAAGAGTTTCAGGGCACTAGCAGTAGAACTCACTCTAACCAGAAGCAACATACATGGGACATCGGATATGGAGGAGGGAAGGAGGGACAAGGTACATAACACAACAGAGGCACCATCAGAAGGGCAACACGTAATAGCTCTCAGAATCACATTAATATTAGCCAATAGCGTTCAACGGGCCAACTGGCCTTCCTAGGGCTAGGACGCCCAATGTCACGATGCTCAGGGCAGGCAGCCAGGGACAAACCTACACTTGGCAGCTGCCCACGAAGTGCTGGGCAGCTGCCGAGGGGCATCGTGGGAGCCCCGCAGGCTTGGGGGAATAATTGCGCCATGAAGGAGCCTCTAGGGCTCAAGAACAAAGATGCTGGGCGGAGCCTCGCAGGCTTGAAAGGACAAGGGACCAAGGTGGAGCCGCTCGGGGACAAAGGGGCCAATGGTGGAGCCTCTCGGGGACGATGGGGCCAATGGTGGAGCCTCTCGGGGCCTGGCACTCGAGCCGCTCGGGCTCGACCATGAAGTTGCGGGGACCGAGCCTCGCAGGCTCGTCAGGCAAAGGTAGGCGGAGTCCCTTTCGGGGGACTCGATATCACCAGGGGCCCACAGGCCTCTGCAGCACAACAACAGGCTCATTGGAGGGGAGGGGCGGGCACCGGCAATGTACCCCGACGCCCCGCCTCTCCCTCCTGCAGCACTCACTGGTCGGTGGACGCGCCGGTCTCTCCTCGCTCTCCGGGGCTCCCTCTCGCTCCTGGGGGCCCCGGGGGGGGGAAGCGGCAGTTCTTCTTGGGGGAAGAAGGGGCGCGGAGTAGGCTCCCGCCGCTCCCGCCGCTCCCTGCCTCGTCGTGCTCTCACCAGCCGCCTCCCCAGCTCCTCGGGCCGGCCGCCAATCCCAGCGCGGCCAGGGGATACATCACGAAGGGCCCCGGGCCGGCGGCGGTGACTCGGGGGAAATGACGAGGGCCAGGCTCCCTCGAGAATTACGGGCAAATAGCGAGGTAGGCCCTCGCTGGGGGTGTAGAACCTCCGCGGAACAGGGCAAATGCCGGGTGGGCACCGGCTTGTGGAATATAGCACTCCCAGCGCTAGTACATGAATGAAGCGCCCCAAAGCGCTAGAGGGCAAGAATCAGCGCTCCCAGGCGCTAGGCAGGAGGAACAGCGCTCCCAAGCGCTGGGGGTCAAAGGAAAGCGCTCCCAAGCGCTAGATGAAAAACAGCAAAGTCCATAGGAAATCCAGGACCTCAGGTGGAGCACAGCAGCTCCTAGAAGGGAAAGGCCATCAGATGTCCAGGAGCTGGGCAGGGCCCAGGGAGGCAAGCCAACCCTGAGCCCAAGCAGCAGCACGCCCCTGGTAGATTCGAGTTGGGAACAAGAACCTTTTAGAAGAGGTCACAGCCTCTTTTTATACATGAAATTCCTTTGTCTAAAGGTGCTGGGTGGGGGAGAAACCAGTTGCAGATGGTTTTGGGAGTATCTTGTTTTCCCCAGCCACCCCTTCCATTCATCAGGCAGGCTAGGGTCATTAGACGCACCCCAGGGGGGTGGAGCCAGCCTTGTGGGGGAAAGCCCAGCCCCCTACAGGATACAGGCACAGCCCCTCCCTCACATCAGCATGTTAATCTCTCCATTCACCACCGAGGCAGACCCACACAGACTCCTGGAGCCAGGCTCCCCAGCCGGCTTCAGCCAATCACGCGCCAGCACACCTACTGCACACACACACCCATGTGTAGAAGTGGCACTTCCCTTTTAGACACACACATGCCGCATACATCATTTTGCAGCATTCAATCACACAAGTCCACACATACCAGACTCGAGCCTGACCCCCCACGCATCGGGAACAATCAGGGACACACACATTCCCCATGCATTCCTATGGGAGGGCAGGCCTCTCCCATCTACACGCACTCAGAGTGGGAATCACCATCCCCAGGTCACATATAACAAGCAAAAACTTCAGGGGTGGACCTGCCAGAAGGGCCCAGTCCAACACGACCCCCTTCCAGCCAAAACGCAGGGTAGGCCAATCACCACCGTGATGGACTTCCCTGCTTTGGGCGATAGAACATGGACGCGGGCCCGCACTCCAGGGACACCCTCCAGTTCTACGCCACATTGATCTATAGACACACACAGATGTAAAAAAAAACATAGGCCCAACCAGGCTACCCCACTGGCACTCCTTAGTTGACCACGGCTAGGACCAGGCCCTAGGCCACCCAGATATCACTGGCCCATGCCAACCCGGAGTGGGGGGTGGTAACCCCTGGCCCACGACAGCCATTCTCCACTCCCTTTCCTCGTGTAGTTCCACTTTACCACTTTCTCTTCCACCTAGGGTCCGCACCCTCAGGCTGGCCAGAGGTCACGGGCAAGCATGCCCCACCCTACCTCTACTTCTGAGGTTCCGCGCTCTCCCAGGAGAAGCACCCTCAGAACACGCTCTCCTACCAGTTTCGGAACTTCCTCCCTCCACTGGTCTACCACCTGGGAACTAAGTTCACCGGATGCCCAGGGGTCAGACTCCCTCTGACCCCCTTCCAGTTCCGCACCCTCCCATGTAGAACAGGGTCCTTCCACTAAAGGTGGGCCCCACCTGCTCTCAGGGCAGTACCGCAACACTCAGCCAAGAACCCCCAGGATCCCCGCTAGGCCCGTACCACCCCTTCTGGGAAACACAGGGTCTCTTCCCTTGGGGATGAGCCCCACCTGCGTCCACAGGAGTTCGCCTAGAAGACCCACCGGCCAGGACACTGGCTACAGTCGCCCTGCCGTCCAGATCCGGAAACACCGACTACTGGCTCCCCAACCGCGGGCAGTACCCTTCGGCCAGATGCCTGGCGCACCAGGACTTCTACATGATGAAAATAAAATCTAAGACTTCCTCTCCTCCTTCAGCAGGCAGGCAACCACTGCAGGTCAATACCCCATACAGCTTACCCGGTTCCCCCTCTTCAGGCAGGAGTTCCCTCTTGTACTAGGATGAGCCGCGGCAGCGCCAGCAGGGCCCAGTGTTCAGCTCTCCCCAAGGCAAGCCGCGGCCGAGCCAGCAGGTCTTCCTTGTCCGGGATACAACTTAATATTCATTCAGCAAGATGAGCCGCGGCAGCGCCAGCAGGCCCCAGTGTTCAGCTCTCCCCAAGGCAAGCCGCAGCCGAGCCAGCAGGTCTTCCTTGTCCGGGATACAACTTAACATTCATTCAGCAAGCTTCCCCATCTCAGAGAACCTACACTCCAGTATTCAGGACGCTCCCCATTTCAGCATAAAACACATTCAGCGGTGTAAAGAAGACACATGATGCATCAAACACATTCAGCGGGGTAAGGAAGGACACATGACGCATAAAACACATTCTTCGGTGTAAAGAAGACACATGATGCATCAAACACATTCAGTGGTATAGGTAGGACACGCTTATCGTTGATTCGGCAAGTTCCCCATCTCAGAGAACTTACACTCCATTATTCAGCAAGCTCCCCATCCCAGAGAACTTACACCCAAGCATTCAGCAAGCTCCCCATCTCAGAGTACTTACACTCCATTATTCAGCACAACTCAACATTCATCCACACACCCTCCCCTGGACTGGTAAGACAGTTTCTACCGCCCCTGATTCCTCAACCTGACCCATGTGGCACAAGTACCATTACTCTAGGGAAGGGACAGGGACCACACACATTGGACAGAATTTCGCTGCCACCACTGGATTCCACCCTTCTGGTGAATCCAGAAAACACATTGCACTTAGGGGGATGATGTACCCTCCCGAGCTAGGGACACCTAACTCACAGTGCACCAGAACCTCATTTTCCACAGAAACAGATATTTTTAGCAAACATGAAACAATAATCCCCTTTCTTTGCGACCATCTAAAATGCAGAGTTTTGTAGTGAGGCCAGTTATCGCTGTGGTACTGCCCAAACACAAGTCCAAATCCCACCGCTAGCCAACAATGTTAGAAATGGGATCCCTGGTTGGCCAAGGCTTGCGCCAAGGCCAGGCAGAAATCACCATTTCTAGTTAGGGTAGGGAAGTCACCCGCCAAGACAACCCCTGCTCACCCCCTTGGTAGCTTGGCACGAGCAGTCAGGCCTATCTCGGAGGCGATGTGTAAAGCATTTGCGCACGCACTCCCAGCAACAACCTCCCGGGCCCCCCACAAAAGGAACTCCACACAAGATATATATGAAAATAGCCTTTGTATTGAAATACACACTTAGATATAAATACGCAAGTTACAAGGTGCTAGGGGCACGGGCAGAGTTTACAAGGGACTATATACAGGACAGGGCCATGGGACCACTGCCAGGAATATGCACATGATGGAACTGGCATTAGAACACATAAAAACTGGGAGCTTCCTAGAACTAGTACTAGAACACATAACCACCAAGAGTTTCAGGGCACTAGCAGTAGAACTCACTCTAACCAGAAGCAACATACATGGGACATCGGATATGGAGGAGGGAAGGAGGGACAAGGTACATAACACAACATAGGCACCATCAGAAGGGCAACACGTAATAGCTCTCAGAATCACATTAATATTAGCCAATAGCGTTCAACGGGCCAACTGACCTTCCTGGGGCTAGGACGCCCAATGTCACGATGTTCAGGGCAGGCTGTAGGTAGCCAGGGACAAACCTAAACGTGGCAGCTGCCCACGAAGTGCTGGGCAGCTGAGGGGCATCGTGGGATCCCCGCAGGCTCCGGGGAATAATTGCGCCATGAAGGAGCCTCTAGGGCTCAAGAACAAAGATGCTGGGCGGAGCCTCGCAGGCTCGAAAGGACAAGGGACCAAGGTGGAGCCGCTCGGGGACAAAGGGGCCAATGGTGGAGCCTCTCGGGGCGAAGGGGCCAATGGTGGAGCCTCTCGGGGCTCTTGAAAGAACAGAGACTGGCACTCGAGCCTCTCGGGCTCGACCATGAAGTTGCGGGGACCGAGCCTCGCAGGCTCGTCAGGCAAAGGTAGGCGGAGTCCCTCTCGGGGGACTCGATATCAGCGGGGGCCCACGGGCCTCTGCAGCACAACAACAGGCTCATTGGAGGGGAGGGGTGGGCACCGGCAATGTGCCCCGACGCCCCGCCTCTCCCTCCTGCAGCACTCACCGGTCGGTGGACGCGCCGGTCTCCTCGCTCTCCGGGGCTCCCTCGCGCTCCTGGGGGCCCCGGGGGGGAAGCGGCAGTTCTTCTTGGGGGAAGCAGGGGCACGGAGTAGGCTCCCGCCGCTCCCTGCCTCGTCGTGCTCTCACCAGCCGCCTCCCCAGCTCCTCGGGCCGCCGGCCAATCACAGCGCGGCCCGGGGAGACGTCAGCAGCAAAGCCCGGGCCGGCCGCCAATCCCAGCGCGGCCAGGGGATACATCACGAGGGGTCCCGGGCCGGCGGCGGTGACTCGGGGGAAATGACGAGGGCCAGGCTCCCTCGAGAATTACGGGCAAATAGCGAGGTAGGCACTCGCTGGGGGTGTAGAACCTCCGCGGAACAGGGCAAATGCCGGGTGGGCACCCGCTTGTGGAATATAGCGCTCCCAGCGCTAGTACATGAATGAAGCGCCCCAAAGCGCTAGAGGGCAAGAATCAGCGCTCCCAGGCGCTAGGCAGGAGGAACAGCGCTCCCAAGCGCTGGGGGTCAAAGGAAAGCGCTCCCAAGCGCTAGATGAAAAACAGCAAAGTCCATAGGAAGTCCAGGACCTCAGGTGGAGCACAGCAGCTCCTAGAAGGGAAAGGCCATCAGATGTCCAGGAGCTGGGCAGGGCCCAGGGAGGCAAGCCAACCCTGAGCCCAAGCAGCAGCACGCCCCTGGTAGATTCGAGTTGGGAACAAGAACCTTTTAGAAGAGGTCACAGCCTCTTTTTATACATGAAATTCCTTTGTCTAAAGGTGCTGGGTGGGGGAGAAACCAGTCGCAGCTGGTTTTGGGAGTATCTTGTTTTCCCCAGCCACCCCTTCCATTCATGAGGCAGGCTAGGGTCATTAGACGCACCCCAGGGGGGTGGAGCCAGCCTTGTGGGGGAAAGCCCAGCCCCATGCAGGATACAGGCACAGCCCCTCCCTCACATCATCATGTTAATCTCTCCATTCACCACCGGGGCAGACCCACACAGACTCCTGGAGCCAGGCTCCCCAGCCGGCTTCAGCCAATCACGCGCCAGCACACCTACTGCACACACACACCCATGTCTAGAAGTGGCACTTCCCTTTTAGACACACACATGCCGCATACATCATTTTGCAGCATTCAATCACACGAGTCCACACATACCAGACTCGAGCCTGTACCCCCCACGCATCAGGAACTATCAGGGACACACACATTCCCCATGCATTCCTATGGGAGGGCAGGCCTCTCCCATCTACACGCACTCAGAGTGGGAATCACCATCCCCAGGTCACATATAACAAGCAAAAACTTCAGGGGTGGACCTGCCAGAAGGGTCCAGTCCAACAGTAGGGCTACGAGTGCTCTGCTGCTTGTTTTTCAATCCTTGTCTTCTGTTTTAGGACTGTATTTATTTTTGTCTTTGAGTACACGGTGAGTAGAAATGGAAGCCTGTAGTTTTCTCTTCTTTGCGCTACAGCAATGCATGTGTCTGCTCCAAGGCTGGTAACTTCACTGGTATTCTCGGGCTGACAGGCCTTCCCCTACTGTTTCTTCACCCCCATCTCCTCTGTGCTGTAAAAACTCACCCTTGCATGCCTAGGATAAGAAAGAGTGGGCGAGCCCACTTTTGAAAACATTTGGTATTAAAGCATGTAACAAATGCTAGTGGGTCTCACGCTCATTCATAGGAGTGCGGGTGGCCCTTCACGAAGGCTGACGGGAACCTGTGGTTGTTCTCCGCAGTATAACTTCAGTGGACTTCCTTTAAGGAGGTTCCTTCCTCATGCAAGGTAATCTGGTTCTTTGCACACTACACCTTACCTCGTTCCTGTTTGAATTTAGTTCACCAGCCAACACCTCATTTCTAAAATGTCACCTGTTCTTAGCATAAGGCCTACTATTGCACAGCGATTAGATCACTAAAGGGTTTGCCCATGGAAGTAGTGTGGGCATGGGATGCTGGCAGTGTCTGTTGTCTTATATATCGGAGGATTGTAGTTATTTTGGAATTTTCCACAATAACTCAGTTATCTTTTGGCATTTTTACTTCATAAACACACACAATATATTTTTTTCCTATTTACTTCAGTGTGTTGGTTTTGTAAAGCACGTCATTCCCTGTTAGTGCTTCCAGCAGGGTGAAAAAGTGGGGAGGGGGACTAGAATTAACTCTTTGAACACCAATGTAAAGGGCATAACCGACTGCTGTGTATAACGAAAGCCCAGTAGGTATCTTAGCGAGTGAAAGTTTGAGCTATTGGTATTGCAAATAATAATGCAATGCCGATAGCTCAAATTTCAGAAATGTGAGACCTATTGCATTGCAAATGCTTATCTGAAAGAAACAGGTTAGTATTAGATTCCTTACCTTAGAATATCCCCAGGCGTCAGTCTGGATCCGGAAACTTTTGCGTAGCAGTACCCCTGCGCGTCGGCAGGCGTCGTCTGCTGGCGTCCCCTGCGGCTCCGCGTCCGTCGTCGGCGTCGTGCGCCGTGATGACGTTGCTGGAGTATATAGACGCCGCCTCCGTGCGCGGACGTCAGTTCTTCTTTTTTCCGCGCCAGTTAGCGCAGATCCGAGAAGTGCAGTACTCCGGTGTTTTGACCAAAGTTTTTTGTGAATCTTTGATTCTTGTTACGGTGCCGGTAGGATGCCCGGTTTTAAGAACTGTGACGACTGTGACCGCACGATGTCGGTCACGGATCATCACTGACTCTGCCTTCGGTGTCTGGGCCCCGACCACGCCGTGGACGACTGTGTCGATTGCCGGGCCCTGACGAGTAAGGCTAGGCGGGAGCGGTCCCGCAAGCTACTCGAGCTGAGGGTGTCGGTCCCACGTCGAGAGCGGTCCCGGTCCGGCCGGAGGTCGAGGGAGCGGTCGAGGGAGCGGTCGCGGAGCCATCACGAGCGCTCCAGAAGTCGTCACCATTCCTCTGGTTCCTCAGGTAGGAGACACAAGAAGTCGGGGCGTCGTCATCGTACCCCCGACTCCCCCCGACGCGGCCGGGGGTTCGGGTGGCCCCACCCCCGCGGCTCCGCGTGGGTTGCCGGCGCGGCCTGCTCCATACCCTACGGTCCCTGGGCAAGGCGCGTCGCGTGAGGAGATAGAGGAGTTCCTCATGGCCATGAGGGCACTGTCTCCTCCGACGGGGCCTACGGCGCCTTAGGGCCCTGTGCTCCCGTCCGGGGGTCCTAGCGGTTCGGGTGCCCCTGCCTCGACGCCGTCGGGGGCTCCGGCTCCGACGCCGCCGGCGGCTCCGGCCCCGGCGCCGCTGGGACCCTCAGGGTCGATGCCGACTGGTCTACCGGCGTCTCCTACGCCGATTCCATCGGGGTTGCCCCCGACGCCGCCCCCGCGCAGCGCCGGTGCTCCGGCTCCGGGCGGCGCCGTCCCCATTACCTCTCCGACTCCGGACGCGGAGTCGGACCGGCGACGTCCGACGCCGATGGGGCCTGTGGACCCCGAGGAGCCGGTCTACATTGTTGACTCCGAATATGGGGAAGATGTAGAATACGGAGAGGGTTGGGAGGGGTCTGAGGACCCTCTGTCACGCGAGTGTCAGTACAATGTGGACTGGACAGGTGATTTGGGTGACGCCAGTGGTCTGGACGACTCTCCTAACCCTGGTTTTGTCTCGCCTCCTACTGTGGCAGACGCCACCGTCCGTGTCCGGACGACCCCAAGTTCCTGTCCACCCATCCCACCCCTGAGAGTCTGGTGATCCAGGCCTCGACTTCCCAGACCGCATTCCCGTCGGCCCCGCCCGACCGGGAATCTAAGAGGTACGACCAGTATGGTAAGAAGGTCTTCTCGTCCCTGAGTTTGGGACTGCGGTCTTGCAACACCGCATGCCTCTTGGGCCGCTACACCCACTCTCTGTGGGAAACGGTCGCGGAGTTGCTGCCTGAATGCCCGCAGGAGGTGCGGGCAACGCTCGGCAAGGCTATGGTTGAAGGCCGAGATGCAGCAAGATACTCCATCAGGTGTGGTCTTGATACGACCGACTCGCTGGGCAGAGCGATGTCCACGACGGTGGCGATTCATCGCCACGCCTGGCTGAGATCCGCCAACTTTTCGGCTGATGTCCAAAATACCTTGATGGACATGCCGTTCGATGGCAGTCGCCTGTTTGGCGACAAGGCGGACCACGCGCTGGAACGCTTCAAGGACTCCAGGGTCACGGCCGTCCTTGGGTCTCTCGACCCAGCGCCAGCAATCTGAAAGAAACAGGTTAGTATTAGATTCCTTACCTTAGAATATCCCCAGGCGTCAGTCTGGATCCGGAAACTTTTGCGTAGCAGTACCCCTGCGCGTCGGTAGGCGTCGTCTGCAGGCGTCCCCTGCGGCTCCGCGTCCGTCGTCGGCGTCGTGCGCCGTGATGACGTCGCTGGAGTATATAGACGCCGCCTCCGCGCGCTGACGTCAGTTCTTCTTTTTTCCGCGCCAGTTAGCGCAGATCCGAAGAGCAGTACTCCGGTCTTTTGACCAAAGTTTTTGAATTACTATCTACTCCTAAGGTGCCGGTAGGATGCCCGGGTTTAAGAATTGTGACGGGTGTGAGCGCACGATGTCGGTCACGGGCCACCACCGACTCTGCCTCCGGTGCCTGGGCCCGCACCACGACGTGGACTCCTGCGTCGATTGCCGGGCCTTGATGAATAAGGCTAGACGGGAGCGGTCCCGCAAGCTGCTCGAGCTCCGGGTGTCGGCCCCGCGTCGAGAGCGGTCCCGGTCCGGCCGGAGGTCGAGGGAGCGGTCGCGAGAGCGGTCGCGGAGCCGCCACGAGCGCTCCGGAAGTCGTCACCATTCCTCTGGTTCCTCAGGTAAGAAACACAAGAAGACGGGGCGTCGTCATCGTACACCCGACTCCCCCCGACGCTCGCGCGATGCTGCCGGGGGTTTGGGTGGCCCCACCCCTGCGGATCCGCGTGGGTCGCCGGCGCGGCTGCTCCATACCCTACGGGTTCTGGGCAAGGCGCGTCGCGCGAGGAGATAGTGCCCTCATGGCCATGAGGAACTCCTCTGTCTCCTCCGACGGGGCCTACGGCGCCTGCGGGCCCGGTGGTCCCGTCCGGGGGCCCGAGCGGTTCGGGTGCTCCTGCCCAGACGCCGTCGGGTGCTCCGGCGCCGCCGCCGGCTCCGGCCCCGCTGGGCCCTTCAGGGTCGACGCCGGCTGGTCCACCGGCCTCTCCGGCGCCGATTCCATTGGGGCAACCCATGGTGCCGCCTCCGCGCGGCGCCGGGGCTCCGGTGCCGGCTCCGGCCGGCGTCGGGGCTCCGGCGCCACCCCCATTCCCTCTCCGTCTCCGGAGTCGGACCGGCGTCGTCCGACGCCGAGTCCGACGCCGATGGGGCCTGTGAACCCCGAGGAGCCGGTCTACATTGTTGACTCCGAATATGGGGAGGATGTAGAATACGGAGAGGGTTGGGAGGGGTCTGAGGACCCTCTGTCACGCGAGTGTCAGTACGACATGGACTGGACTGGTGATTTGGGTGACGCCAGTGGTCTGGACGACTCTCCTAACCCTGGTTTTGTCTCGCCTCCTACTGTGGCCTCGGAGGCTGGGGCTGCTTATTCAGTGGTGTTGATGAGGGCTGCCAAGGCCTTACACCTTGAGCTCCCCGTCGCGGTCGTGAGGCCTAAAATCCTCACCGAGGTCTTCAAACCGCAGGCATGCCCGCAGGAGCCTCTGCTGCCGTTCAACGAAGCCTTGACAGACGTTCTTTTGGGCACGTGGTCCAGGCCCGCTTCAGGTTCGCCTGTTGATAGGAACGTGGCCAGACGCCACCGTCCGTGTCCGGACGACCCCAAGTTCCTGTCCACCCATCCCACCCCTGAGAGTCTGGTGATCCAGGCCTCAACTTCCCAGACCGCATTCCCGTCGGCCCCGCCCGACCGGGAATCTAAGAGGTACGACCAGTATGGTAAGAAGGTCTTTTCGTCCCTGAGTCTGGGACTGCGGTCTTGCAACAACGCGTGCCTCTTAGGCCGCTTGTTGGACTTGGCCCGCAGGGCAGGTTCGCCCCTAAACTTTTTGCCTTATGTGTGACCCTGTGTCAGTGATTTTTGGGTCTCTGCGCACTTTCCCCTGGGTCCCAGAGTGAAAGTGCGTGCGTGTAGTATGGCTGGCCTGCCCTCCCATAGGAATGCATGGGGAATGTGTGTGTCCCTGGTAGTTCCTGATGCGTGGGGAGTGCAGGCTCGAGTTTAGTATGTGTAAACTCGTGAGAGTGAATGCTGCGAGATGGTGTCTGCGACATGTATGTGTCTAGAAGGGAAGTGTTACTTCTGGACATTGAGATATGTGTGCATGTGCTGTGAGGGTGATGGAGCGTGATTGGCTGGAGCTGGCTGGCATGCCAGGCTCCAGGAAGTCTGGATGGGTTTGCCCGGTGGTGAGTGGGAGATTAGCATGAGTGATGTGTGGGAGGAGTGTACCTGTGTCCTGGATGGGCTGGGTTTTCCCCACACAATGCTGGCTCCGCCCCCCTGTGGTGTGTCTAACGACCCTAGCCTCCCCAGTGAAAGAAATGGGTGGTTGGGCCATCAAGAGTGCTCCAAAGCCAGCTGAAACTGGTTTTCCCCCCACCCTGCATCTCAGACAAAGGGAAATACTGTATAAAAATGGGGCTGTGTCCCCACTGAAGTTGTTCTACTTTTGGATCCTTGCCAGAGGGGGCTGTTGCTGCTGCTGGGGCCAAGAGGACCGCCACTTGGCTTGTCTCCCTGCCTGGAGACCCAGTGTGCTGGCTCTGGCCCTGCCCTGCCCCTCTGCCTGCCTCCAGTCCCTGCTGGAGCTTTTGCTTTTGCTTAGAGTGCCTGGAGGCGCTCTTATTTGATTTATAGCGCTTTCCTGGTGCCCCAGCGCTCAATAGCGCTTTGCTGATATCTCTAGCGCTAGGAGCGCTTTTCTTTAGCCCCTAAGCGCTGGGTGCGCTTTATTTCTATTATAGCGCTGTGGAGCGCTTTTGCCGCTTTTTGGCATTAGCGAGTGCCACCTCGCTTTACTTTTTATTTTGAGCGCCGGTGCCCACCCGGCATTGCCCCGTTATTGGATTTTGTAAATACCTCGAGGGAGCCCACTCCTCGGGTACTGGGAGCCCGCCTGCCTACCTGGAACGGGCCGCCGCGCTGCCCGCGAAGACCCGGAAGTGCTGGAACCGTCAGCCAATCGCTGCGCGGCCCGGGAGAGGCGATCCGGAAGTCCCGCCCCCCGGAGCCGAGCAGCGAGGAAGGAAGCAGCCGGCTCTGTCCTCGAGGCTCCCAGAGTGAAAGGGAGCCCCGCGCCGAAGAAGAAGAGAGCCCCGCATCGGAAGAAGCCCCGGAGAGGGAGAGGAGCCCGCCCGCGGCACCAGAGCCGCCGCCAGACAGCCGGTGAGTGCGGGAGCAGTGGTGCCTTCTCCCCAGAGCGGCCCCGGTTGCTAGGGGGCCGCCCCGACGAGAGGGGCATTGCGTGTTTTGGAGCCCGAGGCTCCTGGGGGGCAGATTTGTTGAGCCTTGCGAGGCTCCCCGCCCAAGATTGTTGTCTGAGCCCACGAGAGGCTCGAGAGCGCCCCCATTGTTGTCTGAGCCCACGAGAGGCTCGAGGCGCCCTAGTTGTGGTACGAGGCCCACGGGGGCCCCGGGGGCACCGGTGTTGTTGAGCCCGGAGAGGCTCTGGAGACGGCGCATTTTTGTGTTGAGCCCTGAGAGGCTCAGAGGAGGCATCTTCTTTCCGAGCCAGGAGGCTCAAAGGGGCCAGTCATTTGTTAAGAGCCCAGAGAGGCTCCTTGGGGCAATCTGCGTATTTCGAGTCCCCAGGAGGGGGGCTCCAACGAAGGGGCATATTCGTTTTGAGAGCCAGAGAGGCTCTGGGGTGCCACAGTAATTTCTCTAGAGCCCAGCGAGGCTCCCACATTGGCCCCACCGTTGCTCTTGAGCCCTGAGAGGCTCCCCCGCCCAGATGTTGTTTCACGAGCCCTGAGAGGCTCAGGGGCATAATTGATGTTCAGAGCCCAGTGAGGCTCTTGAGAGACAGTCAGTTGGGCTGAGCCTGCGAGGCTCCAGCGTTGGCCCATTATTGATGATTCAGCTGCCCAGCACTTTGTGGGCAGCTGCCACGTTTAGGCCCTGACATTTGGACACAGAGACAGTCACAGGTGGTGACTTGTGAGTTGGCGCCATTGTTATTGTTCTGCACCTCTGAATGTGTTTTTATGCGTCATGTGCCTTACACCTCTGAATGTATTGTTGATGCATCATGTGTTTTATTTCCCTACACCGCTGAATGTTAATGTATCATGTGTTTTGTTCTTACACCCCTACAGGTATTATGATATGTAGGTGGTTGTTTTCTCCCTAGTACAGGTGGTGCTAGTGAGGTCCTGTTACCAGTGATTACTGGTTGTGTGCTCTATTTGTATATTGTGTGCTACACTGATTTTACTTTCTAAAGTGCTAGTTCTGAAAGTATTATTTCTAAAAGTGCTGATACCCCTGACAGTGGTCCAAGTGGCCCTGTCCTGTGCAATATCCCTTGTAAATTCCGCCCGTGCCTGTTGGCACAGTGTAACAAGATGTGTGTTTTATCTGATGTATATTTATTATAATACAAAGGCTATTTTTATATAACCTTGTGTGGAGTTTCCTTTGTGGTGGGCCTTTGGTTGTTGTTGCTGGGGTGCGTGCGCAAATACTTAGCCTACATCGCCTCCAGGTTTAGCCTTGCTGCTCGCGCCACGTTACCTAGAGGGCGAGTAAGGGTTATCTTGGCGTGTAACTCCCTTGCCCTGACTTGGGTGTGGTGGTCTCTGACTGACTTTGGCGAAAGCCCTGGCCAGCCGGGGATCCCATTTCCAACACCGCTACACCCACTCTCTGTGGGATACGGTCGCGGAACTGCTGCCTGAATGCCCGCAGGAGGTACGGGCTAAGCTCGGCAAGGCTATGATTGAAGGCCGAGATGCAGCAAGATACTCCATCAGGTGTGGTCTTGATACGACCGACTCGCTGGGCAGAGCGATGTCCACGACGGTGGCGATTCGTCGCCACGCCTGGCTGAGATCCGCCAATTTTTCGGCAGATGTCCAAAATACTTTGATGGACATGCCGTTCGATGGCAGTCGCCTGTTTGGCGACAAGGCGGACCACGCGCTGGAGCGCTTCAAGGACTCCAGGGTCACAGCCAAGTCCTTGGGTCTTTCGACCCAGCGCCAGCAAACGGGTTCGTTTCGCTCCTTTCGTGGCCAAGGAAGGGGCGGTCCCACACGTACTGCCAGCCACGCACCGCAGAACACTTCTCAACGCGGTGGCGGCCGTGGATTCCGCCGTGGAGGCGGTCGGGGACAACGGCGAGGTCAGACCACACCTCCCCCCGCAGCATCAGCCTCCAAATCCTCCTAGTCCGTGCTTTCAGGCCCATGTGACGCCAGTGGGTGGCAGGGTTCGCCATCACCACTCCCACTGGTGCACTATCACATCGGACAGGTGGGTGCTGCAGCTCGTCCGAAGGGGCTACTCCCTCCCCTTCGAGACCACTCCTCCAGCCATGCCACCGCAGAACCACCGTGTGTCGGGGGACCACTTGACACTTCTGCAGGAGGAAGTTACGGCCCTCTTGGCCAAGGGGGCCATCGAGCGCGTTCCTGGGCCAGAAGTAGGGTGTGGTTGCTATTCCCACTACTTTCTGGTACCCAAGAAGGACAAGGGGGGCCTGCGTCCTATCTTGGATCTACGGAACGTCAACGGCTTCCTCCGGAAGGAGAAGTTCAAGATGTTGACTTTAGCTCAGGTCTTGGCTGCTCTGGACCCACAAGACTGGATGGTGGCGATGGACTTGCAGGATGCGTATTTTCACATCCCCGTCCTGCCGGCCCACCGGCGTTACCTACGGTTCACGGTAGGCCACGAGCACTTTCAGTTTATCGTGCTCCCATTCGGCCTTACCAGCGCCCCACGGGTGTTCACGAAAGTGATGGCGGTGGTCGCAGCTCATCTGCGCCGGTTAGGGGTTTCAGTCTTCCCCTACCTCGACGACTGGTTGTTGAAGGCGGGCTCGCCCCAGACAGTCGTCCACCACCTTCAGATGGCGGCAGACCTCCTGCACGAGCTGGGGTTTTCCATCAATGTGCCGAAATCACACCTGTGTCCCTCTCAAAAGCTCCTTTTCATCGGAGCGGTTCTCGACTCGGCGCAGTTTCGGGTTTATCCTCCGGAACGGCGGGTCCGGAATATACAGGCTTTGATTCCCATCTTTCAGCCGTTATCCCGGGTTTCGGTCAGGTTGACGCTGCGGCTGCTGGGGCTGATGGCTTCCTGCATCCTTCTGGTGCATCACGCCCGGTGGCGGATGCGGGCTCTGCAGTGGGACCTGAAGTTTCAGTGGGCCCAGCATCAAGGCAACCTATCCGACCATGTCCTGATCTCGGAGGGCACTGCGAGACAGTTGCAGTGGTGGCTTACGGACCGCTATTGGGTCAGAAGCAGATCCCTCTCCCTTCCCCAACCGGAGCACGTAGTTGTGACGGATGCGTCCCTCCAGGGCTGGGGAGGCCACTTGGGAGAGGCGGAGATCAGAGGCATCTGGTCTCCGGCGGAGTCCCGGCTCCATATCAACATGTTGGAGCTGCGGGCGATTCGCCTAGCACTGAAGGCATTCCTCCCCTTTGTCAACGGGAGTGTAGTGCAGGTGTTCACGGACAACACCACCGCCATGTGGTACTGCAACAAGCAGGGCGGAGTGGGGTCGTGGACCCTTTGCCAGGAGGCTCTGCGTCTCTGGCAATGGCTGGAACGTCAGGGCGTGACTCTGACGGTTCAACACCTGGCAGGTTCTCTGAACGCCAGGGCGGACGAACTCAGCCGTCGGTGCTCGGTGGATCACGAATGGCGTCTGAACTCGGACGTGGCGACAGGCCTCTTTCTGCAATGGGGAGAGCCTTGGTTAGATCTATTCGCCACAGAAGAGAACGCGCAATGTCATCAGTTCTGCGCGTTGGAGTTTCCAAGACGGCACTCGCACGGCGACGCCTTTCGGCGCGAGTGGAGCTGCTGTCTGTTGTACGCCTTTCCGCCTATACCACTTCTGCCCAGAGTGCTGAAGAAGATCAGGCGCGACCGGGCCCAAGTTATCCTTGTGGCTCCGGACTGGGCTCGAAGGTACTGGTATCCCGAGCTACTCAGCATGTCAGTCGGTCCCTTGATCCGCTTGCCCCTTCGGGAGGACCTTCTGTCGCAGCAGCAGGGGACGGTCCTCCACCCGAACCTGTCCAGTCTCCACCTCCATGCGTGGAGATTGAGCGGCGACAGTTGAGGCCATTTGACTTGCCTCCTGAAGTCTGTGATGTGATTCTGGCAGCCAGGCGTCCCTCCACAAAGTCGGTATACGCCTGCCGGTGGAACAGATTTGTGGCATGGTGCACAGCAAAGGCTGTGAACCCTCTTTCTGCCCCTCTTTCCGAGGTTCTCCTCTTTCTTCTCTCTCTTGCCCAGCAGGGCTCTGCTCTGGGCACTATCAAGGGCTACCTTTCTGCCCTTTCGGCCTTTCTACGGCTGCCTGATCAACCTTCTTTGTTCAAGTCCCCTATTGTAACGAGATTCTTGAAGGGCATCACGCACATGTATCCACCTGTTCCGTTCGTGATGCCTCAGTGGGACTTGAACCTGGTTCTGACCTTCTTGATGTGCGCTCCCTTTGAGCCACTTCATTCCTGTCCTCTCCCTCTCCTGACTTTAAAGACGGCCTTCCTGGTTGCCATCACCTCTGCCAGGAGAGTGAGTGAGCTCCAGGCTCTTTCTGTCAAACCTCCTTTCATGTCCATTCATCCAGACAAGGTGGTTCTGAGAACTAGACCTTCTTTCCTGCCCAAAGTAGTTTCTGCTTTTCACATCGGGCAGTCCATCACCTTACCCTCCTTCTTCCCGCCTCCGCATCCTTCAAAGGATGAAGAGCGGCTCCATCGTCTGGACCCAAAACGTGCGCTTTCATTTTATATGGATCGCACACGCCAGTTCCGGGTGGATGACCAACTGTTTGTTGGCTACGTGGGTGCGAAGAAGGAAAGGGCGGTGCATAAACGAACCATCTCTCGGTGGGTCGTCCTGTGCATCAAAGCGTGCTACTCTTTGGCTCGGAAGGAGCCTCCTGTTGGGCTGAGAGCCCATTCCACTCGGGCCACGGCGGCTACTACTGCCCTGGGCCGGGGAGTCCCCTTGCAGGACATTTGTCAGGCGGCTACGTGGGCCTCGCTGCACACGTTTGCAAGGCACTACTGCCTGGACAATCTGAAAGAAACAGGTTAGTATTAGATTCCTTACCTTAGAATATCCCCAGGCGTCAGTCTGGATCCGGAAACTTTTGCGTAGCAGTACCCCTGCGCGTCGGTAGGCGTCGTCTGCAGGCGTCCCCTGCGGCTCCGCGTCGTCGGCGTCGTGCGCCGTGATGACGTCGCTGGAGTATATAGACGCCGCCTCCGCGCGCTGACGTCAGTTCTTCTTTTTTCCGCGCCAGTTAGCGCAGATCCGAAGAGCAGTACTCCGGTCTTTTGACCAAGTTTTTTGTTAACTAATTAATCTTCTACGGTGCCGGTAGGATGCCCGGTTTCAAGAGTTGCGACGAGTGCGACCGCCTGATGTCGGTCACCGACCACCATCGACTCTGCCTCCGGTGTCTGGGCGCGGACCACGACGTGGAGTCCTGCGTCGACTGTCGGGCCTTGACTGGAAAAGCTAGGCGGGAGCGGTCCCGCAAGCTTCTCGAGCTCCGGGTGTCGGCCCCGCGTCGAGAGCGGTCCCGGTCCGGTCGGAGGTCGAGGGAGCGGTCGAGGGAACGATCGCGGAGCCGCCATGGGCGCTCCGGGAGTCGCCACCATTCCTCCGGCTCGTCAGGTAAGCACAAGAAGTCGGGGCGTCGCCATCGCACCCCCGACTCCCCCCGACGCCCGCGTGCTGCGGCCGGGGGCTCGGGTGACCCCACCACCGCGGTCCCGCGTGGGTCGCCGACGCCGTCTACCCCACACCTGTCGGTCCCTGGGGAAGGCGCGTCGCGTGAGGAGATCGAGGCCTTCCTCATTGCTATGAGGGCGAGGTCTTCTCCGGCGGGGCCTTCGGCGCCTGCGGGCCCGTCGGTCCCGTCTGGGGGCCCGAGCGGTTCGGGTGCTCCTGCCCCGGCGCCGCCGGTGGCTCCGGCCCCGGCGCCGCTGGCTCCCTCTGGTTCGTCGCCGGCTGGTCTCCCGGCCTCTCCGGCGTCGGTTCCTGTGGGCCAACCCGTGGTACCGCCCCCGCGTGGTGCAGCGACTCCGCCGTCGGCTCCGGCCGGCGTCGGGTCCCCGGCACCGACGCCGCGCGGCGCCACCCCCCTTTCCTCCCCGACTCCGAACACGGAGCCGGACCGGCGTCGGCCGACGCCGGATCCGACGCCGATGGGGCCCGTTGACCCCGATGTCTATATCGTCGATCCAGAATATGGGTATGATGAGGAGGAGTATGGAGAGGGTTGGGAGGGGTCTGAGGACCCTCTATCCCGTGCCTGCCAGTATGATGTGGACTGGGTAGGTGATCTGGGTGATGCCAGTGGCCTGGACGAGTCGCCCAACCCTGGGTTTGTCTCTCCGTCCCCTGTGGCGTCCGAGGCAGGTGCTGCCTATTCGGTGGTCCTGATGAGGGCTGCCAAGGCCTTACACCTTGAGCTCCCCGTCGCGAAGGTCAAACCAAATATTCTGACGGAAGTGTTTAAACCGCAGTCATGCCCCCAGGAGCCTCTGCTGCCGTTTAATGAGGCCCTGACGGATGTCCTTCTGGGCACCTGGTCCAGGCCCGCTTCTGGTGCGCCGGTTGACCGGAACGTTGCCAGGCGTCACCGTCCATGCTCGGACGACCCTGCCTTCCTGTCCACCCATCCCTCCCCGGAGAGTCTGGTGATCCAGGCCTCCACTTCACAGTCCGCATTCCCGTCGGCTCCGCCCGACCGGGAATCAAAGAGGTACGACCAATTTGGTAAAAAAGTATTTTCCTCTTTGAGCGCTGGACTGCGGTCTTGTAACACCGCGTGCCTCTTGGGCCGCTACACCCACTCCCTGTGGGATACGGTCGAAGAGTGTTTGCCGCAATGCCCCCAGGAAGTGCGGGACAAGCTCACCCGGGCCTTGGTTGAAGGCCGGGATGCGGCGCGGTACTCGATCCGTTGTGGTCTGGACACAACAGACTCACTGGGACGGGCCATGTCCACTACGGTGGCGATTCGTCGCCATGCCTGGCTGAGATCTGCCAACTTCTCGCCAGACGTCCAAAATACACTCATGGACATGCCATTTGATGGCAGTCGCCTGTTTGGTGACAAAGCGGACCACGCGCTGGAGCGCTTCAAGGACTCCAGGGTCACGGCCAAGTCCTTGGGTCTCTCGACCCAGCGCCAGCAGACGGGTTCGTTTCGGCCCTTTCGTGGCCAAGGGAGGGGAGGTCCCACACGTGCTGCCAGCCACGCGACGCAGAGCGCTCCCCAGCGCGGTGGCGCCCGTGGTTTCCGCCGTGGTGGCGGTAGAGGCCAGCGTCGTGGTCAGTCCACGCCTCCCTCCGCTGCTGCATCCAAGCCTTCCTAGTCCGAGCTTTCGGGCTCACGTGACGCCAGTGGGTGGCAGGGTTCGCCATCACCACTCCCGCTGGCGCGCGATAACATCGGACAGGTGGGTGCTGCAGCTTGTCCGAAGGGGCTATGCCCTCCCCTTCGAGTCCACTCCTCCAGCCATGCCACCGCAGAACCACCGTGTGTCGGGGGACCACTTGACACTTCTGCAGGAGGAAGTTACGGCCCTCTTGGCCAAGGGGGCCATCGAGCGCGTTCCTGGGCCAGAAGTAGGGTGTGGTTGCTACTCCCACTACTTTCTGGTACCCAAGAAGGACAAGGGAGGCCTGCGTCCTATCTTGGATCTACGGAACGTCAACGGCTTCCTCCGGAAGGAGAAGTTCAAGATGTTGACTTTGGCTCAGGTCTTGGCTGCTCTAGACCCACAAGACTGGATGGTGGCGTTGGACTTGCAGGATGCGTATTTTCACATCCCCGTCCTGCCGGCCCACCGGCGTTACCTGCGGTTCACGGTAGGCCACGAGCACTTTCAGTTTATCGTGCTCCCTTTCGGCCTTACCAGCGCCCCACGGGTGTTCACGAAAGTGATGGCGGTGGTCGCAGCTCATCTGCGCCGGTTAGGGGTTTCAGTCTTCCCCTACCTCGACGACTGGCTGTTGAAGGCGGGCTCGCCCCAGACAGTCGTCCACCACCTTCAGATGACGGCAGACCTCCTGCACGAGCTGGGGTTTTCCATCAATGTGCCGAAATCACACCTGTGTCCCTCTCAAAAGCTCCTTTTCATCGGAGCGGTTCTCGACTCGGCGCAGTTTCGGGTTTATCCTCCGGAACGGCGGGTCCGGGATATTCAGGCTCTGATTCCCATCTTTCAGCCGTTATCCCGGGTTTCGGTCAGGTTGACGCTGCGGCTTCTGGGGCTGATGGCCTCCTGCATCCTTTTGGTGCATCACGCCAGATGGCGGATGCGGGCTCTGCAGTGGGACCTGAAGTTTCAGTGGGCCCAGCATCAGGGCAACCTATCCGACCATGTCCTGATCTCGGAGGGCACTGCGAGACAGTTGCAGTGGTGGCTTACGGACCGCGATTGGGTCAGGGGCAGATCCCTCTCCCTTCCCCAACCGGAGCACGTGGTTGTGACGGACGCGTCCCTCCAAGGCTGGGGTGGCCACTTGGGAGAGGCGGAGATCAGAGGCCTCTGGTCTCCGGCGGAGTCCCGGCTCCATATCAACATGTTGGAGCTGCGGGCGATTCGCCTAGCACTGAAGGCATTCCTCCCCTTTGTCAACGGGAGTGTAGTGCAGGTGTTCACGGACAACACCACCGCCATGTGGTACTGCAACAAACAGGGCGGTGTGGGGTCGTGGACCCTTTGCCAAGAGGCTCTGCGCCTCTGGCAATGGCTGGAACGTCAGGGCGTGACTCTGACGGTTCAACACCTGGCAGGTTCTCTGAACGCCAGGGCGGACGAACTCAGCCGTCGGTGCTCGGTGGATCACGAATGGCGTCTGAACTCGGATGTGGCGAGAGGCCTCTTTCAGCAATGGGGAGAGCCTTGGTTAGATCTATTCGCCACAGAAGAGAACGCGCAATGTCTTCAGTTCTGCGCGTTGGAGTTTCCAAGACGGCACTCGCTCGGCGACGCCTTTCGGCGCGAGTGGAGTTGCGGTCTGTTGTACGCCTTTCCGCCTATACCACTTCTGCCCAGAGTGCTGAAGAAGATCAGGCGCGACCGGGCCCAAGTTATCCTTGTGGCTCCGGACTGGGCTCGAAGGTACTGGTATCCCGAGCTACTCAGCATGACAGTCGGTCCCTCGATCCGCCTGCCCCTTCAGGAGGACCTTCTGTCGCAGCAGCAGGGGACGGTCCTCCACCCGAACCTGTCCAGTCTCCACCTCCATGCGTGGAGATTGAGCGGCGACAGTTGAGGCCATTTGACTTGCCTCCTGAAGTCTGTGATGTCATTCTGGCAGCCAGGCGTCCCTCCACAAAGTCGGTATACGCCTGCCGGTGGAACAGATTTGTGGCATGGTGCACAGCGAAGGCTGTGGATCCCCTTTCTGCCCCTCTGTCTGAGGTTCTCCTCTTCCTCCTTTCCCTTGCCCAGCAGGGCTCTGCTCTGGGCACTATCAAGGGCTATCTTTCTGCCCTTTCCGCCTTCTTGAGGCTACCTGATCAGCCATCTTTGTTCAAGTCCCCTATTGTGTTAAGATTCTTGAAGGGCATCACGCACATGTATCCTCCAACTCCGTTCGTGATGCCTCAGTGGGACTTGAACCTGGTTTTGACTTTCCTGATGTGCGCTCCCTTTGAGCCCCTTCATTCCTGTCCTCTCCGTCTTCTCACCTTAAAGACGGCCTTCCTGGTAGCCATCACCTCTGCCAGGAGAGTGAGTGAGCTCCAGGCTCTTTCTATTCAACCTCCTTTCTTGTCTGTTCATCCTGATAAGGTGGTTCTTCGAACTAGACCTTCTTTCCTGCCCAAGGTAGTCTCTGCTTTTCACATTGGGCAGTCCATCACCTTGCCCTCCTTCTTCCCGCCTCCGCATCCTTCAAAGGATGAAGAGCGGCTCCATCGTCTGGACCCAAAACGTGCGCTTTCATTCTATATGGATCGCACACGCCAGTTCCGGGTGGATGACCAACTGTTTGTTGGCTACGTGGGTGAGAAGAAGGGAAGGGCGGTACAGAAACGGACCATCTCTCGGTGGGTCGTCCTGTGCATCAAAGCATGCTACTCTTTGGCTCGGAAGGAGCCTCCTGTTGGGCTGAGGGCCCATTCCACTCGGGCCACGGCGGCTGCTACTGCCCTGGGCCGGGGAGTCCCTTTGCAGGACATTTGCCAGGCGGCCACGTGGGCCTCGCTGCACACCTTTGCGAGGCACTACTGCCTGGACAATCTGAAAGAAACAGGTTAGTATTAGATTCCTTACCTTAGAATATCCCCAGGCGTCAGTCTGGATCCGGAAACTTTTGCGTAGCAGTACCCCTGCGCGTCGGTAGGCGTCGTCTGCAGGCGTCCCCTGCGGCTCCGCGTCGTCGGCGTCGTGCGCCGTGATGACGTCGCTGGAGTATATAGACGCCGCCTCCGCGCGCTGACGTCAGTTCTTCTTTTTTCCGCGCCAGTTAGCGCAGATCCGAAGAGCAGTACTCCGGTCTTTTGACCAAGTTTTTTGTTAACTGATTGATCCTTACGGTGCCGGTAGGATGCCCGGTTTCAAGAGTTGTGACGAGTGCGACCGCATGATGTCGGTCACCGACCACCATCGACTCTGCCTCCGGTGTCTGGGCGCGGACCACGACGTGGAGTCCTGCGTCGACTGTCGGGCCTTGACTGGAAAAGCTAGGCGGGAGCGGTCCCGCAAGCTTCTCGAACTCCGGTTGTCGGCCCCGCGTCGAGAGCGGTCCCGGTCCGGTCGGAGGTCGAGGGAGCGGTCGAGGGAGCGGTCGCGGAGCCGCCATGGGCGCTCCGGGAGTCGCCACCATTCCTCCGGCTCGTCAGGTAAGCACAAGAAGTCGGGGCGTCGCCATCGCACCCCCGACTCCCCCCGACGCCCGCGTGCTGCGGCCGGGGGCTCGGGTGACCCCACCCCCGCGGTCCCGCATGGGTCGCCGACGCCGTCTGCCCCACACCTGTCGGTCCCTGGGGAAGGCGCGTCGCGTGAGGAGATCGAGGCCTTCCTCATTGCTATGAGGGCGAGGTCTTCTCCGGCGGGGCCTTCGGCGCCTGCGGGCCCGTCGGTCCCGTCTGGGGGCCCGAGCGGTTCGGGTGCTCCTGCCCCGGCGCCGCCGGTGGCTCCGGCCCCGGCGCCGCTGGTTCCCTCTGGTTCGTCGCCGGCTGGTCTCCCGGCCTCTCCGGCGTCGGTTCCTGTGGGCCAGCCCATGGTACCGCCCCCGCGTGGTGCAGCGACTCCGCCGTCGGCTCCGGCCGGCGTCGGGTCCCCGGCACCGACGCCGCGCGGCGCCACCCCCCTTTCCTCCCCGACTCCGGACTCGGAGCCGGACCGGCGTCGGCCGACGCCGGACCCGACGCCGATGGGGCCTGTTGACCCCGATGTCTATATCGTCGACCCAGAATATGGGTATGACGAGGAGGAGTATGGAGAGGGTTGGGAGGGGTCTGAGGACCCTCTATCCCGTGCCTGCCAGTACGATGTGGACTGGGTAGGTGATCTGGGTGATGCCAGTGGCCTGGACGAGTCGCCCAACCCTGGGTTTGTCTCTCCGTCCCCTGTGGCGTCCGAGGCGGGTGCTGCCTATTCGGTGGTCCTGATGAGGGCTGCCAAGGCCTTACACCTTGAGCTCCCCGTTGCGAAGGTCAAACCGAATATCCTGACGGAAGTTTTTAAACCGCAGTCATGCCCCCAGGAGCCTCTGCTGCCGTTTAATGAGGCCCTGACGGATGTCCTTCTGGGCACCTGGTCCAGGCCCGCCTCTGGTGCGCCGGTTGACCGGAACGTTGCCAGGCGTCACCGTCCCTGCGCGGACGACCCTGCCTTCCTGTCCACCCATCCCTCCCCGGAGAGTCTGGTGATCCAGGCCTCCACTTCGCAGTCCGCATTTCCGTCGGCTCCGCCCGACCGGGAATCAAAGAGGTACGACCAATTCGGAAAGAAAGTGTTTTCCTCTTTGAGTGCTGGGCTGCGGTCTTGTAACACCGCGTGCCTCTTGGGCCGCTACACCCACTCCCTGTGGGATACGGTCGAGGAGTGTTTGCCGCAATGCCCCCAGGAAGTGCGGGACAAGCTCACCCGGGCCTTTGTTGAAGGCCGGGATGCGGCGCGGTACTCGATCCGTTGTGGTCTGGACACCACGGACTCACTGGGACGGGCCATGTCCACTACGGTGGCGATTCGTCGCCATGCCTGGCTGAGATCTGCCAACTTCTCACCAGACGTCCAAAATACGCTTATGGACATGCCATTTGATGGCAGTCGCCTATTTGGTGACAAAGCGGACCACGCGCTGGAGCGCTTCAAGGACTCCAGGGTCACGGCCAAGTCCTTGGGTCTCTCGACCCAGACCCAGCGCCAGCAGACGGGTTCGTTTCGGCCCTTTCGTGGCCAAGGGAGAGGAGGTCCCACACGTGCTGCCAGCCACGCGGCGCAGAGCGCTCCCCAGCGCGGTGGCGCCCGTGGTTTCCGCCGTGGTGGCGGTAGAGGCCAGCGTCGTGGTCAGTCCACGCCTCCCTCCGCTGCGGCATCCAAGCCTTCCTAGTCCGAGCTTTCGGGCTCACGTGACGCCAGTGGGTGGCAGGGTTCGCCATCACCACTCCCGCTGGCGCGCGATAACATCGGACAGGTGGGTGCTGCAGCTTGTCCGAAGGGGCTATGCCCTCCCCTTCGAGTCCACTCCTCCAGCCATGCCACCGCAGAACCACCGTGTGTCGGGGGACCACTTGACTCTTCTGCAGGAGGAAGTTACGGCCCTCTTGGCCAAGGGGGCCATCGAGCGCGTTCCTGGGCCAGAAGTAGGGTGTGGTTGCTACTCCCACTACTTTCTGGTACCCAAGAAGGACAAGGGAGGCCTGCGTCCTATCTTGGATCTACGGAACGTCAACGGCTTCCTCCGGAAGGAGAAGTTCAAGATGTTGACTTTGGCTCAGGTCTTGGCTGCTCTAGACCCACAAGACTGGATGGTAGCGTTGGACTTGCAGGATGCGTACTTTCACATCCCCGTCCTGCCGGCCCACCGGCGTTACCTGCGGTTCACGGTAGGCCACGAGCATTTTCAGTTTATCGTGCTCCCGTTCGGCCTTACCAGCGCCCCACGGGTGTTCACGAAAGTGATGGCGGTGGTCGCAGCTCATCTGCGCCGGTTAGGGGTTTCAGTCTTCCCCTACCTCGACGACTGGCTGTTGAAGGCGGGCTCGCCCCAGACAGTCGTCCACCACCTTCAGATGACGGCAGACCTCCTGCACGAGTTGGGGTTTTCCATCAATGTGCCGAAATCACACCTGTGTCCCTCTCAAAAGCTCCTTTTCATCGGAGCGGTTCTCGACTCGGCGCAGTTTCGGGTTTATCCCCCGGAACGGCGGGTCCGGGATATTCAGGCTCTGATTCCCATCTTTCAGCCGTTATCCCGGGTTTCGGTCAGGTTGACGCTGCGGCTTCTGGGGCTGATGGCCTCCTGCATCCTTCTGGTGCATCACGCCAGATGGCGGATGCGGGCTCTGCAGTGGGACCTGAAGTTTCAGTGGGCCCAGCATCAGGGCAACCTATCCGACCATGTCCTGATCTCGGAGGGCACTGCGAGACAGTTGCAGTGGTGGCTTACAGACCGCGATTGGGTCAGGGGCAGATCCCTCTCCCTTCCCCAGCCGGAGCACGTGGTTGTGACGGACGCGTCCCTCCAAGGCTGGGGTGGCCACTTGGGAGAGGCGGAGATCAGAGGCCTCTGGTCTCCGGCGGAGTCCCGGCTCCATATCAACATGTTGGAGCTGCGGGCGATTCGCCTGGCACTGAAGGCATTCCTCCCCTTTGTCAACGGGAGTGTAGTGCAGGTGTTCACGGACAACACCACCGCCATGTGGTACTGCAACAAACAGGGCGGTGTGGGGTCGTGGACCCTTTGCCAAGAGGCTCTGCGCCTCTGGCAATGGCTGGAACGTCAGGGCGTGACTCTGACGGTTCAACACCTGGCAGGTTCTCTGAACGCCAGGGCGGACGAACTCAGCCGTCGGTGCTCGGTGGATCACGAATGGCGTCTGAACTCGGATGTGGCGAGAGGCCTCTTTCAGCAATGGGGAGAGCCTTGGTTAGATCTATTCGCCACAGAAGAGAACGCGCAATGTCATCAGTTCTGCGCGTTGGAGTTTCCAAGACGGCACTCGCTCGGCGACGCCTTTCGGCGCGAGTGGAGTTGCGGTCTGTTGTACGCCTTTCCGCCTATACCACTTCTGCCCAGAGTGCTGAAGAAGATCAGGCGCGACCGGGCCCATGTTATCCTTGTGGCTCCGGACTGGGCTCGAAGGTACTGGTATCCCGAGCTACTCAGCATGACAGTCGGTCCCTCGATCCGCCTGCCCCTTCAGGAGGACCTTCTGTCGCAGCAGCAGGGGACGGTCCTCCACCCGAACCTGTCCAGTCTCCACCTCCATGCGTGGAGATTGAGCGGCGACAGTTGAGGCCATTTGACTTGCCTCCTGAAGTCTGTGATGTCATTCTGGCAGCCAGGCGTCCCTCCACAAAGTCGGTATACGCCTGCCGGTGGAACAGATTTGTGGCATGGTGCACAGCAAAGGCTGTGGATCCCCTTTCTGCCCCTCTATCTGAGGTTCTCCTCTTCCTCCTTTCCCTTGCCCAGCAGGGCTCTGCTCTGGGCACTATCAAGGGCTATCTTTCTGCCCTTTCCGCCTTCTTGAGGCTACCTGATCAGCCATCTTTGTTCAAGTCCCCTATTGTGTTAAGATTCTTAAAGGGCATCACGCACATGTATCCTCCAGCTCCGTTCGTGATGCCTCAGTGGGACTTGAACCTGGTTTTGACTTTCCTGATGTGCGCTCCCTTTGAGCCCCTTCATTCCTGTCCTCTCCGTCTTCTCACCTTAAAGACGGCCTTCCTGGTAGCCATCACCTCTGCCAGGAGAGTGAGTGAGCTCCAGGCTCTTTCTGTTCAACCTCCTTTCTTGTCTGTTCATCCTGATAAGGTGGTTCTTCGGACCAGACCTTCTTTCCTGCCCAAGGTAGTCTCTGCTTTTCACATTGGGCAGTCCATCACCTTGCCCTCCTTCTTCCCGCCTCCGCATCCTTCAAAGGATGAAGAGCGGCTCCATCGTCTGGACCCAAAACGTGCGCTTTCATTCTATATGGATCGCACACGCCAGTTCCGGGTGGATGACCAACTGTTTGTTGGCTACGTGGGTGAGAAGAAGGGAAGGGCGGTACAGAAACGGACCATCTCTCGGTGGGTCGTCCTGTGCATCAAAGCATGCTACTCTTTGGCTCGGAAGGAGCCTCCTGTTGGGCTGAGGGCCCATTCCACTCGGGCCACGGCGGCTACTACTGCCCTGGGCCGGGGAGTCCCTTTGCAGGACATTTGCCAGGCGGCCACGTGGGCCTCGCTGCACACCTTTGCGAGGCACTACTGCCTGGACAGTCAAGTCCGGAGGGATGGCTTCTTTGGCCGTTCGGTCCTCCAGGACTTTCTGGTGTAGGTTGTATTGGTTCGCAGACCCACCACCGGGGTTGGTATTGCTGGGGTATCTATTCTAAGGTAAGGAATCTAATACTAACCTGTTTCTTTCAGATGAACAAGTTACTTACCTTCGGTAACGATATATCTGTAAGAAACAGTAGTTAGTATTAGATTCCTTACCGCCCCGCCCATCCTCCCCGTTCTGCGAACTGATACCTAGGGTTAGGGACATCCCTTTCAGGGCCCTAGTTTCAAATGGCACCAGTGTTGGTTCTCACATGGCTCTGCGTGTTCTGGCGCGGAAAAGCTGTGTGCAAAGAACTGACGTCAGCGCGCGGAGGCGGCGTCTATATACTCCAGCGACGTCATCACGGCGCACGACGCCGACGACGCGGAGCCGCAGGGGACGCCTGCAGACGACGCCTACCGACGCGCAGGGGTACTGCTACGCAAAAGTTTCCGGATCCAGACTGACGCCTGGGGATATTCTAAGGTAAGGAATCTAATACTAACTACTGTTTCTTACAGATATATCGTTACCGAAGGTAAGTAACTTGTTCGTCAAGTCCGGAGGGATGGCTTCTTTGGCCGTTCGGTCCTCCAGGACTTTCTGGTGTAAGCTGTATTGGTTCGCAGACCCACCACCGGGGTTGGTATTACTGGGGTATCTATTCTAAGGTAAGGAATCTAATACTAACCGGTTTCTTTCAGATGAACAAGTTACTTACCTTCGGTAACGATATATCTGTAAGAAACAGTAGTTAGTATTAGATTCCTTACCGCCCCGCCCATCCTCCCCGTTTTGCGAACTGATACATAGGGTTAAGGTCATCCCCTTCAGGGCCCTAGTTTCGCATGGCACCAGTGTTGGTTCTTCCATGGCTCTGCGTGTTCTGGCGCGGAAAAGCTGTGTGCAAAGAACTGATGTCAGCGCGCGGAGGCGGCGTCTATATACTCCAGCGACGTCATCACGGCGCACGACGCCGACGACGGACGTGGAGCCGCAGGGGACGCCTGCAGACGACGCCTGCCGACTCGCAGGGGTACTGCTACGCAAAAGTTTCCGGATCCAGACTGACGCCTGGGGATATTCTAAGGTAAGGAATCTAATACTAACTACAGTTTCTTACAGATATATCGTTACCGAAGGTAAGTAACTTGTTCGTCGTTACCGGTTTTCAACAATTATATTAAAAAAGATTGTTTTCTAACATAGTTAATATTTTTAGGTTTTGCTTGGCAATGCGTACGAAGTACGCATGCGCTACAAAATCCTTATGTTTCTCTGTGGGGTCAGGTATCCGCCCCCTCCTCGTCCCCTCCTCCCATTGGCTAGCTCCATAAATGGAGGCTAGCCATTGGGAGCCGGATCTGTCCGTCAAGGCCGGACCAGATTCGGGGGCGTTCCCGAGAATTTTTCCCTTTCTGCTCACGTCATGAAGACGTGTTCACTGTGGGCGTGTACTTTTTTTTTTCTATTCATGGCTGTTTTCCCTCATTTCTTCGATGGTCCTGGTCTTGCATGGTTGTATCCCGCTGTCCGTGTCTTTGTTCGGCCCCCCTCCCGTCCCCCCCCCCCCCCCTGACTCCCGCGTCGGGCCTCGCGCTTCCTTTTCCTCGCTGGCTGTGGACGAGGCATCGGGAACGTAAGGGCGCTTTTATTACTTTTATGCTGACCGTCGTCAGACCATGCTATCCAGAGTCTCTTTGGTACATTTTAAATGGCTTCTGGATGTTGGCTCATCCCACCCTCGTGGTCAAAGTTTCTTTCGAAGATGTCTACTGATTCCTAGGGTAAGCTATCCAAGCGGGGAAGAGCCCGGGGGCTGTTCGTGTTGCTGAAGAAGCCCCTCACAAGCCTCTGTACTCGCTCGTGCATTTAAGGGTCATGGGGCGCGGGCCCCGTATGAAGTTGCAGGCCAGGGTGTGTTTCCAGGTGCCTTGGTGGCGGTGTTTGGCTCTGGAAGGCTCCGTGCCCGCTCAGGGGGTCGGGGCACACCTGTCTGTTGCAGTCAGTCCAGGGCACCGCTGGCCCGGCGCGAAGACTTGTGCAGAGTCAAGGATGCAGCCCATGTCTTCCGCGAGCCTCTCCGTGCAGCTGGGCATCAAAGAGGGCGCACGTGGGCAGCAGCCAGGGTCTCGGGGGTGCAAGGGCACCTGCCGGTTCTGAACCAGGGCTCGGCACAGGGGAGGGGGGGAGGGGGCGCTACATGCCCGAGCAGCTGTGAAGTCTAAGCCCCGGCGGGCAGTACAGGTGGCAGGGGGACATGTGTGAGGACCTGGTGAAGGATCGGATGCGCGCCCTTGCGGAGCTGCTTGTGAAAAGAGTGAACGCGGGTGAACACGCTACATGCGGAGCGCTTCACATCTGTGATGCGTCGGTGCACATACCGAGGGTCGCTGAGAATGGGGACATGGACATCCGTGAAGCACATGTGCAGTGTTCCTTCAGTCACACGCTTGGGCTCGGCAGCAGGTGACCTCCGTGAAGCACCTGTGGGCGTGGGGGGTCCTTGCATGTGAAAAGTGTACCCCATTGATGAACAGGTGCAAGGCGTGGTCAGTAGGTGACGACACTGAGGCACATTTGCGCGCGTGGCTGGTCTCCTTGCACGAGGAAAGTGTGCCTCAATCAGGGCTTTAATTGGGCCGGGTCTCACCTGTGCTGAACACCGGCAGTTTTTTTTAAGGGGGCCCTGAAACGGGCCTCTATGGGCTCTGTTTTGTGTCCTGGCACAGGCGGTCCGTTTAATTCCGGCCTGCATTGACAGCAGGCACTCACACTGCTCACTTCTCACTAGTGTACGTGTGCTCACACTGCTCACTTCCCTGCTCACAATACTCACTTCTCACTACTGGAGAAGTAATGTCATAACGTCATGCCAGGTGGGAGTTGTAGGGGAACCCTTTAAAGAGAGTCATTTTCTCTCTGGATTTCCCTTCTCTGTTTGAAACTCAGGAGCAGCAACATTGTCGTGGCGTCACCAGGGCTTTAAGTGGAAGCTTTTTCAATATTATATACTAGCAATAGTTGCTGCTTATTTATCCTATGCAACTAAGAACCATTGACAAAGCAAATAGTCCTGGCTTGTTGTAGGTATGATGTTACTTGTTGTATCATATATCGGGATGCAATAAAGAAAAATACAAGTCTGGTGGACACGATGCTAAGCACAGGTTTTTAGTTTAGGTGTATTTAAGGCACGCCCTTAATTCTATCGGCCACGTCCCTTTCAGAGAATCCGCCCCCCTCCCCCCCGTTTTTTCATCCCATTTAAATCCCTAGCCTCAATGATGCACAGACGCAGGAGGTGAGTATTCAGTGGGAGCCCCGTGACTCCTCTGTTTGGAGTGTGTATGGCAAGGATGCAGGGGGTAGCATGCCCATCTTGCACGCAGATGCTATCTGTGCACAGGTGCGGTAGATGCTTGCATGTGAAATCAGTGATCCCGAATTCCAGGACGGGTGCCGCGTCCGTGCCTCCAGGAGGGGTGTGATAAGCCCGTGCCTCCTGCAGGGATGTCACGGCCGTGCCTCTTAACGGTGCCTCTTACACACAGCTCAGCAGGGAGTGAAATGTGCGTGCTCTGTAAACCGCGTCCTGCCCGCGGGAAGGGTTCACGACCGAGCAGCTGCTTTACAAATCGAACTGGTCCAACTCACCGAGGCACCGGTCGGTGCAACTTGAGCGAATACGAAAGGATAAGTCCAGTGCAAGGTTTACGGGGCTCTAGTTAAAGAAATAGCACCCCCTGCACTGCACACGTGCGCAGTACACACACACACACAGATCTATCAGCCTGATTCATGTACGGGCCGTTTTGCGTGGCCCTAATAGCGAATCATAGCGACTCGCTATTGAGGACACGCAAAACGGCATTCATGTAGGAATTGCTAAATAAATAGCGATTCCTACATGTTCTCTATTTGCGAGTAGAAAATTGCTACTCGCAAAAAAAGGAATAACTCCCCATTCATTCCTATGGGCCAAAAGGCCCATAGGAATGAATGGGGAGTATCCCTCATTTGCGAGTAGCAATTTGCTACTCGCAAATCAGATAGCGATTTTAAGGGTGCCAGGGGTGTCCAAAGGACACCCTGTAGCACCCCTAAAATGCACATTTGAACAGGTGTTGCGCACACACATGTCCAAAGGATATGTGTGTGTGCAACATGCAACTTAGAAAAATGCTTTTAAAAGCATTTTTCTGAGTTTTTGCTATTTACCGAGAGGTCTGACCTCTAGGTAAATAGCGGCCCAAAAGTGCAAAATCGCAATTTTTTATTGTGTCATGAATAGCATTTGACGAATCTCTATTAGAGATTCCTTAAATGCCATTCCTCGCAAATATGCGAATTCTTAAATAGCGATTTTTGCATTTGGGATGATGAATACCAAATGCAAAAATCGCACTCGCAAAGGGCCAGATTCTCAGAATCTGGCCCTTTTGCGAGCGCTTTTAGCTACATGAATCAGGCTGTATGTATCCAGGGCTTTAAGTGGCCAATAGCTCTAACTTTTACAAAGGCAAAACCGTTGCATTATAAATGCTTGTTTTTATATTGTAACGCCTTTTTAATAGGGTAGGGCAAAAACATGCAATTAGAAGAGTGAAATAAACACCACCAACATCACCTTAAAGATAAAACGGAGACATATTTTGGAAAAAAAACTGCCTAGAGGGGCATTTGTGATCTTGGCCAAGTTTCTTTTGGGCACACCTACTTGTCTCTGATGAAACATTGATCTGCTTACACAAGCAGCAAAATAGTGCTTTATTCCGGTAAGCAGGGTTTTTGTATGCTACTACCACTTACCACCTGCTCAGTATAGTATCTCCCGGAGCAAATGATGAGGAAGAACCTGAAGATTTGTCTAGTTCCGCAGCATGAGCCAACTCGGCCCGCGCAAGTCTATGATGATGCATAGATCTGAGGTGACTCCACATGCCTGTAGTACTCATACTGTACTGTTTATTTCTGCTTCCCCAGATGAACTTCTCATTGCAAAGTTTACAGATGACATACTTTGAAAAATCTTGCTTGTCCACTGGCTGTATTTCAAAGAACTGAGGCTGAGGTGGCTGTGCTGGTGCAGCTGTCCCTGGCTGCTCATCAGAATCTGATGAAGACATGTTTGTGTTGGTAGGGAAACAGGAAAGGAAAGGAGAGCAAGCCAGATATGTCAACCCTCAGCAAAATCCAAAACAGAAATAAAGCACAAGCATTTGCAATGCAATAGGTCTCGCAGTTAAACAAGTTTAAGCTATTGGCATTGTAAATGACAATGCCTTTTATTTATGTTTTTAAAACAAAAACAAAAATAAAAGGCATTGTTATTTGCAATGTCAATATCTCAAACTCGCGTAAATGCGAGACCTATTGCATTGCAAATGCTTGTTATTCCTCCGGGCATTTCCCCATTCGGCTGTAGCCCTTCGAGGCCTGTTTTAAAAGCACAGGGCCACTGTGCTCTGTCACTTTCCCCAGCTCCCCAAGATAATTGCAGCAGACACGGAAAGACTTCGAGAGAGAGAGAAATTTAGAAAGAAGGGTAAAGTGAGAGAAAAAGCCATCTGAGAGTAAGCAGTGAGAGAGGAGAAAAGGAAAGAGAATGGCTGGATGGAAAGAAAGAGAGAGAGTGTGCCAGGAGACAAAGAGAAAAACATGCGCCTTGCAAAAATGCTCAAATTATGTTTGTTTTCCCCGTCTGACCTTGACTTTCACCTCATCAGATCACGGACACTTCACGTGGACTATTGTAGCAACTAACCCAAAAACCTTAAACTAAAACAAAAACAACAGAGCACATTTAGAAGCGTGCTCTAAGTGCCTTCAGGCTGTAGCTTACCACTCAACGACTGGGCTTAGATCCAGCCATCCCTTCTCTGTAGCCCATACCAGATTCAAAAGAGGGCAGGTACGGAAGTCACTCTCCAGAGTCGGGGTCTGATGTCTGTGTAATGTCCTTCACCCTCTGAGCTCAAAAAAACTTCCTCACCTTCAGGAAAGTCCTGAAAATAGTTCTGCTCAGGAAAGTATTCAGAAACAACATATTCTCACCCAAATTACGACCCAACCTAGTAGGGTGAAACATAGTGCAATCCCATCAATTACACCCAGTAGGCTCCTGGGTGTGTGGGGGGGGGGGGGGGGGCGGGGGAGGGGGGAGTTGGTACTGAGTGGTGCTGGAACTGTTCTCAAAATGGGGCTGAAATCATGATTTTGAACCACAGAATATAAATCTGCACAGCAACTGCCCTCTTCAGGAGATGCCTGGTGGGATGTAGTAGTTTCCACTCATACCCTCCTCGCCCTTATCCCTACTACCAGCTCCGATAACCCCTCCCTTTGTCATACAAGCACTGGAGCCAACCCACAGCAAAGAAGCTCTTCAGTCTGCCAACAGCACCTCTGTGGGCGACATCCACAGTATCTGGGCTCCAGTACCCTCTGGAGAGGCTGCTAGATGGCACTGCGGTGTTTAATAAACACACTTGCTGGTTACTTGAACAGAGCATGATAGTAGAGAGCAGAGTGCAGGAGGAAATAATGTCAGTGGTGGGTCAGGACAAAGGGAGCAGAGAGGGTGAGTGAGGTGGGGGGACAAAGGAAGTATCAGTCATAAGAGCTAATCGCGGTTGAAGACCCACATTTTCTTTTTACATTGGACAGAACTAGAGGATTGTCATTTGCCTTGTTCTGGGGACTTACAGAATACGTTTGAGGCCAATTGATGGCTCTGGTTTTAGGATATTCGAGTGTGCCTCTTGCTGTTGTCATTTTAACAAACTGTGTAGTCCTGAGAGAGGACAATTTTTCTCTGAAACGTCGACTTACTTGTCCACATCTTTCTACTCAGATTTATTCTGTACAGCGATATCTTTGTGTATAGCCAGCAAGATTCGCTGTCATCTATCTATAAAGAGTGGAACAGAACGCAAGTGGATTTTAAGAACAATTAATCTACTTCTTGTCCATTTGTATATTGTTGATTTATTTTCATTGTTTTTAACAAACAAATTGTACCCTTAATGATGAAAAGTTTACATAAAGTGATATCTCTATAAAATCTATTTCCCGTGTAGCTTTTCTTCTGTGAGTACTTATCACTGTGTCAAAATGTGAAGTGACAAATTAGATTAACAACAGGTTTTAATTGAATTAAGTTGGTCCCAAGTTTTGACAATTCAGATCTATCAACCGCCTGTTACTTAGGTGTTATCAAATAAATTCCCTTGTTGGCAATCTACTATATCGAATCCTAGCCCAAGCTCGCAAGGGTATATTGGGTCACCCACATTAAATATAACTGTATTTAGCGCAGATTTTTATCTGCTGTGGCCACTGACACAAGTGGTTTAAATAATATTATAACTTCAGCAAAAATCATCCTATGTCTGAAGCTGAGACTTTGAAATATTCAGAGGAATATGTATTAAAAATTGCATCAGGGCCATCACTACTAGGCAATAAAGGTACAGTCACCAACTTACCTTATGAATCTGATTTAAACCAGCTTGAACGGCTTAAAAAGAAATTGGTCAGAACTGAATTACACGCCAAGTTCTTGACAGATTGCCTTAGCTCCAATATAATACCATCAGGTTTACAAATTAGGAATGTTCCCATCATCTTCATAGATGATGAGGTATTTAAATCTGGATTCAGTTTTGCAGCAAACAAATTCTCCAGAACCTGGATGGTTTTAAGCATTGAAACTGCATCCAGACAAATCAAGTTGTTGCTCAAAGAAATAGAGACTCTGGAGAATAAAATCTCCAGTGACATAAACATCACAAATGCTAAGACCTTATTAGATAAAGTAAATCTCACAATAAAAGAATTTGAAGAGTTTAACGCTCAGAAGAAAACAGAGAAACTGCAGAAGGACATACGCAGGTATAACAAAGAACGGACATATCTGAAAGAAACAGGTTAGTATTAGATTCCTTACCTTAGAATATCCCCAGGCGTCAGTCTGGATCCGGAAACTTTTGCGTAGCAGTACCCCTGCGCGTCGGTAGGCGTCGTCTGCAGGCGTCCCCTGCGGCTCCGCGTCGTCGGCGTCGTGCGCCGTGATGACGTCGCTGGAGTATATAGACGCCGCCTCCGCGCGCTGACGTCAGTTCTTCTTTTTTCCGCGCCAGTTAGCGCAGATCCGAAGAGCAGTACTCCGGTCTTTTGACCAAGTTTTTTGTTAACTGATTGATCTTTACGGTGCCGGTAGGATGCCCGGTTTCAAGAGTTGTGACGAGTGCGACCGCATGATGTCGGTCACCGACCACCATCGACTCTGCCTCCGGTGTCTGGGCGCGGACCACGACGTGGAGTCCTGCGTCGACTGTCGGGCCTTGACTGGAAAAGCTAGGCGGGAGCGGTCCCGCAAGCTTCTCGAACTCCGGTTGTCGGCCCCGCGTCGAGAGCGGTCCCGGTCCGGTCGGAGGTCGAGGGAGCGGTCGAGGGAGCGGTCGCGGAGCCGCCATGGGCGCTCCGGGAGTCGCCACCATTCCTCCGGCTCGTCAGGTAAGCACAAGAAGTCGGGGCGTCGCCATCGCACCCCCGACTCCCCCCGACGCCCGCGTGCTGCGGCCGGGGGCTCGGGTGTCCCCACCCCCGCGGTCCCGCATGGGTCGCCGACGCCGTCTGCCCCACACCTGTCGGTCCCTGGGGAAGGCGCGTCGCGTGAGGAGATCGAGGCCTTCCTCATTGCTATGAGGGCGAGGTCTTCTCCGGCGGGGCCTTCGGCGCCTGCGGGCCCGTCGGTCCCGTCTGGGGGCCCGAGCGGTTCGGGTGCTCCTGCCCCGGCGCCGCCGGTGGCTCCGGCCCCGGCGCCGCTGGTTCCCTCTGGTTCGTCGCCGGCTGGTCTCCCGGCCTCTCCGGCGTCGGTTCCTGTGGGCCAGCCCATGGTACCGCCCCCGCGTGGTGCAGCGACTCCGCCGTCGGCTCCGGCCGGCGTCGGGTCCCCGGCACCGACGCCGCGCGGCGCCACCCCCCTTTCCTCCCCGACTCCGGACTCGGAGCCGGACCGGCGTCGGCCGACGCCGGACCCGACGCCGATGGGGCCTGTTGACCCCGATGTCTATATCGTCGACCCAGAATATGGGTATGACGAGGAGGAGTATGGAGAGGGTTGGGAGGGGTCTGAGGACCCTCTATCCCGTGCCTGCCAGTACGATGTGGACTGGGTAGGTGATCTGGGTGATGCCAGTGGCCTGGACGAGTCGCCCAACCCTGGGTTTGTCTCTCCGTCCCCTGTGGCGTCCGAGGCGGGTGCTGCCTATTCGGTGGTCCTGATGAGGGCTGCCAAGGCCTTACACCTTGAGCTCCCCGTCGCGAAGGTCAAACCGAATATCCTGACGGAAGTTTTTAAACCGCAGTCATGCCCCCAGGAGCCTCTGCTGCCGTTTAATGAGGCCCTGACGGATGTCCTTCTGGGCACCTGGTCCAGGCCCGCCTCTGGTGCGCCGGTTGACCGGAACGTTGCCAGGCGTCACCGTCCCTGCGCGGACGACCCTGCCTTCCTGTCCACCCATCCCTCCCCGGAGAGTCTGGTGATCCAGGCCTCCACTTCGCAGTCCGCATTTCCGTCGGCTCCGCCCGACCGGGAATCAAAGAGGTACGACCAATTCGGAAAGAAAGTGTTTTCCTCTTTGAGTGCTGGGCTGCGGTCTTGTAACACCGCGTGCCTCTTGGGCCGCTACACCCACTCCCTGTGGGATACGGTCGAGGAGTGTTTGCCGCAATGCCCCCAGGAAGTGCGGGACAAGCTCACCCGGGCCTTTGTTGAAGGCCGGGATGCGGCGCGGTACTCGATCCGTTGTGGTCTGGACACCACGGACTCACTGGGACGGGCCATGTCCACTACGGTGGCGATTCGTCGCCATGCCTGGCTGAGATCTGCCAACTTCTCACCAGACGTCCAAAATACGCTTATGGACATGCCATTTGATGGCAGTCGCCTATTTGGTGACAAAGCGGACCACGCGCTGGAGCGCTTCAAGGACTCCAGGGTCACGGCCAAGTCCTTGGGTCTCTCGACCCAGACCCAGCGCCAGCAGACGGGTTCGTTTCGGCCCTTTCGTGGCCAAGGGAGAGGAGGTCCCACACGTGCTGCCAGCCACGCGGCGCAGAGCGCTCCCCAGCGCGGTGGCGCCCGTGGTTTCCGCCGTGGTGGCGGTAGAGGCCAGCGTCGTGGTCAGTCCACGCCTCCCTCCGCTGCGGCATCCAAGCCTTCCTAGTCCGAGCTTTCGGGCTCACGTGACGCCAGTGGGTGGCAGGGTTCGCCATCACCACTCCCGCTGGCGCGCGATAACATCGGACAGGTGGGTGCTGCAGCTTGTCCGAAGGGGCTATGCCCTCCCCTTCGAGTCCACTCCTCCAGCCATGCCACCGCAGAACCACCGTGTGTCGGGGGACCACTTGACACTTCTGCAGGAGGAAGTTACGGCCCTCTTGGCCAAGGGGGCCATCGAGCGCGTTCCTGGGCCAGAAGTAGGGTGTGGTTGCTACTCCCACTACTTTCTGGTACCCAAGAAGGACAAGGGAGGCCTGCGTCCTATCTTGGATCTACGGAACGTCAACGGCTTCCTCCGGAAGGAGAAGTTCAAGATGTTGACTTTGGCTCAGGTCTTGGCTGCTCTAGACCCACAAGACTGGATGGTAGCGTTGGACTTGCAGGATGCGTACTTTCACATCCCCGTCCTGCCGGCCCACCGGCGTTACCTGCGGTTCACGGTAGGCCACGAGCATTTTCAGTTTATCGTGCTCCCATTCGGCCTTACCAGCGCCCCACGGGTGTTCACGAAAGTGATGGCGGTGGTCGCAGCTCATCTGCGCCGGTTAGGGGTTTCAGTCTTCCCCTACCTCGACGACTGGCTGTTGAAGGCGGGCTCGCCCCAGACAGTCGTCCACCACCTTCAGATGACGGCAGACCTCCTGCACGAGTTGGGGTTTTCCATCAATGTGCCGAAATCACACCTGTGTCCCTCTCAAAAGCTCCTTTTCATCGGAGCGGTTCTCGACTCGGCGCAGTTTCGGGTTTATCCCCCGGAACGGCGGGTCCGGGATATTCAGGCTCTGATTCCCATCTTTCAGCCGTTATCCCGGGTTTCGGTCAGGTTGACGCTGCGGCTTCTGGGGCTGATGGCCTCCTGCATCCTTCTGGTGCATCACGCCAGATGGCGGATGCGGGCTCTGCAGTGGGACCTGAAGTTTCAGTGGGCCCAGCATCAGGGCAACCTATCCGACCATGTCCTGATCTCGGAGGGCACTGCGAGACAGTTGCAGTGGTGGCTTACAGACCGCGATTGGGTCAGGGGCAGATCCCTCTCCCTTCCCCAGCCGGAGCACGTGGTTGTGACGGACGCGTCCCTCCAAGGCTGGGGTGGCCACTTGGGAGAGGCGGAGATCAGAGGCCTCTGGTCTCCGGCGGAGTCCCGGCTCCATATCAACATGTTGGAGCTGCGGGCGATTCGCCTGGCACTGAAGGCATTCCTCCCCTTTGTCAACGGGAGTGTAGTGCAGGTGTTCACGGACAACACCACCGCCATGTGGTACTGCAACAAACAGGGCGGTGTGGGGTCGTGGACCCTTTGCCAAGAGGCTCTGCGCCTCTGGCAATGGCTGGAACGTCAGGGCGTGACTCTGACGGTTCAACACCTGGCAGGTTCTCTGAACGCCAGGGCGGACGAACTCAGCCGTCGGTGCTCGGTGGATCACGAATGGCGTCTGAACTCGGATGTGGCGAGAGGCCTCTTTCAGCAATGGGGAGAGCCTTGGTTAGATCTATTCGCCACAGAAGAGAACGCGCAATGTCATCAGTTCTGCGCGTTGGAGTTTCCAAGACGGCACTCGCTCGGCGACGCCTTTCGGCGCGAGTGGAGTTGCGGTCTGTTGTACGCCTTTCCGCCTATACCACTTCTGCCCAGAGTGCTGAAGAAGATCAGGCGCGACCGGGCCCAAGTTATCCTTGTGGCTCCGGACTGGGCTCGAAGGTACTGGTATCCCGAGCTACTCAGCATGGCAGTCGGTCCCTCGATCCGCCTGCCCCTTCAGGAGGACCTTCTGTCGCAGCAGCAGGGGACGGTCCTCCACCCGAACCTGTCCAGTCTCCACCTCCATGCGTGGAGATTGAGCGGCGACAGTTGAGGCCATTTGACTTGCCTCCTGAAGTCTGTGATGTCATTCTGGCAGCCAGGCGTCCCTCCACAAAGTCGGTATACGCCTGCCGGTGGAACAGATTTGTGGCATGGTGCACAGCAAAGGCTGTGGATCCCCTTTCTGCCCCTCTATCTGAGGTTCTCCTCTTCCTCCTTTCCCTTGCCCAGCAGGGCTCTGCTCTGGGCACTATCAAGGGCTATCTTTCTGCCCTTTCCGCCTTCTTGAGGCTACCTGATCAGCCATCTTTGTTCAAGTCCCCTATTGTGTTAAGATTCTTAAAGGGCATCACGCACATGTATCCTCCAGCTCCGTTCGTGATGCCTCAGTGGGACTTGAACCTGGTTTTGACTTTCCTGATGTGCGCTCCCTTTGAGCCCCTTCATTCCTGTCCTCTCCGTCTTCTCACCTTAAAGACGGCCTTCCTGGTAGCCATCACCTCTGCCAGGAGAGTGAGTGAGCTCCAGGCTCTTTCTGTTCAACCTCCTTTCTTGTCTGTTCATCCTGATAAGGTGGTTCTTCGGACCAGACCTTCTTTCCTGCCCAAGGTAGTCTCTGCTTTTCACATTGGGCAGTCCATCACCTTGCCCTCCTTCTTCCCGCCTCCGCATCCTTCAAAGGATGAAGAGCGGCTCCATCGTCTGGACCCAAAACGTGCGCTTTCATTCTATATGGATCGCACACGCCAGTTCCGGGTGGATGACCAACTGTTTGTTGGCTACGTGGGTGAGAAGAAGGGAAGGGCGGTACAGAAACGGACCATCTCTCGGTGGGTCGTCCTGTGCATCAAAGCATGCTACTCTTTGGCTCGGAAGGAGCCTCCTGTTGGGCTGAGGGCCCATTCCACTCGGGCCACGGCGGCTACTACTGCCCTGGGCCGGGGAGTCCCTTTGCAGGACATTTGCCAGGCGGCCACGTGGGCCTCGCTGCACACCTTTGCGAGGCACTACTGCCTGGACAGTCAAGTCCGGAGGGATGGCTTCTTTGGCCGTTCGGTCCTCCAGGACTTTCTGGTGTAGGTTGTATTGGTTCGCAGACCCACCACCGGGGTTGGTATTGCTGGGGTATCTATTCTAAGGTAAGGAATCTAATACTAACCTGTTTCTTTCAGATGAACAAGTTACTTACCTTCGGTAACGATATATCTGTAAGAAACAGTAGTTAGTATTAGATTCCTTACCGCCCCGCCCATCCTCCCCGTTCTGCGAACTGATACCTAGGGTTAGGGACATCCCTTTCAGGGCCCTAGTTTCAAATGGCACCAGTGTTGGTTCTCACATGGCTCTGCGTGTTCTGGCGCGGAAAAGCTGTGTGCAAAGAACTGACGTCAGCGCGCGGAGGCGGCGTCTATATACTCCAGCGACGTCATCACGGCGCACGACGCCGACGACGCGGAGCCGCAGGGGACGCCTGCAGACGACGCCTACCGACGCGCAGGGGTACTGCTACGCAAAAGTTTCCGGATCCAGACTGACGCCTGGGGATATTCTAAGGTAAGGAATCTAATACTAACTACTGTTTCTTACAGATATATCGTTACCGAAGGTAAGTAACTTGTTCACCCGTACCTGCAAAAAGATTACTATCAGAATCAAGGCAGTTATCAAAACAATCCCAACCAATTCCAACAGAAGAGAATTACTTTCTCAGAAACAGGCTCAGAGACAGATGGTGAAGAAAACACCACCGGTCCCCAAAGACAACACTACGAAACACAACCTTCCACCTCGAGGCAGTCTTTTTTAGCACGGGGTCGGAGAGGAACCGGACCACCTTGGAGAGCACGAGTATCAAGACGGGGTTGGTACCGAAACCAATATACACCAGGTCAGAGACAAACTCGCAACCAACATTACGAGTGGTAGATATAGAGGGAACAACAATGGAGGAAAATAAAACCATCCCCATATTCAATCTCTCCAAACATCAACTGAGTGAAACAGAGATCTCAGTGTTATCTGCTGATCTCTCCTTTGTACCCACGAATAGAAATAACCTATTTCAAACAAAGCTGGAACTTTATAGGTTTTTTAGAACAATCCGACTCAAAAACTTTTTCTCCAACAGATCAACGAATACAGACAAAGACATCACGGGTTTACATCACCCATCAACATTTTTTCCCCCTAACAATCTAGTGGCCAAGGAAATACTAACTTTTGAGAATGCAGTGTTAATAGAAACTGAGAATTTATTTAAGAAACCGAGCTTTGCCAAAAACAATCTCAACAAAGAAGAACATCTAGCCCTAAAGAATTTACAATCCCTTACGAACACCATAATTAAACCAGCCAATAAAGGCGGAAGAATTGTTCTATGGGATCATGATGCTGTAGGAAGGTGGCTACCTGACTATGGTTACCCCAGATTTTTTGCCTTGTGTTTAGCTGGTTTTTGACTTAGTTGACCTGGTTCCCTGCTAATCAGGGCCCCAGGCCATCTGCTCTCTGTGTAAAATGGATTCCATGTACCCTAGGTACATACCACAATTAGAAATGGACTCCTTGTCAGCCCCTGTATAATGCACTATAGGTGCCCAGGGCATAGGGGCCACCAAGGCCTACCAGGGGCTGCAGCATATCTTTTGCCACCCCTGGCTGGTTCTTAAATTGACACAACTGGCTGATCACTCAGCTGAGGTAAGGTGGTGTAATCACCCCTTGCTTAGATATAGTATACCTATATCTAAACCTATATCTGGACACATATAAACCTGTGAGCCACTCCTATGGAAGGCCTCATCAATCCTGGAGGCAGAGTGCGTGGTTTAATGTGAGATGGAGCTCTAGCATGAGCTGAGCCTGTCTGCAGCTGTCGGGAACAAATCCCTAAGCTGTTTCAGGATAATGCCATACCATATACTCTTAAGTGCATTATAATCCTCGCGGTTATATAGCAACTTTGGTTTGGCTTTATCAAAACATGTCGTGTAAGGTGTCATACGATTTGGAATACTATCGCCTCGCCAGTTCTGGCGACGGGGATAGCATTCCACCCCTCTAGAGGGGTAAGACATGTTACTTTACTTAAATGCGGTTAATTTCTAAAAGGACCTTGGATCCACAAAATGGATGCCTCTGCCACAGACACGAGTCTGACCCCCTGAAGCTGACCGAAACTCAGCCAAATGGGGCCTGGACAAAGGGTTTCCTGTCGCAGGGAGGTGTTACACCCCCCCAGACAGGAGATAGTGGATTGTAGCAGGGAGGTTTGAAAGAAACCAGACACTGCATGGGGAGCACAAGGCTGCCCCTTGCATAATCCGGCCAAACCGGTTCTGGGGCACTCCAGCCCTCGTGCCAGGGCGGCCTGGATCAAAGGAAAGGGGTGTATCCACCCCCTTCCTGGGTCCCACCCATAGGAGGGGACCTAGCAGGTAATCCAGCCCCCCAGATTCGAATAAGAGTGGGAGCAGTGCCAATGCACTTCAGATTATCCTGATGAAACATAAGAAACGAAACTCTGGACCCTTCGACATCCTACTCGACGTAGAAGCCCGAAGAATCTCCCTTGTGGTCAAGGAGTGACCACCCTGTGCAAACAGGCACCATCCAGCCATCGACGTCTGCTTTGTTGCAGTTCCCGCCGGAACTCGAGCGACAGAGATCGACGAGATCAAGCTTGCCTGCCTTCCAACAGCCCGATCCACAGTCCCTGCAGAGCTGAGACCCGTGGAGGCGACCGGAAGCGTGGGGCACGCCATCTTGAATTGACCACGAGACGCTGACCGTGCAGCCCACGAGTGACCCTCGAAGCTGTACACCGGGGTTTGAGAAGCCCCAACCCTGAGCCACTCTTGCACCGAAGTTCAGCCCTCCACACTTGACGAGTGCTGCGTGGGGCCCTTCTGCTCCATTTGGCTCAACGCGTTGGTCCGGTCACTTGCCAGCCGGCTTGTGGCCCCTGTACCGACGAAACGTGAAATTCGACCTGCGATTCTGGTTGCTCCAGATCTGCACCAGCTCCCCTGAAAAGGAGCCCCCACTCTGACCCTCCTGGTTTGAGTGAGAAGCAATCTCCCGGTTCCGCGTGGATTGCTTTTGCCAAGTGTTGTTTGCTCCAATCTTGAAGTCGACAGCGCCGACGGCGAGAGCCTGCGTGGGACAGATCGTGACCCGCTCCTGGACGTTGTAGATGCCCCAGAGCCCACGTGACAGCGGAGAGAAGCTCCTCGACGACCACCTGATTGCACCCGACATTGCCTGGTTCCGTCCTGGTTCCACCCTGGTCACTGCTGAGTGACCCAGACTCTGTCCCCTCTGCTTTCAGGTACTTTTCGACTTGAGTCCACCCTTGGACTCCACCGGACACTTCTCTTTCACCCTGCCTGCAGCCCTTTCAGCTCCAAGCACCAAGAGCCTGCGTGAGGAAACCCGACTCAACTTCGACCCTGTGCACCCGCTTCCTGTGGGTGAGGTAACATTGCAACGCCGGTGTTCCCACACTGGTACACACCTCTAGGGTCGGTGTCTTAAGTTTTGTTCCTCTAGGTTCAACGGAAGTGTCCTTAAACTTTAACTTTACAACTTTTACGCACCATTGGTTAACATTGGTGCATGCGTGCGCTTTCTGCACTGCACCCGAATCCCGCGGGCTTTTACCGACTTCAGCATTGCTTGTCCCGACTGCTCCCAGCGATTCCCTAGGCCCTAGGCCTAACCACTGTTCGATTGGTATCTCTTATACCACTTGTTTAGTATATGGTTTGAGTGGCCCCCCGCCCTCATCCATATTTGTGCAACTTTATATGTTTAAACTGTGCTTTTGATTTAACGCTTGTGCCCCTTTATTCATAAAGAATACTGGGGATTGTTTTTAGTAATAAATACATATATTTTTATAATATATACTTGTGTGGTGTCCTTTCATTTGATATTACAGGATTGTATGTGGTAAAACAGCTCGCTTAACACGACCTCTTAAGTTAAGCCTTTAGGCTGCTTAGTCCATGCTACCCCTAGGATAGCTTGTCTAATAAGGTTGACTTACAACTAGACACCATAAGGGTTGTTTGGACTGATACAGGGTGGTTCCAGAATTGGAAACATCATATATCAGGCCAACTTCTCACATTGGTGAGCAGCGGTGCGGATTTGAGCTTGCTGTTGTTTTACCATTGCAATCTTTTATCAAATTGAAAGATCACATCAAGTACCTCTAGGTACATATAAATCAAAAGCTTAGCATATTTAAGTTCTACTGAACTTAGTAGTTGTAGATTAAAGGGATTAGCACACCCTGACTACAACTCACTAGCAAGGTATAGTAGGAAAACACTTAGTGTAGGTAGGTGCATCACTTACACCACACTAGAGTCATGTCTGGCACAGGTGAAGCCTCAGGCTCTCTGCCTGTGACAGTTGACCTTACCCAGGCAACTTCCAGTTATGACAAACTAACCCACAAAGACTTGGTTGCCTTGTGCATATCAAGAGGGTTAAAAAGGGGCAGAAGTCCCACCAGTCCTTCCCTGATAGCCATTCTAGAACAGGATGACTTAGAAAAGGCGAATGCAGTTCCCTTAGGATCAGGAAATGGAGCACAACCCCATGAGAATGAGATTCCCCCAGTGGTAGAAGAAGAGGAGGACTCAGATGTAGAGGACCCTGAAAATCAGGAGCAAGGGGTTAACCAGGTTATAGTTGCCAGGCTTACCCAGGCCAACTTAAACCTACTTGGGAATGGAGAGGGCCAGCACCTCCCCAGACCCTATAACATTCTCCCAGGCAACAGAAGAGTGAGATCTCCAGCAGGGGACTCTCATATTTCTAGTGCCTCAAGAGAATCTCAGAGAGGAATGACTCCCTCTCAGAAAAAAGAGCATGAGGCAAGAATGAGGGCTGTCAAACTCCAAATAGAGAGAGAGGAGGTAGCCCTGGCTCAAGCTAGACTTGCCTTGGCAAGAGAACAGAAAATGTGTGGCTTAGATGCCACTGGCGGCAGCAATATTCCTAAAGAGAAACCCAGGTCCTATGATAGTAGAAACCTGACAAAGATTGTGCCCCCCTACAAGGAAGGGGATGACATCCACAAGTGGATAACTGCTCTTGAGAGAGCCTGCATGGTACAGCAGGTTCCTGAGGAACAGTGGGCAGCAATCTTATGGTACTCCTTTTCAGAGACAGGGAGAGATAAGCTCCTCACTGTTAGACATGAGGATGCAAACAATTACAAAGTCCTGAGAAGTGTCCTAATAGATGGGTTTGGCTTAACCACTGAACAGTACAGGTTGAAGTTCAGAGACACCCAGAAGACACAGACACAGGACTGGACTGATTTTGTAGATTGTGCTACTAAGGCCCTGGAGGGTTGGCTAAATGGCAGCAAAGTACATGACTTCACAGGATTGTATAATTTGATTATGAGGGAGCAGATCCTAAGTAATTGTCAGAACCAGCTCTTACACCAGCACCTGGTGGACTCAGATTTGACCTCTCCCCAAGAATTGGGAAAGAGGGCAGATAAATGGGTCAGAACCAGGATTAGGCCTAATAATCAGGACAGTAACCAGAAGAAGGAGTCTACCAAGCCTCAAGAAAAGGGTGGGGATAAAAGTAAGGAAAATACTTCCCCAGGGCCCCAAAACTCCAAGAATGGGGGTGGGTCCCAAGACACTTCTTCAACTGAGAAAAAGCCCTATTGCCATGTCTGTAAGCAGGTTGGGCATTACAAAACAGACAACTGTTGTCCCAAGAATGGCAATAAAGAGAATATACCTCCAAAGCCAGCTCCAGCACCTCCTGTTACTGTCAGAAGTAATCCCCCAGGAAGTGGGAGCACACCCAGGAATCTGGGTGGGTTTACTTTTGGAGCCCAGGAGGACCCTGGCCTATCCAGGTCCCCATCCCCAAATAATCTTGTTTATGAGACTGGCATGGGGTTTGCCAACTTCTCTGATTGCCCAAATACTTTGAGCAAATATAGACAAGCACCCATCATCAATGGTTTGAGAGTTGAAGCTTTTAGAGACACAGGGGCTAGCATCACCATGGTGGCTGACTGCATAGTCCCCTCTAAGCAACTTTTACCAGGTGCCACATACCAGGTAACAAACATTGATGGAATCCAAACAAATCATCCCATGGCAGTAGTAAGTCTCAGCTGGGGAGGTGTCACTGGCCCAAAGAGAGTGGCAGTGTCACCAAACTTGCCTGTAGACTGCCTACTTGGTAATCATTTGGAAATCTCAGCCTGGGCTGAGGTTGATCAGGAAACCCATTCTAGAATGGTAAATGCCAATGGAAAGGTTAGTGGGGCTGTGATGGCTACAGCCCCAATTCAAGATGTCCTTCCTGAAAAGGTTGGTAGGGCTGAGCAACTCTCTGCCCCATCTTTAGCAAAAGCTCTTCCTGAACAGAATAGCAAAGCTGTTATGATAACAGCAGAAACCCAAACTGAGTCTCCTCCTGAAAAGGTTGGTGGGGCTGTGATGGCCACAGCCCAAACTCAAACTGATATGTGTGTTGTGAAGCCTGAAATGATGGATAACTCCACACAAACTGAGAGCACAGAGGAGGATGAGAAATCTCCCCCTCACCAGACTTTAGGAAAGGATCAGCCTCCTCAGGGAACTGATCTTACCCCTGATGAAGGAACTGCCCCAGAGGTGGTTGGGCCTAGCCTGACAGAGCCTCTGATGTCGGTGGACCCTTCTCAGGTGGGACCCAGTCTGGAGCAGGTAACCTGCCCCTCTCTACCTTGCCTTAGTCAGCCCAGGGCTGCAGAGGACAAGAAGGACAGTGAGACCCAGAGGGCCCCCTGTCAAATAAAGCACCCCCATCAACAGATTAGGGGCACCAAAACTAATAGCCCTAGTGAGGTGAAAACTTTAAAAACTCCTGAGGGAGCCCCCTTAAAAGTAGTTAGGGACCTCCCACAGATGGATTCTGTTGGGCACAGCCAAACCTGGGACCCAAAGGGCCCAAACCTGAACTGTCCCTCCAGCAAGCCAAACAGAGGGACCCAGCCTCCAGCTTTAGGTAGCCAGAGGTTGACCCTGAGAGCACAGTGCAACGCAGTTAAAGAAAGAAAGGCACACATGGTGGAAGATAATTGGAGGAAGCTGAGCCCCAAATTAGTGGAGCCTCACTTCAATACTCCATATCCAAACCAGCCTTTAACTTTGCATAAACACACCCAAGGTAGTGATTCCCTATGGTGGAGACCCTCTAATACCCCAAGGGTGAGGGACTGCTTAGTGGACCATGAGACAGGGGGTACCCATGCTAGTGCAGGTACTTCCTTATATGGCCACTCAGGCAATATAGGCTTACCTGGCCAAGGATAGCCTTATCTCCTTTCGTTTGGGGGGCGGGGGTTGTGTAGGAAGGTGGCTACCTGACTATGGTTACCCCAGATTTTTTGCCTTGTGTTTAGCTGGTTTTTGACTTAGTTGACCTGGTTCCCTGCTAATCAGGGCCCCAGGCCATCTGCTCTCTCTGTAAAATGGATTCCATGTACCCTAGGTACATACCACAATTAGAAATGGACTGCTTGTCAGCCCCTGTATAATGCACTATAGGTGCCCAGGGCATAGGGGCCACCAAGGCCTACCAGGGGCTGCAGCATATCTTTTGCCACCCCTGGCTGGTTCTTAAATTGACACAACTGGCTGATCACTCAGCTGAGGTAAGGTGGTGTAATCACCCCTTGCTTAGATATAGTATACCTATATCTAAACCTATATCTGGACACATATAAACCTGTGAGCCACTCCTATGGAAGGCCTCATCAATCCTGGAGGCAGAGTGTGTGGTTTAATGTGAGATGGAGCTCTAGCATGAGCTGAGCCTGTCTGCAGCCGTCGGGAACAAATCCCTAAGCTGTTTCAGGATAATGCCATACCATATACTCTTAAGTGCATTATAATCCTCGCGGTTATATAGCAACTTTGGTTTGGCTTTATCAAAACATGTCGTGTAAGGTGTCATACGATTTGGAATACTATCCCCTCGCCAGTTCTGGCGACGGGGATAGCATTCCACCCCTCTAGAGGGGTAAGACATGTTACTTTACTTAAATGCGGTTAATTTCTAAAAGGACCTTGGATCCACAAAATGGATGCCTCTGCCACAGACACGAGTCTGACCCCCTGAAGCTGACTGAAACTCAGCCAAATGGGGCCTGGACAAAGGGTTTCCTGTCGCAGGGAGGTGTTACACCCCCCCAGACAGGAGATAGTGGATTGTAGCAGGGAGGTTTGAAAGAAACCAGACACTGCATGGGGAGCACAAGGCTGCCCCTTGCATAATCCGGCCAAACCGGTTCTGGGGCACTCCAGCCCTCGTGCCAGGGCGGCCTGGATCAAAGGAAAGGGGTGTATCCACCCCCTTCCTGGGTCCCACCCATAGGAGGGGACCTAGCAGGTAATCCAGCCCCCCAGATTCGAATAAGAGTGGGAGCAGTGCCAATGCACTTCAGATTATCCTGATGAAATATAAGAAACGAAACTCTGGACCCTTCGACATCCTACTCGACATAGAAGCCCGAAGAATCTCCCTTGTGGTCAAGGAGTGACCACCCTGTGCAAACAGGCACCATCCAGCCATCGACGTCTGCTTTGTTGCAGTTCCCGCCGGAACTCGAGCGACAGAGATCCACGAGATCAAGCTTGCCTGCCTTGCAACAGCCCGATCCACAGTCCCTGCAGAGCTGAGACCCGTGGAGGCGACCGGAAGCGTGGGGCACGCCATCTTGAATTGACCACAAGACGCTGACCTGCAGCCCACGAGTGACCCTCGAAGCTGTACACCGGGGTTTGAGAAGCCCCAACCCTGAGCCACTCTTGCACCGAAGATCAGCCCTCCACACTCGACGAGTGCTGCGTGGGGCCCTTCTGCTCCATTTGGCTCAACGCGTTGGTCCGGTCACTTGCCAGCCGGCTTGTGGCCCCTGTACCGACGAAACGTGAAATTCGACCTGCGATTCTGGTTGCTCCAGATCTGCACCAGCTCCCCTGAAAAGGAGCCCCCACTCTGACCCTCCTGGTTCGAGTGAGAAGCAATCTCCCGGTTCCGCGTGGATTGCTTTTGCCAAGTGTTGTTTGCTCCAATCTTGAAGTCGACAGCACCGACGGCGAGAGCCTGCGTGGGACAGATCGTGACCCGCTCCTGGATGTTGTAGATGCCCCAGAGCCCACGTGACAGCGGAGAGAAGCTCCTCGACGACCACCTGATTGCGCCCGACATTGCCTGGTTCCGTCCTGGTTCCACCCTGGTCACTGCTGAGTGACCCAGACTCTGTCCCCTCTGCTTTCAGGTACTTTTCGACTTGAGTCCACTCTTGGACTCCACCGGACACTTCTCTTTCACCCCGCCTGCAGCCCTTTCAGCTCCAAGCACCAAGAGCCTGCGTGACGAAACCCGACTCAACTTCGACCCTGTGCACCCGCTTCCTGTGGGTGAGGTAACATTGCAACGCCGGTGTTCCCACACTGGTACACACCTCTAGGGTCTGTGTCTTAAGTTTTGTTCCTCTAGGTTCAACGGAAGTGTCCTTAAACTTTAACTTTACAACTTTTACGCACCATTGGTTAACATTGGTGCATGCGTGTGCTTTCTGCACTGCACCTGAATCCCGCGGGCTTTTCCCGACTTCAGCATTGCTTGTCCCGACTGCTCCCAGCGATGCCCTAGGCCTAACCACTGTTCGATTGGTATCTCTTATACCACTTGTTTAGTATATGGTTTGAGTGGCCCCCGCCCTCATCCATATTTGTGCAACTTTATATGTTTAAACTGTGCTTTTGATTTAACGCTTGTGCCCCTTTATTCATAAAGAATACTGGGGATTGTTTTTAGTAATAAATACATATATTTTTATAATATATACTTGTGTGGTGTCCTTTCATTTGATATTACAGGATTGTATGTGGTAAAACAGCTCGCTTAACACGACCTCTTAAGTTAAGCCTTTAGGCTGCTTAGTCCATGCTACCCCTAGGATAGCTTGTCTAATAAGGTTGACTTACAACCAGACACCATAAGGGTTGTTTGGACTGATACAGGGTGGTTCCAGAATTGGAAACATCATATATCAGGCCAACTTCTCACAGATGCATACAGAACAGAGATGCTGATACAACTAAATATAGAAACCAATTACCAACGGTTAACTACAGATCCTTCTAAGAGATTAGAGAAAGAAATAGCTGCATTAAGTAAAAGGGGACTGGAGGGTGGTTGGTTGAGCGACAAGGAAGCATCTTTTTTAATAAATCAAGCACCCACTATTCCAGCAATCTACATCTTACCCAAGGTGCACAAAGATGCAGAAAAACCACCTGGGAGACCCATATTCTCGGGGTGCAATTCTCTGTTGAAACCTCTAGCAGAGTATTCAGATTTTTTCATCAGACCCTTTGCGGTAGGTGCAAATAGTTATATCAGAGACACCAATGCAGTAATAAACAGATTAGAACACCATCACGTTGACCCCAGAGAAGAGGTAATGGTTACAATGGATATAGAAAGTCTATATTCCAACATTCCACAAACAGAGGTACTTACCCTTCTAGAAGAGACATTAAATACCCGTCCAACACCGCACACTGTACCCACAGACATTGTGATTGATTGTATAAAGATCTCCCTTTGCGAGAATTTTTTCTTATTCGAAAGAACTTTCTATAAACAACTCAAAGGAGTAGCTATGGGGGCGGTGTACGCCCCCGATATAGCAAACATTTATGTAGCCAACTTCGAAGAACAACATGTCAATAACGCACTTAATCCTTTCTTAGCCAACATTTCATGTTGGCTAAGATACATTGACGATATCTTTCTGATTTGGAGAGTAACAGTGGAGCTTTTAGCCGATTTTCATCAATGGCTAAACGAGAGAAACCCCAATTTAAAATTCACAATGGAAAGTAACACCACAGAAATTAATTTTCTTGATATTACTATCAAGTCAGGAGAAGATAATGTCCTATATACCACCCTTTACACAAAACCTACAGCGAGGAATACATTACTCAAGTATACAAGCCATCATCCCAAAGCTCTAAGAGATGGTTTGCCCTTTGGGCAATTCCTCAGACTGAGGCGTAACTGTACACAACGTACAGATTATTTCCTGGAAGCAAAGAAACTGAAGGCTAAACTAGCAGCAAGAGGTTATCCCAACAAGCTCCTCAAAACCTCCTTAAAAAGGGCCTGGTACAATAACCGGGAAGCCCTGTTGGAGATCAAAGATAAAGCAGCACCAAAGGCTTTGGTTTGTGTTACCACCTTTGGGACAATGACACAACAACTGAAGGAGATAGTGACCAAAAATTGGTCCCTACTTAATAATCAACCGGAATTGCAGGCCAAACCTATGTTTGCGTTCAAACGTGGCCAAAACCTAAAGGATAAATTAGTCCGAGCATATGACCAACAAAATAATGCTAACATTGTTGACAATATGCACCAACTGACTCCTGTCAAGGGCCACTTTAGATGCAACAATTGCATGGCCTGCGAAACAACAAAAAACATCAAGAAATTCACACTGAATGGGAAAATGACAGAACTGAAGTCTTTTTCAAATTGCAAAACCACAAACGTGGTGTATTGTGTAAGATGTCCATGCGGTCTACCGTATATAGGGAAGACAACTCAGACGGTCAAACAAAGAATATTGCAACACCAATCGCGTATACGTTGCAAAGTCGACAACGCCCCATTAGTAGACCATTACAGATCCTTGAAACACTCAGAAAAAGAAATGGAATGGTGGGTAATAGAAGTGGTGAAACCTACCATCAGACAGAAAAATGTTGACCAGACACTAACCCTAAAAGAAAATCGCTGGATAGAGGTAGCTAACAGTATAAAACAAGGTCTGAATTCAACTACAGAGTGGCATACATTAGCCTGCCTTAGGTGAATTAGGGTCTCCTCTAATGTTGGTCTCTGAATAGATTTCTGTTCCCATATACTGTTTTCAATATGCAAATGAGGGGAAGGATTCAAAGTCAGATTGTGAGCACCATTATGGCTGACAGTTTAGGATGTTATTACTATAAGGGCAGAAGGTAGCAACCTTCGATTCAGACTGTATACTCAGGTTGTATAAAGAATTGGTTATTGCACATCATATACTTTGGAAACAGCATTTATGTACACATGAAGCGTCCATTTTGGGAAGGTATAATTCTGTACCTAGAGGAGGGCAAAATTGTATGTATATAATCATAACGCAATGAACGCCGAATTGTGTTGATCTGATGTGACCTGATCGAATGGGTGTTCTCTACCATTCATTAGAAAATTCTAGAAAAGAGTGAGAAATGTCAGTTCTGGTTCATCTCCAATTGGAGACCAAGTTAATGTTAAAAACGATTTAAAGAATATGAATTTGATAACATAAATAATTTAAATAATGTGAGTGAATGAGAGAATTTACGTAACTTCATCGCAAAATACATCATCGATAAATCACGCCATTGTTTTTTTCCCGATCTGAACACTGTGGTGAAAATACACTGCTTGGACTAGAACAGTACATAATATGAATATCCCCGATTGTATGTATAAATAGAACTGTCCAAAGCGTTACAGAACCCTAGACAGACTTTTCCAAGATGGCCGCTGCTTATCTATTTCCTTACTCTATGTCCATAATGGGCACATATTGGACAAGGGAGTGTAGATTATAATACGCACAGGCTAAGATGAAGCTGCACATTAAGAAATATGACTTAAACGTTTTAAAATTAATTAGGTATGTAAAATCATAATATGAGATATGTTGGTTAGAAATTCCACGAAATAAGATCTATCCTGTTAATCGCATTAGAATTATATGTTTATGCGATCGTAATGTTAGTGAGTGTTTCTTAATGAGGCTGGGACTAATATAATGTACACCACTCACAAATAAACCCTTAAGACATGGCCGCCATACTTCTGATCCTTCAAAGGAAGATATATGTGAACAAGCGGTAGTAAACGGGTATAAAAACAAATGAGGTCAAGTCTCATTTGACTAATTATCCCGTGAGACTACGCCACGCCGGATGAAGTTTTGCTTTGCATTGAAGTAAGTTTGTTGCGCCTATTCACGAACGATTTCATCCGGCGTTTTGACTGAGTAGAGCACGTCATTTTAAAACTCGAGTGGGTGACTATTGCTAACGGGCCATAAGTCTGCAAGCAAAAAGTTATGTGACATAGGAACCTGGAGTAAGAAATTTGTTGTTAAAAAGGTGATCTAAGCACGCAAACGCAATAGCGAGAAAACTTCTAGTAAGGAAATCATGGCTTTTGCTCAGATTACCGTACACGAGGCGAAACTCGCTTAATTTTTAACTCACGCCCCGCAATATGCAACCGGGTATAAGTTTTAAAAGAACTTGATGTACATGAATATAGTAGACCAGAACTCAGGCGGTAGTTATTATTCGCGTAAAAACAAGTATAGCGATTGATAGCTATTCTATATGTCAGGATTGCAACAGTTACAACAGGCGATACATTGTTTGAACTGTTGGTTCCACACACACATTTTTAGACATCTCAACGTGTACCTAATACTGTATTGACTATAGATATCCTAAATGATGCCACATAATTAGTTTCTTGTGTCATTCTGTGAATTTTAACAAAAATTAGCAAATTAACAGCATTAAAGACAGCACCATAATCTTAAATTGGAGCAATTAACCATCTAGTTAAGCGTTTTTAAGTTATAGTCGAGCGACATGTATAACAAATAAATATAATGGATAATATTTTTCTCTAGACATTTACTGGTGACGCGGACTAAGCATGCTATATCAATCTTGTTTTCGTGTCCAAGCCTCAACATAAGAAGATACATTTCTCACCTACCAAAGTTGTTCTTAAGGTTGAGTGGGTGTATCATTGTAACTATCCAGAAGGATTAAATACAGCCCAGTGTTTTTCCTTGGCAGGATATTTAGAAATCAAAGTCCCACACGAACCACATGGTTGGTGACGATCAAGTGGATACACAGGTATTTGGAGTCTTAAAATATCTAATTGTAGAGCAAAATAGTCTCCTTATATAATAGCACTAGAAAAATACAGGTTTGTGCTAAGCGGGATAGACTAGCTACATCCTACCAAAGAACAAGTTACAAAAATCGACTGTAACAAATTATTGAATATATAGATTTGGAGTTCTAAAGCACGTAGGCATAGAGTTAAAGAAGTTCCACTCTCTATCCTTGGTAGAAATGAATTTCCAAAATGTTTGAAATAGGTTGTGAAGTAACGCCTTAGCCAAACAGTATGTTGTAACTAATGAATGTATGGTATTTTGATTAAGAATGAATTTGTATAGACAATATGAAATTGAGCATACATTATTCTCGGTTTCTCTTTCTTTGCTCACGGGTTATAAAATGTAAATAGATTTGAGTTTTACAAAGTTAACAATATGGTTATTGTATCCTTTACAGGGGGACATAATTCTCAAAAGATTGAAGGTCCTGAAGATGGCCTTAAGGATTTTACAATTATAAGGCCGAAACGTCGACTTACTTGTCCACATCTTTCTACTCAGATTTATTCTGTACAGCGATATCTTTGTGTATAGCCAGCAAGATTCGCTGTCATCTATCTATAAAGAGTGGAACACAACGCAAGTGGATTTTAAGAACAATTAATCTACTTCTTGTCCATTTGTATATTGTTGATTTATTTTCATTGTTTTTAAACAAAAAATTGTACCCTTAATGATGAAAACTTTACATAAAGTGATATCTCTATAAAATCTATTTCCCGTGTAGCTTTTCTTCTGTGAGTACTTATCACTGTGTCAAAATTTGAAGTGACAAATTAGATTAACAACAGGTTTTAATTGAATTAAGTTGGTCCCAAGTTTTGACAATTCAGATCGATCAACCGCCTGATACTTAGGTATTATCAAATAAATTCCCTTGTTGGCAATCTACTATATCGAATTCTAGCCCAAGCTCGCAAGGATATATTGGGTCACCCACCTTAAATATAACTAGATTCAAAAGAGGGCAGGTACGGAAGTCACTCTCCAGAGTCGGGGTCTGATGTCTGTGTAATGTCCTTCACCCTCTGAGCTCAAAAAAACTTCCTCACCTTCAGAAAAGTCCAGAAAATAGTTCTGCTCAGGAAAGTATTCAGAAACACCATCTTCTCACCAAAATTACACCCCAACCTAGTAGGGTGAAACATAGTGCCCTCCCATCAATCACACCCTGTAGGCTCCTGGGTGTGTGTGTGTGGGGGGGGGGGAGTTGGTACTGAGTGGTGCTGGAACTGCTCTCAAAATGGGGCTGAAATCATGATTTTGAACCACAGAATATAAATCTGCACAGCAACTGCCCTCTTCAGGAGATGCCTGGTGGGATGTAGTAGTTTCCACTCATACCCGCCTCGCCCTTATCTCTACTACCAGCTCCGATAACCCCTTCCTTTGTCATACAAGCACTGGAGCCAACCCACAGCAAAGAAGCTCTTCAGTCTGCCAACAGCACCTCTGTGGGTGACATCCACAGTATCTGGGCTCCAGTACCCTCTGGAGAGGCTGCTAGATGGCACTGTGGTGTTTAATAAACAAACTTGCTGGTTACTTCAACAGAGCATGTTAGTAGAGAGCAGAGTACAGGAGGAAATAATGTCAGGGGTGGGTCAGGACAAAGGGAGCAGAGAGGGTGAGTGAGGTGGGGGACAAAGGAAGTATCAGTCAAAAGAGCTGATCGCTGTTGAAGACCCACATTTTCTTTTTACATTAGACAGAACTAGAGGATTGTCATTTGCCTTGTTCTGGGGACTTACAGAATACGTTTGAGGCCAATTAATGGCTCTGGTGTTAGGATACTTGAGTGTGCCTCTTGCTGTTGTCATTTTAACAAACTGTGTAGTCCTGAGAGAGGACAAATTTTCTCTGTTTACCAGTTTACTCATGTGCAAAACTGAGAGCGCTTTGAAATATTCCCCCAGCTGTGAGGACAATATAAGTGGGAAACTTGCATTGGGATCGGGATTTTTTTTTACCCGAATCCCTTTGATTGACATTGATGAAGTAAGGATTAATCCTTAAATCCTTTTTATTACAACGTTGAGAGCTGGATGACTCTTGTAATGTGTTTGGACTGGAAAATCAGTCCCTCCCAGTGAGCTTAACATTTAACAGGTACACGGAACATGGTTATAGCATGCAGCTAATAGCCACAGAGAAAATTTGATTTCACACATCAAGTATCCTGTTGGTTTTCTTCATAAAGGCTGATTAATGATAAGCTCACACCACAAGTTATGGCCATTCAGGATTGATCTGTGGCCTTAGAGTTAGCATCAGTGATCTAGGTAGGACCAAGAAGGACAACTCAGTCCAACTCCACAACATTGCCCCAGTAGCAGTAGACAATTTCCTGAAGGATCACAGATGTGCTGAATTAGCTCTTTGGTACGGTTGGGCTTTGATTGGTTAAAGACAGTGGGGTATATTCACAAGAACGTGTGCTAAACATCACCAAAAAATGCTAACGCACCTTTACACATCGAAGCCTATTGCAGGAAAATAACCCAGTGTTAACGTGGAATTCACAACACGGCAGTACCATGCAATAGTCAGCCAAAAATGAGGCCAATGTCCTTGAAACAACCACCTCGACAGAGATAAAAACACAAACCCCAACGCGTAAAAAGACGCGATGTGCCCACACGTGATAAGAAAATACTGACAACCAGCGAGAGGCCAGAAACCCCCAGGCGTAATGCGGAAAGCACAAGAACAGCATACGGAATATGCCACTAAAACACATCAACTGGGGAGTACCACAAATGCACCCTGACCCACTGTAGAGGATAACATGAACCCCACAATCCCCACTCAGGAACACCCAGGAATACAGGGCCCGTGGAAGGCCAATGAGGAGGAGGAAGACTGGGTACAGTCACCAGGTAAACCCGAATATCGCCACGGATGAGCCAGAACACCACCACCAACTGTACGTCACCTCCAAAGTGTCATTGGCATCAAAGAGGCAAAGATGGCATACCACCTCGGACCATGTGAATGCTGTTGCATGGCAGAGGAGGACAATGGAAGAGCACAAGAGGCCCTGGACTGATGTGAATGGCAAAACCAAGCAGAAACTCGCTGCCAACACGAAAGCAGCAACGCACCCCGGAGGAGGGGGGCCAGCAGAACACCAGGAGCTGAATGACACGGAGAAGATGGTGGCCACAGTCACCAGTCGGGAGACGGTGACAGCAGTCGGGGATCCGGACACTGTTCACCATGACCCCACACCACATCAACAGGGTGCGCACCGACCAGGGAATGGGTGGATGGGGGAGATGGGCACAATGTTAAACATGCACAATTAAGCAGAATACACTGCACTTCCACAATGACTCAGGATCCTGTCCCTGATCCCACGGGAACACTTTAGCACACAAACACCAAGTAGTCACACGTACATCATGTGCCCAAAGGGCCACCCACACAACACATCAACAAGCACACAACCAACACGTGCGAAACACAGCAAACATGCATATACGTCAGCCACACTGACAATGCAAGAGACACCACATGACGAGTAGAATGGCTGCAGTCCAATCACCATGACAATGTACTCGGCACAAAACTGAGGTGGCTGAGTGCGGACCATTACCGGAAAGAAGCAGGTCACACTCAGGCACAACCACCTGCACAAACAACCCCTGACGTCAACGACACATCTGTGGACAAACCTGCCCAAGAGTCACAACTCGACAAAGAACACAAGTTACCCAAGTGCCCAAGAGTCATAACTCGACAAAGAGCACAAGTTACCCAAGTCTGCAACATCTCAGCACTATGAAAGCACAGAACTGACTGCCACTGGTCCCTTTCAGGTGGTGTGCCTGACAAATCAGAGCCGCAGGAGTGAATCAACCACCGTGCAGAATACACACATAAGTATAAGTGCACCTCGACATTGACAACATCACAGTACAAACAGCAACACCTCCACAACAGAACACAGGACACAACTGGTACCGCAAATGTGAACGACCTGGCAAATCACATCTGGCACAGCAGGAAACTGTGACATGACAATGTACAAGTACATTCTTCAAACACGGAAGAGGGGCGAGGGTCAAATCAGTTTATACTCTACCACCCCAGACCCCCAAGAACCTCAAGTGTACGCACATGAGGGGTGTAAAGAGTGGGTAACATAATGAAATATACAAACAGAGAGAGCCCCACTAGGGCAAATCACTCTGTTGGAAAAACTGCCCTCACTCACATACCAAGGTATGTGACATGCTTCATCATCGGGCCTGCTTACAATACGCCCTGGTGTATCCCCACACAGGGCGGAGCATAAGGGAGGGGAAAAAAATAATAAATTTCTCTTAACACGACATATAGTCAGGACAAGTGGACAAAGACAACACGTAACATATAGATTGATGAAAGTCGTGCAAACACCAAGTGATCACAACCGAGAAGTGCGACGAAAAGTGCAGTATGAGGAGTGATTAAAACTGATTAAAGGTGTCAACCAGAACACAACCTTTATTAAACTTTTCTTGACACCCCTACCAGGATTAAAAAATGAAAAAGGATGGGAAAAAGCCTCAAAGGGATAATTAGGAACCTCAAGGCTTCCCTCCTACCACTACCTGAGTCAACATGTTTCGACCGCTCTGTGTGTGCCTGTAAGGTCACTCCGGTCTCAGGACCGTCGCATTCGTTGCCACTCTGGGTTCCTCCGTACTTCGGATAATGGTACCCCAAGGGTGAGGTAGGTCTAATCGATCTGTACCTCTCCTATATTGTGTGTGGAGATTGTCCCCTCAAATGCGGAAGAACATTCACTATAGCAAGAGGAGATAATAGTGCAGCCCCTTATTAGTATACGCATACTCTTTCTTTCTTTTCATGTCATATCTCTTCTATACCCATTAGATCTCATTGTCTAATGTTGAGCCAAAAACCCAGATGACTTATTATGCCCAGAATCCTGCTCATGCTTTACTTGTCACTTGCCCATATATAACCAGATAGAAAGAAATGGACAATTGCAAGGAATTGTTTCTTGTTTATAATAGTGTACCCACTCGTACCTAGTACCTAGCCCCCCTCCATGTACGAGGGACCATCATTGTACTGCAACCTACAACTCTTACTGTCTAGGTGTCCCCGCTCAAGGTGGTAAATATTGTGTAATACACTTACTGAGTTTATATCAATTACAAACTCGAACTGGTGTCCGGTGAGAAGGACGCTAAAGAACACAATCTGAAATGAAATAAAATAAACGCGGGTGGAGATGTTATCTTCAAAGTCTCCGCCTTCCGATGTACACCTTCTGTTCAGAAATGTCGAGACTGCTTATAGCATTATGGTGCCTTCATCGGGTCTTAGCTATCACATGCGCTTCAAGCGCTCACCCCCTAGAGCCCTCTCCTTACCATTCCAAAGGCACGTCCTGGCTTAATCACCTGCAAACCGTGACACCGCGCAGATCATATGCGCCGTGTTTCTCTGTCTTATGAATGTTAGAACCCGGTTAGAGCGTCCCACGTGACCGTGCCGGTGACGTCGTCGTCCGCTCTCACTCCCAATCTTACTTGGACCCATGGGAAATGTAGTTTTATTCAAGTACACTGCTTCGCGTTCAGAGTTCGAGACTCCTGTGGCACTGCATAATTTGAAAAAACACACATTTTTCACATTTCACCCGTAGTGAACCCTGATATAACAATGGTAGTTGGTAGGGAGACCCAAACACTGACGGCCGTAGAAGCTTACTGATAAAGCCGATCGGTGAGAAGGGAACAATCACTCAGGGGCCGGGTTTACCACAGGCACCATATCGGCCGTTTAATGAGCGATGTAACAAAGCTCCTGAATATGCTCTCTACATGGGGGTTAATATTATCTAAGCCTCAAGCTGGATACCTGCTGTTTTAGTAGGATATAACCCCGTATATAGTGCTTCACTGTTTACTCACTCACGTGCATTATTAATAACTCCCCAGGGTCCTAAATGTGGGTGTTCGGGTTGGTTGTCATATAAACTGAAGAACCACTTGGAATTACAGCGAAGACAAGATACAGAAACACTTGTGTGCCATGGAATCCTCCACTTTAGCTATAGGGGCTTATTGTCATTCTCAACAGAATTCGCTAGGTGATGGAAGTAGACTACCTAATCTGTTGATGGCAATCTACTGTCTGCTCAGTGCCTGCCAGGGGATGTCATCATTAAGTCCTACCACATGACTCCTCAATCGATACACCCATCTCTGCTCCCGCCGGAGCAGAATATTCTGGTCATCTGAAAGAAACAGGTTAGTATTAGATTCCTTACCTTAGAATATCCCCAGGCGTCAGTCTGGATCCGGAAACTTTTGCGTAGCAGTACCCCTGCGCGTCGGTAGGCGTCGTCTGCAGGCGTCCCCTGCGGCTCCGCGTCGTCGGCGTCGTGCGCCGTGATGACGTCGCTGGAGTATATAGACGCCGCCTCCGCGCGCTGACGTCAGTTCTTCTTTTTTCCGCGCCAGTTAGCGCAGATCCGAAGAGCAGTACTCCGGTCTTTTGACCAAGTTTTTTGTTAACTTCTTTACGGTGCCGGTAGGATGCCCGGTTTCAAGAGTTGTGACGACTGCGACCGCATGATGTCGGTCACCGACCACCATCGACTCTGCCTCCGGTGTCTGGGCGCGGACCACGACGTGGAGTCCTGCGTCGACTGTCGGGCCTTGACTGGAAAAGCTAGGCGGGAGCGGTCCCGCAAGCTTCTCGAACTCCGGTTGTCGGCCCCGCGTCGAGAGCGGTCCCGGTCCGGTCGGAGGTCGAGGGAGCGGTCGAGGGAGCGGTCGCGGAGCCGCCATGGGCGCTCCGGGAGTCGCCACCATTCCTCCGGCTCGTCAGGTAAGCACAAGAAGTCGGGGCGTCGCCATCGCACCCCCGACTCCCCCCGACGCCCGCGTGCTGCGGCCGGGGGCTCGGGTGACCCCACCCCCGCGGTCCCGCATGGGTCGCCGACGCCGTCTGCCCCACACCTGTCGGTCCCTGGGGCAGGCGCGTCGCGTGAGGAGATCGAGGCCTTCCTCATTGCTATGAGGGCGAGGTCTTCTCCGGCGGGGCCTTCGGCGCCTGCGGGCCCGTCGGTCCCGTCTGGGGGCCCGAGCGGTTCGGGTGCTCCTGCCCCGGCGCCGCCGGTGGCTCCGGCCCCGGCGCCGCTGGTTCCCTCTGGTTCGTCGCCGGCTGGTCTCCCGGCCTCTCCGGCGTCGGTTCCTGTGGGCCAGCCCATGGTACCGCCCCCGCGTGGTGCAGCGACTCCGCCGTCGGCTCCGGCCGGCGTCGGGTCCCCGGCACCGACGCCGCGCGGCGCCACCCCCCTTTCCTCCCCGACTCCGGACTCGGAGCCGGACCGGCGTCGGCCGACGCCGGACCCGACGCCGATGGGGCCTGTTGACCCCGATGTCTATATCGTCGACCCAGAATATGGGTATGACGAGGGGGAGTATGGAGAGGGTTGGGAGGGGTCTGAGGACCCTCTATCCCGTGCCTGCCAGTACGATGTGGACTGGGTGGGTGATCTGGGTGATGCCAGTGGCCTGGACGAGTCGCCCAACCCTGGGTTTGTCTCTCCGTCCCCTGTGGCGTCCGAGGCGGGTGCTGCCTATTCGGTGGTCCTGATGAGGGCTGCCAAGGCCTTACACCTTGAGCTCCCCGTCGCGAAGGTCAAACCGAATATCCTGACGGAAGTTTTTAAACCGCAGTCATGCCCCCAGGAGCCTCTGCTGCCGTTTAATGAGGCCCTGACGGATGTCCTTCTGGGCACCTGGTCCAGGCCCGCCTCTGGTGCGCCGGTTGACCGGAACGTTGCCAGGCGTCACCGTCCCTGCGCGGACGACCCTGCCTTCCTGTCCACCCATCCCTCCCCGGAGAGTCTGGTGATCCAGGCCTCCACTTCGCAGTCCGCATTTCCGTCGGCTCCGCCCGACCGGGAATCAAAGAGGTACGACCAATTCGGAAAGAAAGTGTTTTCCTCTTTGAGTGCTGGGCTGCGGTCTTGTAACACCGCGTGCCTCTTGGGCCGCTACACCCACTCCCTGTGGGATACGGTCGAGGAGTGTTTGCCGCAATGCCCCCAGGAAGTGCGGGACAAGCTCACCCGGGCCTTTGTTGAAGGCCGGGATGCGGCGCGGTACTCGATCCGTTGTGGTCTGGACACCACGGACTCACTGGGACGGGCCATGTCCACTACGGTGGCGATTCGTCGCCATGCCTGGCTGAGATCTGCCAACTTCTCACCAGACGTCCAAAATACGCTTATGGACATGCCATTTGATGGCAGTCGCCTATTTGGTGACAAAGCGGACCACGCGCTGGAGCGCTTCAAGGACTCCAGGGTCACGGCCAAGTCCTTGGGTCTCTCGACCCAGACCCAGCGCCAGCAGACGGGTTCGTTTCGGCCCTTTCGTGGCCAAGGGAGAGGAGGTCCCACACGTGCTGCCAGCCACGCGGCGCAGAGCGCTCCCCAGCGCGGTGGCGCCCGTGGTTTCCGCCGTGGTGGCGGTAGAGGCCAGCGTCGTGGTCAGTCCACGCCTCCCTCCGCTGCGGCATCCAAGCCTTCCTAGTCCGAGCTTTCGGGCTCACGTGACGCCAGTGGGTGGCAGGGTTCGCCATCACCACTCCCGCTGGCGCGCGATAACATCGGACAGGTGGGTGCTGCAGCTTGTCCGAAGGGGCTATGCCCTCCCCTTCGAGTCCACTCCTCCAGCCATGCCACCGCAGAACCACCGTGTGTCGGGGGACCACTTGACACTTCTGCAGGAGGAAGTTACGGCCCTCTTGGCCAAGGGGGCCATCGAGCGCGTTCCTGGGCCAGAAGTAGGGTGTGGTTGCTACTCCCACTACTTTCTGGTACCCAAGAAGGACAAGGGAGGCCTGCGTCCTATCTTGGATCTACGGAACGTCAACGGCTTCCTCCGGAAGGAGAAGTTCAAGATGTTGACTTTGGCTCAGGTCTTGGCTGCTCTAGACCCACACGACTGGATGGTAGCGTTGGACTTGCAGGATGCGTACTTTCACATCCCCGTCCTGCCGGCCCACCGGCGTTACCTGCGGTTCACGGTAGGCCACGAGCATTTTCAGTTTATCGTGCTCCCATTCGGCCTTACCAGCGCCCCACGGGTGTTCACGAAAGTGATGGCGGTGGTCGCAGCTCATCTGCGCCGGTTAGGGGTTTCAGTCTTCCCCTACCTCGACGACTGGCTGTTGAAGGCGGGCTCGCCCCAGACAGTCGTCCACCACCTTCAGATGACGGCAGACCTCCTGCACGAGTTGGGGTTTTCCATCAATGTGCCGAAATCACACCTGTGTCCCTCTCAAAAGCTCCCTTTCATCGGAGCGGTTCTCGACTCGGCGCAGTTTCGGGTTTATCCCCCGGAACGGCGGGTCCGGGATATTCAGGCTCTGATTCCCATCTTTCAGCCGTTATCCCGGGTTTCGGTCAGGTTGACGCTGCGGCTTCTGGGGCTGATGGCCTCCTGCATCCTTCTGGTGCATCACGCCAGATGGCGGATGCGGGCTCTGCAGTGGGACCTGAAGTTTCAGTGGGCCCAGCATCAGGGCAACCTATCCGACCATGTCCTGATCTCGGAGGGCACTGCGAGACAGTTGCAGTGGTGGCTTACAGACCGCGATTGGGTCAGGGGCAGATCCCTCTCCCTTCCCCAGCCGGAGCACGTGGTTGTGACGGACGCGTCCCTCCAAGGCTGGGGTGGCCACTTGGGAGAGGCGGAGATCAGAGGCCTCTGGTCTCCGGCGGAGTCCCGGCTCCATATCAACATGTTGGAGCTGCGGGCGATTCGCCTGGCACTGAAGGCATTCCTCCCCTTTGTCAACGGGAGTGTAGTGCAGGTGTTCACGGACAACACCACCGCCATGTGGTACTGCAACAAACAGGGCGGTGTGGGGTCGTGGACCCTTTGCCAAGAGGCTCTGCGCCTCTGGCAATGGCTGGAACGTCAGGGCGTGACTCTGACGGTTCAACACCTGGCAGGTTCTCTGAACGCCAGGGCGGACGAACTCAGCCGTCGGTGCTCGGTGGATCACGAATGGCGTCTGAACTCGGATGTGGCGAGAGGCCTCTTTCAGCAATGGGGAGAGCCTTGGTTAGATCTATTCGCCACAGAAGAGAACGCGCAATGTCATCAGTTCTGCGCGTTGGAGTTTCCAAGACGGCACTCGCTCGGCGACGCCTTTCGGCGCGAGTGGAGTTGCGGTCTGTTGTACGCCTTTCCGCCTATACCACTTCTGCCCAGAGTGCTGAAGAAGATCAGGCGCGACCGGGCCCAAGTTATCCTTGTGGCTCCGGACTGGGCTCGAAGGTACTGGTATCCCGAGCTACTCAGCATGACAGTCGGTCCCTCGATCCGCCTGCCCCTTCTGGAGGACCTTCTGTCGCAGCAGCAGGGGACGGTCCTCCACCCGAACCTGTCCAGTCTCCACCTCCATGCGTGGAGATTGAGCGGCGACAGTTGAGGCCATTTGACTTGCCTCCTGAAGTCTGTGATGTCATTCTGGCAGCCAGGCGTCCCTCCACAAAGTCGGTATACGCCTGCCGGTGGAACAGATTTGTGGCATGGTGCACAGCAAAGGCTGTGGATCCCCTTTCTGCCCCTCTATCTGAGGTTCTCCTCTTCCTCCTTTCCCTTGCCCAGCAGGGCTCTGCTCTGGGCACTATCAAGGGCTATCTTTCTGCCCTTTCCGCCTTCTTGAGGCTACCTGATCAGCCATCTTTGTTCAAGTCCCCTATTGTGTTAAGATTCTTAAAGGGCATCACGCACATGTATCCTCCAGCTCCGTTCGTGATGCCTCAGTGGGACTTGAACCTGGTTTTGACTTTCCTGATGTGCGCTCCCTTTGAGCCCCTTCATTCCTGTCCTCTCCGTCTTCTCACCTTAAAGACGGCCTTCCTGGTAGCCATCACCTCTGCCAGGAGAGTGAGTGAGCTCCAGGCTCTTTCTGTTCAACCTCCTTTCTTGTCTGTTCATCCTGATAAGGTGGTTCTTCGGACCAGACCTTCTTTCCTGCCCAAGGTAGTCTCTGCTTTTCACATTGGGCAGTCCATCACCTTGCCCTCCTTCTTCCCGCCTCCGCATCCTTCAAAGGATGAAGAGCGGCTCCATCGTCTGGACCCAAAACGTGCGCTTTCATTCTATATGGATCGCACACGCCAGTTCCGGGTGGATGACCAACTGTTTGTTGGCTACGTGGGTGAGAAGAAGGGAAGGGCGGTACAGAAACGGACCATCTCTCGGTGGGTCGTCCTGTGCATCAAAGCATGCTACTCTTTGGCTCGGAAGGAGCCTCCTGTTGGGCTGAGGGCCCATTCCACTCGGGCCACGGCGGCTACTACTGCCCTGGGCCGGGGAGTCCCTTTGCAGGACATTTGCCAGGCGGCCACGTGGGCCTCGCTGCACACCTTTGCGAGGCACTACTGCCTGGACAGTCAAGTCCGGAGGGATGGCTTCTTTGGCCGTTCGGTCCTCCAGGACTTTCTGGTGTAGGTTGTATTGGTTCGCAGACCCACCACCGGGGTTGGTATTGCTGGGGTATCTATTCTAAGGTAAGGAATCTAATACTAACCTGTTTCTTTCAGATGAACAAGTTACTTACCTTCGGTAACGATATATCTGTAAGAAACAGTAGTTAGTATTAGATTCCTTACCGCCCCGCCCATCCTCCCCGTTCTGCGAACTGATACCTAGGGTTAGGGACATCCCTTTCAGGGCCCTAGTTTCAAATGGCACCAGTGTTGGTTCTCACATGGCTCTGCGTGTTCTGGCGCGGAAAAGCTGTGTGCAAAGAACTGACGTCAGCGCGCGGAGGCGGCGTCTATATACTCCAGCGACGTCATCACGGCGCACGACGCCGACGACGCGGAGCCGCAGGGGACGCCTGCAGACGACGCCTACCGACGCGCAGGGGTACTGCTACGCAAAAGTTTCCGGATCCAGACTGACGCCTGGGGATATTCTAAGGTAAGGAATCTAATACTAACTACTGTTTCTTACAGATATATCGTTACCGAAGGTAAGTAACTTGTTCATCTGCTTGGTGTCTGCCTAGTTGGATTTTTTCTATGACGGTCCACTCCAAGTCATCAATACCATGTCCTTTTTCTTGAAAGTGAGCTGTGAGTCGAGTGTTGGTCTTTCCACATCTTATTGTACTACGATGTTCTGTAATTCTCACGCGCACATTTCTACTTGTCATCCCCAAGTACCTTCGTTGGCAGGGGCATGTGATCAAGTATATCACTCCCTGGGAGTTACAGTTGGTGTGGGATCTCTGTTCCCAGGGAGTGCGAAGGCCAAGGTCAACGGTTTTAGAGTTGCGTGTGAGGTGACAAACGCTGCATGAGCCGCACCTAGTGTGACCAGTCAGTCTTGGTAAACCAGGAAGTGTGTTGGTTTCCCTCACTCCCCCCAGGTCCCTGGGTCTAGTATGTACCAGGAGGTCCTTCAGGTTTTGACTGCGTCTGAATGAGAAGAGTGGTGTTTCAATGTTCATCCCCCCGGTCTTGAGTATTTTCCAATTCTGCAGGACCAGACGTTTTATTTGGTGTGATGCCGTGTTGAAAGTTGACACAAAAACTGGCTTTTTCATCTCAGATCTAACAGTTTTAGTGAGCAGTAACTTTCGATTGACATTGAGGGCCCTTTTCTTAGCCTTTTTGATCACTTTTTGTGGGTAACCCCTCTGTTGTAGTTTCACAGTCAAAACCTCTGATTCGGCCACAAAATCCTCCCTAACCGAACAATTACGACGGATACGGAAGAATTGTCCCACTGGTAAATTCTCCCGTAGGGAGCGAGGATGGAAGCTCCCAAATTCCAGTAAGGAATTCTTATCTGTGGGTTTGTGGAAGACCTTGGTCTTTAGGGTGCCGTTAGTGGGTTCAATCACATGGTCCAAGAATGGTAAATGGGTTTTGGTGACTGTCGAAGTGAAGTGGAGGAACGGGTTCTGGGCGTTGTGCCACACCAAAAAGTGATCAACAGATGTTCTCTCACCCCTCCAAATCACTAAGACGTCATCAATGTAACGACGCCACAATCGCAGGTTGTTCGCCCATGGGCCATTGGCATCAAGGATTGTCGTTTGCTCAAAGGCCTCCACGTATAGCCCTGCTAAACTAGGGGCAAAGACACTCCCCATGGAAGTTCCATGGGTTTGAAGATATAATGACCCCTCAAATTCAAAGAAGTTCCTGGTCAAGGCAATTTCGGCCAGATGTAAGATGAATGTCTGTGGTGTTTCATAGGGCCACTCCTGTTCAAACAGTAGTGTTTCCAGAACCCTGAGGGTTTCCCGTTGCGGTATATTTGTATATAGGGCTTCGATGTCAAGCCCTATCAGGAATTCTTCATCAGGGTTGAACGGTATCTCTTTCAACAAATTCAGAACATCTAATGTGTCTCTTAGATAGGTGGGTAGTTTCTGGACCATAGGTTTCAGATAGAAATCGCAGAACTCAGAGAGGGGTTCCAGCAGGGACCCCATCCCGGAGACAATGGGTCTCCCGGGAGGGGGTCGCACTGCTTTGTGGATCTTCGGCAAGGCGTAGAAATACGGAGTCCTCGGTTGTTTTTTCACAAGGAACTCCGCTTCTTGCTGTGTAATCCAATCATTCGCCTTAGCCTCCTCTACCATGATGACAATTTCTGTGGTGATCTCCTCTGTGGGGTCTTGTCTCAATTTTTGATAAGTTCGCGGGTCGGCCAGGAGGCGCAAACATTCACCTCGGTAAGCCTCAACGTCCATGATTACGGTCGCCCCGCCCTTATCTGCAGGCTTCAAAATAATTTCTTTATTTGCCCCCAATTTCTTCAGTGCTTCCTTTTCCCGATTCGAGAGGTTGGAAAAGTGACCTGAGTTTGCCAGATTCAATGATTCCAAATCATGGATCACTGCTGCCTCAAAAACCGCAATCTGAGGTGGGAGGACTGCCAGTTGTGGTGTAAACGTCGACTTGGGGCGAAATGGTGTGTCGCCCCTATGTCTATCCAAGGAGTCTTGGTTCTCAAAAAAGACTTTTAATCTTACGTTGCGGAAAAAGATCGCTAGATCCTTTCGTAGTTTGAATAGATCAGGATAATTGGTAGGGACAAACCCCAGGCCCTTATTTAAAACTTGCTCCTGAAAATCAGTCAAGGGATGAGAAGGCAGGTTTACCACTAGTGATTGTCTCGGCTCGTGCTCGGTGTGGTTCCTTGTGCCATGCTCCTGGTGATAAGCTGGGTGATCTCCGAGTCCTGGTCGGACCAGTTGACTCTCGCTGGTGTCTTTTGTTTGCCCTGTCCCCTCCCGCGGCCTCCCCCTAATCAAGGCCCTTGAAAGTTTTGGAACTGTGCATTTTGGAATTCCGGAAACGTTGGTTCCCATATGATTGATTTTGGTTCTGTCCCGCAAGAGGGTAATCCATCATTGGCCAATTGAAGGCTTGGTTAGGGTACTGTTGGAAAGGTTGTTGGAAAAATTGGGGTCTAGGGCCCCTCCAATTACCGCGACCTCGTCCTCTTCTCTTGGGGTAAAACTCATTCTCACTCCCCTCACTCGAACTGCTGGTGGTATATTGGCGAGGGCGGCCTTGTTGGTTGTTCTTGTTACCTTCCGCCATTTTCTGTTTGGCGTACTCCTTGGATGTGTATGGGTATGCTTTCTCCCTTGTGAAATTCTTCAAATCTTTTTGTAATTTGGAGATTTTAGAATAAATCAAATGGTCCCTAAACTCCGCCAGTTGGGTGTTAACCTGGTCCAATTTATGGTCGAATGTTGCCATGACGATATCTGTTTGTAGACCCGCTTCAGTTGTCTGTATTTTAATTAGCAGAGCATCCGCCAGCCGTTTCGCTGTTCGTATAATTAACACTAGCCAGTCTCTGGTGAAATTCCATGACACCAGAGCCCAATCCCGTCTAAATTCCTCATCATCCAGGAAGATTAGAGGCTCATTGGTCACAAGTAAGCCCCTGAGGGTTGCATTTACCCGCAAGTATTCCGTGAGGATTGCCCCATGCAGGATTGTTTTGACTTGGTTCTTTTTGAGCTCTAATAGAGTGTCCCAACCCTCTCCTTGGGCTAACAATGCCGTAACTGTGCTATCACCCAAAAGAGATGGTCCTGCCAGTATATCGGAGACGATGTCATCCCCAAGGGATAAACCGGGAATGAGAGCCATTGTACACATTTATCTGATAAGTCAGAGGTGAGAGAAAGCCCTAGATGGTATCTAACGGCCCTGAATCAATAAGGGATAACTTTCCAGTTGACGTATAAAAAGGGAGTGGAGATGGACAACCAAGTGTAAGAGTAGGTGTTGGCAAGGAAAGATACTTGAGTGTCTACCCTAATAGACTAGAAATGGAGGATGAAAAACGAGTTACCCCTGCGGCTAGGCTGTTGTTCTCACAATATTCAAACACGGAAGAGGGGCGAGGGTCAAATCAGTTTATACTCTACCACCCCAGACCCCCAAGAACCTCAAGTGTACGCACATGAGGGGTGTATAGAGTGGGTAACATAATGAAATATACAAACAGAGAGAGCCCCACTAGGGCAAATCACTCTGTTGCAAAAACTGCCCTCACTCACATACCAAGGTATGTGACATGCTTCATCATCGGGCCTGCTTACAATACGCCCTGGTGTATCCACACACAGGGCGGAGCATAAGGGACGGAAAAAAATAATAAATTTCTCTTAACACGACATATAGTCAGGACAAGTGGACAAAGACAACACGTAACACATAGATTGGTGAAAGTCGTGCAAACACCAAGTGATTACAACCGAGAAGTGCGACGAAAAGTGCAGTATGAGGAGTGATTAAAACTGATTACTCTATACACCCCTCATGTACACAATGTACAAGTACAACCTACAAATATGTTTTATTCACACATGCTGTGTTTTTGGACATTTTGTACTGTCCCATGATTGCCAGGGATGGCCACAATGTCACGTGCTCATGAGAAGTAATTGTCAATGATGGTGTTCCTACGGCCATTCCTGCCACAGCTGCAGTGGGATATGGGCCACCTGCCCAATCATCCCCATCATCGTCTGGTACTTCTGGAACTGCGTTTTGCTCTGCACACTGTCCAGTGTGTCATCTCTCTTAAATTTGTTGTCTTCTCACCAGTCAGCTGTCCTCCCCCTTCTGCACATCCCCTCCTTCCCCGCCCTACCCTCCACTGTGACTCCCCTGGGAGTTGCCCTACTGTTCAGCTCCTTGCATCACACCCACACATGGGACTATTCTGTGCCCCAGGGATGCAAGGTCCCGGGTGACCGGGCAATTTCACAGTGGTTGGTGATTACAACAGGAGCTGTACTGTACTGTAGGGGTGTGTTGGAAGGAAAGAGGGCAAGCACGCCTACACAGTAAGCAAATATTTTCTGGGTGGACAATGGTATTCAGGCATTCTCTAAGTAGTTATTGAAGGGCAGGCAATAGGTTGGCATCGAATTATCACATATATGGATGTACTCTATATACGACACGAGTCATCGCACCTTGCATTCTGAAAGATGAAGCATTTGCACTTTTGTTAGAATAAATGCAGCTTTTCTTGTCATCTCAGTGTCCCTTCCAGTCATCACAGGAGGCTGTTATCTCAGGGTGAGGGTGCCAACATGTTGTACTGCAGGGAAAATATAGTATAATATTTATTGGAGTAAAAGTGCATGTCATAGGCTCAGTCAACCAACTTTAAGCTCCACTGGGGTCCAATGATTATTGTCACTATGTGTCTGCACTTGGTCTCTGACATCACCTGCACTGAAGTGCCTGCTAGCAGGCTGGGTTGGCTTCCGAGCCAGTCTAGCATTTCCCTAGTGAGCTGCAGACTAGAAAGCTGCTGTCATAGCTGAATAGGCGACCATGACCCATCCAAGAAGCCATCACAGCCCCATTCACGTTGTGGCCTTCTTGAATAGAGAGCTGCTAAGACGATTTTGCAAGGAAGATTTTTGCTGTCGTTGTTGTGGAGCTTGAGGAATATCACAGGTTTAGCCTTTACCATGTTATATTTCTGTCTTGAGTCCTTGGTCATTCCTCTCTTTGTGTACGATTCTAAGGGACAAGAGCACTGCTTGCTACTTCTCCGATTGTTCAGAGAATGTCAGTATTGTCCCCTTGAATAGTTGTTATAAATATGCCCTTCACTTTCTCTTAGGAGGCTTCTCTGTTTAGCTTCCCCACTGGGCCTATGTTGGACTGTGTCTGTTTGTGAAAAGCCAAACACTTTTCATGATGCAAATGTTGAAAGGGTTACTCTTCTTATAATGTGCTCCTGCCATTCATGACAGCATGAGCGTTTCATGATATCATACGTTTTAGAGAGGGAGCAAGGCATAGTGTATTTAACAAGGGACATGACATGATGGTGACTGTACATTATGAGGAATAAACTACCCCACAGAGTTCACAACAGGGACATTGCAAGAGAAAAGGAAGTTGAGTGGTCTCCAAAACAATCTCTTCCATAGGTTGTAACGGAATATTCTGGGTCATTGGCAGAGTTTTAAAGCACAACAGGATGGTTCAGTCCATGAAAAGGCTCTTGGACAAGGGTTAAAAAAAATTCAGGTTTCTTCCTCTCCTACTAATTATTTCATGTGTGCTATTTTGGCCATTTGCAGGCATGAGAGGAATGCGGTGAATCACAGGTGAACTTCCGCCTGCAATTGGGAGGGTTCGCCCTGAGGCATAACAGCTTAGTCCTGATTCCAGTTTCAGGAGAAAGCTGTAGTTTAATATACACCGTGGCAGGAGCTTGTGTTCTGGAGTGTAGTCTCTCTCTCTCTTTCTCTCTTGGGGGTGGGGGGAGAGAGATACCCCACTCACTAGTAGGACAGCAGACACCACAAATTCCAACCTTTTGGAAACAGGAAAAGGGAGATTTTGAAACCAAAATTGAAGAATTTATTTTCCTTATTGTATAGAGATGGAGGCAATTTGAGTAAGGAGAAAGATATAATAAAGCAATTTTTGGCTTAGAAATTGCGAGTCTGCCGCCTGACTAAGGAGTGTTAAGAGGGCGGTGAAGGCAGTTTATGCCACCACAACAATGCAAAATAACTTCTGCTGCCTACACACAAAAACCACCTCGTCAATTTTGCGAAGAGCTCTCGAACTACGCAATTAATCTATCCAGTAACGTCCCCAACTTTACTATGTTAGGAGACTTTAATATCCATCTAGACGAACCAGACAAGCCCGGCATGTCAGAATCTGATGACAGGGCTGGAGGTGCTCCAATTCAAACAAATCGCCAAAGGGTCCACACATAAAGCAGGACATACGCTAGATCACTGCTTTACTAATTTGAGTACGCTGAAATTTGAAAACTCTATGATAGTCCCCTGGTCTGACCACACCCTCTTGTCCTTCTCCCTGACCCCCCCCCCCCCCCCCCGGAATAGCAAGGTCCGGCTAATATCTCTAAGAAAGTAAGTCGAGTCTGGTCCAAATTATCAACGGATAAATGGATCTCGAACCTTAGGGAAACCTTGCTTAAAGTTAGCAATGATCCCTTAGAAGCTAATACCCGCTATAATCATTGGCTGGAGGCATCATTAGACCTTATCCTCCCAGAAATTGAACTCTCCCATCGTAGTGGGGTTAATAAAAAACCTTGGTATACCCCAGAACTCAAAGCCCTTAAACAGCTATGCAAGCAGAGGGAGAGGATGTGGAGGAAAGATTATTCCGAAGCTAGCAAAGAGAGCTATAGGACAGCATTACATAATTATAAAAGGGCTATCAAAGCTACCCAGTCTAACTACTACCAAGAGAAAATTACATCTGCTGCTAGCTCATCTAGGGAATTTTTTTTAATTTTTAAATCCCTCGTCACCCCTCCTACCTCCATTAATGACCCCCTTCTCGCACACACTCGTTGTAGGGAGTTAGCAAACTTTTTTGCCTCAAAAGTAGCAGACATTTATTCATCATTTCAGGTGACTTCCGTAGGCCACTTCACTCCCCGGCTCAAGACTTGATCCTGCTAGAGGAATTCATTCCCCTCGACTGTCTGAAAGTTCAATCTCTTTTGGGGAACTTGAAATCAGGCTCACCGGTTGACGCCGTACCACCAACCATTCTTAATATGGTCTCAGACACTGTGGCCCGGTGATCCAGGAGGTGATCAATACTTCCTTGGCAGCTGGGTTAGTTCCACCTTTGTGGAAACAGGCAAGAGTAAAGGCGCTATTGAAGAAACCCAATCTTAACCCTGAGGATTGGGCCAATTATCACCCTATCTCCTTGCTGTCTACTATCAGTAAGCTCGCCGAAAAATATGTAAACTCCCTGTTAGCCACCTTCCTTGAAAATAACAACTCCCTACATCCTACCCAGACTGGGTTTAGGTGCAAACAGGGCACTGAAACCGCCCTCATTGCAGTAGTAGAAGAAACAAGAAAGATTGTGGATAGAGGTAGCTGTGCTTCCATATTGCTTTTAGATCTCAGTGCGGCCTTTGATACTGTTAAACATTCCATCTTGATTCAAAGGCTGAGTAACATAGGTATTACTGGGCCCACACTGAGATGGCTACAGTCCTTCCTCTCCGATCGGACTTTTTTTTTATTTGAGACCTTTATTGTACTGTTGACAACAACACAGCCAATGGCTTACAACCCAAATTCCGGGCCGGCCGCAAAATGCTTCATACATATATATCGCAAGTGTTATAAGTAATCATTGCAGTGTGGATGAACAAACAAAAAAACCAAAAAAAACAGTACAGTAGCAAGTTGCAATGCAAAGCCTGAGTCTTGCACCAATTTTAATGCATATTAGAAGCAGTCTCATTTTAAGATATATCTCAACAAACAACATCCCCCCACCCAACATCCCAAGGTTCAGATCATGGTATCAAAGTAATACTGAAAAGCATATGGCAAGGAAGATATATGGCGTAATCACTGCATTGCCCCCCCCCCTGGTTGTTATTCGGCCCGGTCGTGCGTGGCATAGAGAGACAGGTCCCTGGAAACAAAAAACAAAAGGAACATGACATGTATAAATGGATGGGCAAGCAAGCGGTCACATTCATGTCGAAGTAGAGATCTGTATATGGAGTAGTCTCACCCTCATCAAACCTACAGTACAGTCTCTGGCATCAACAGAAGAAAGTCAGCTAAGAACCCTCCTCGTCTGCAAGTTTCGACAGCATGTATTCAGTGTAAGGACCCCATATATCTCGTGGTCTGGAAGCTACCGGAAGCTCCTCATAATAACAGATCAATTGATCCCTACAATATGCCAAGTTGTTGAGCCATAGTTTACCATCTGGTGCCCTCCTCCCTCCCCATGACATAGCCACTCTTCGCTTAGCAATCTGCAGGGCAACCACCACCAGGAGTCTCATCCCGGCAGGCACTCCAGAAGCAATTCCCAATAGGCAAAGGCGTGGATCAGTGTGAATTACAGTCGTCATTTTGGAAAGCGCTGCAGTTACATCCACCCAAAACGCATACACTCGAGCACAGCTCCATGCCAAATGAATAAAGTCAGCCCCTTCCATTCTGCATCGCGCACAACAGGACTGGTCTCGCAGGCCGTATCTCGCCAACTGTACAGGTGTATAGTACCATTGCTGTATGAATTTAAAGTGAATGAGACAGAAATTTCCATTAGCCGCAAATCCTCCAGTCATGGAGCAACACTCAGACCATTCATCCTCAGTTAGCGGATCTGGTAAGCATGCATCCCATCTAGCCTTGGCTGACATAGCTTCTCATCCTCCTGTGAAGCCTTATACAACCGTGAGATCAATTTTACTCGACTGGTCGATGTATACATGAGTTGTAAGGCACTCAACACCGGTGGTTCGTTCGGGAATGAAGGATATATGGCTCGTATCGCAGCCCGGAGTCTAACATACAGAAACATAGCCATAGTGGAGTTATTCGTCTGATCCAGCAAGGTCTGCAGGGGGAGGAAAGTAGCAGACGGGAACACGTCACCCATAGTCACTATCCCCGCACCTTGGAATAACTGTAATGCTCCCAATTCACTCGAGACCGAGATCTCAGCATGATATAACAATGGCATATTCGGCGCATAAAGCGGCGACCCATTTGATCTTTGGCCCAACTCCTGCCAAGCGCTGTATGTACTGTGTACCGTATCCACTTCCCCTTTCTCAAATATGGAGTGAGAATTCACTATCATCGCCCTGAGCGGCAATGGAAGGACTGCGCTAGCCTCAAGTGCCACATGCGGTGTGTATGGCGGGGCCGACAACCAGTAAGTAGCGAAGTGTGCCCGTGCACAGAGATAATACAGCCTCATATCCGGTACAGCAAACCCTCCCAGCTCGTACGGTTTCGTTAAGACATCCCATCTCACTCTCGGCTTCTTTCCGGCCCAGGCCAACGTAATCAATAAGGATTGCAGCTGCATAAAGAAGTGGGACGTTAGGGTGATTGGCACATTAACAAAGTAGTAAAAAAATTTGGGAAGCACCACCATCTTAATGAGGGAAACCCTATCAGCAAATGATAATGGTAGTCTAACCCAGCGCGCGACTTGGTCCTCCAATTTGGAAATAGCCACACCATAGTTGGCCCGTATCGTTTCTTTGCTATCCCTGTGCACCCATATCCCCAGATAGCGCACCGGTTCCATCGCCCATTCCAACGGAAATTCCAGTGGGAAAGGTAGTGTGGCATCCGTTAGGGGTAATAGTATGGACTTATCCCAGTTGATGGATAGTCCAGAGAAGCGCCCGAATCTAATGAATTCCCGAAGCACTTTGTCCAAATTCTGTACAGGGTCTCTTATATACAGGACCATGTCGTCGGCATACATGGATACCGCCAGCGATCTGAGAGGGAATCGCAGCGCAGTGTCAGCGTATCTTTGCCGCAGGATACAGGCGAGGGGCTCTAATATGATAGCAAACAGTAAGGGCGATAGGGGACAACCCTGTCTGGTCCCCCTCTGTATAGGAAATGGTGCCGATACATGTCCATTGACCCTCACTCGTGCCATCGGGTTTGTATACAGCAGAGTGACCAAGGATGTAAAAAAATATGGCACACCCATTCGATGCAGCACTGCTATCATGTAACGCCATGCCACAGAATCGAAGGCTTTTGCTGCATCTAGCAGCACCGCCACTGCTGCCAGATCAGGTTTAAGGAGATGTAGAACCGCAAACAAAGCCCTCAGATTGTGAGTGGTAGAGCGGAAGGGTACAAAACCAGACTGATCTGGTAAAACCATAACCGGCAATATCAATCGCAATCGCGTTGCTAGCACCTTGGCAATGATCTTAACATCTGTATTCATTAGGGATAGTGGACAATACGACTCTCAGTTGTTGAGTGGTTTGCCTGGTTTCGGCAGTGCGACCAGCAGTGCCTCTCTCATCGTTACCGGCAGTTGTCCCTGTTCTAACGCTTCTTCCAGTACCATCACCAAGCGTGGCAACAGTAAATCCACATATTCTTTATAAAATTCGGATGGTAAACCATCTGTGCCAGCCGCCTTTCCGTTCGGCAGGGCCGCTATTGCATCCCGAATCTCCCCCTCAGTAATATGATGCATCAAGAAATCCTGCTGTCCCTTCGATAGCCAGACCAATGCTATATCATCTAAGTACTGTGCCAATTCGTCCTCCTCTGCTGTCGCCCTGTGTCCATACATCTGCTCGTAGTACTGTACAAAACAATCCAAGATGTCAGTAGCGCTTGTTACCGTAGTGTCCCCATTCACTATCTCCTGTACACCACAATGTCTGGCCCAAGGTTCTCTAATCCTATCCGCTAGCCCGCGTTCTGCACGCCCCCCTTCACTATAATACCGCGCCTTAGCACGTTTGGACAAAAATTTAACCTCCTGATCTGCGAGGTCATTGTATTCAGTAACTTTCGTCCGGATCTCTGCCAGCTGAGATGCTTCCGGCTGCAGCTCCTGCAGTCGCTCTAATGACAACAGTTCTCCTTCCAGTTTGGTCATGGAGTTTCTCAGTGACTTAAGTACACCTGATTGTAAACCCATACATTCCCCCCGCATTGTCACCTTAAATGCCTCCCACACTGTGCCCATGCTCTCAACAGAACCCACATTTGTGTCAAAAAATTCCTCAATAATCGTTCTTCGACTTTCGCGCAGCACTTGGTCTGTCAGGATGCCAGGGGATAAACGCCATGAAAAGGGAACTGGGGTGTGCGTCGGCAACCCCACCTCCATCAGCACAGGAGCATGGTCAGAAAGAGTCCTAGGCAAGTGTCTCACCCTCTTAACCCATCCACTGACATCTCTCGTCACCAACCAATAGTCAAGCCTTGACCACGTGTCATGCGCTGACGTATAGCAAGTTCCTTCTCGTGCACCCGGACTCCCCAACCTCCACACATCCACCAGGCCAAGTCCATTCATACCATCACGCACCGTATCGGCCGCCTTTCTATGCACATAGGGCCTCGCATCCTTCCTATCCAGCACACCATCTAGAGTCACATTCAAGTCTCCTCCACAAACAATCGCCGAGGGTGGTAGAGCATATACCTTGTTCCAAAGTGCTATATAGAATTCAGGATCATCGACATTCGGACCATAAACATTTACCATCGTTACCAGTGTGCCACATTGTTGTAAATAAAACAGCGACAAGTATTAAGCATTAGCAAAAGACTTGAAATTACGATGTACTTATGTGTTTCACCGATAAATCTCTAGTTTCGGCCAGACTCTTGTTTTCTGTCCGCCATTTTGTGAGCCACATATTGCCATGTGCTCACCACGAGGCGAGTCCTACCTCAATGCTAGTCACCCTTGAAGTTTGCCCAGCAACAAGCTATAAATAGTCCTTTGTGCACCTAGCGCATGCGCAGTGAAAACCACACCTGTGCTTAATTAGTCCAGATAGGAATGTGTATCTCCGTGGGCTTCAAGAACCGTTAACTCCGCCTATGTATTGATCATGTTCAGAAGATGTCATTATATGGTCATAAATCATGTCCCGAGTTGAACCCTCCTACTTATGAGCCCCTTCTTTGTGTATAAAAGGGGACTGCGTGCTCGAGTTCTTTGTGCTACCTTGTACAATGCTGTAGAGTGTTGTGTGGGTTGTAGTACCACCTTTAAAGGTTTATTAAACTATGTTTTTGTATTTCCAGTTTCCGTGCCAATTTCTTTATCTAGTCTGAGGACTTCGTGCACAGAAGGGCGAACCCTTTGCACTCGCAGGCCTTGCTGAGGCCTGTACACATCAACATAATTTCCCATGCAATATGATGAATCTACCTTCTTTATCAAGTTCTTCATGCATAGAGATAAACTGTACATTTTTTTAAATCAAAATCATGACCCCACGAGCATAGGAGGAGTAGTTTGACGCAACTCGAGTGCCCGCCCATTGCCTAGCCACCACCTCCACCCCCCTACCCTTAAGATGTGTCTCTTGCAGAAAGACCACCTGCGCCCCATGCTTGTTAAGGAAGGCCAACATCTGTCTGGTATTCGGTGGGCGGTTCAGTCCCCGTACATTCCATGTTATCCAGCTAATCTTTCCACCCTCAGCCATAAGACCTACCCGTCCCAAAATCCTGAATCAGGGAGAGAGAAGAAGCCCCCCACACCGATCCCCAAAGCCAAAGTAGTGAATCAAAGTACCCACCACAAAAGTCATCTTAAAACAAAGCAAAAGATCAACCAGGAGATCTGAATCTCAGTGTCCGCATCCCTCAACCTCCCACCCATGCTAGCAAAGTACAATACCCAGATCTGAAACCCCCGAAACTCAGCTATCCTCCCCCCACCCACTTCAGCACCCCCAACCTGCCAAAGCCTTCCCCAACCCCCCAGCCTCCCAACTTGGAACTTTGCATCGAACAGTTTGTGGGGAACTGCCATACATGGGGGCGTAGAGGTGCCCAGCTCCAACTAGTAAACTAAGCAGGAGAGGATCGGGCTATCGATCTTAACATCCGCCCCGTCCGTCCCAGCGCTACAGCATATCGTAGAACGCACCAGCAATGCACAATCAACGAGGTAATATTACAATCATCCCTCTGCCCCATGTTAGTCTGCAACCAATAGTCTTCCAGCAATAGTGCAGCAAATAGCAGTCTCAACAAATGTCAAGTCCCTAGTCCATATCAGCAGGTCAGGCCCGGCCTTATACATCAAATCGTTCGAAGGGTCCAGCTGCTACATCCCAACTATTATTCGGCATTATCACAATGAACATGTAACCTGAATCATGACTCTGGTAGCCTCATTGAAAGCACACAGTCCTATAGACCCACCACCCACCAGCAGGCTCAACAACTACTACAACGTACATCTCAAGAGCTGAGTATGATGAATAGCAGCACCCCAACATATATGAGCAGGAGCGATGACCGTGCTGCAAGAGAAGTTAGGTTTATGCAACCTCGCCTTGTCAGTCCTCCTCCTGATCCTGCGCCACGCTTGCGTCTCGCCTCCTGTTTTGCTGCTTCTTTACATAGAGCATGGCAGCCTTAGGAGATTGAAACATGTTATTATCAGACGGCGCCCCGATCCGCAAGGGCGCCGGGTATAGCTTAGCGTATGTAATATCCTCGGCCCTGAGAAGTTGCTTCATCTCATTGTATTCCTTTACCAGAATACGGTATTAATGAGTAGCAGCACCCCAACAGAGGCAATGAAGAGCGATGATCGTGTTGACGAAGTGTGCGCACTCATGCAACTTTGTCATGTAAGTCGTCTTCCCTGTCCTGCGCTGCATTTGCGTCTCGCTTTCTTTTTTTCTGCTTCTTCGCAAAATCCATAGCTGCCTTAGGAGAAGTAAATATTTTATTCTCTGACGGGGCTCCAATCCGGAGCCGAGCCGGGTACAGCATAGCATATGGAATATCCTCGGCCCTGAGAAGTTGCTTCACCACATTGAATTCTTTCCTCGCCGTTTGTACCGCCACCGTAAAGTCAGGGTAGAATTCAAGTTTATTGCCCTGGTAGTCTATGGTGCCCTTCTCCCGTGCTAGGCGCAGGATCACATCCCTGTCTTTATAATTTAGTATGCGGGCAATAATGGGGCGGGGTGGTGCTCCAGACACTGGTCGTTTAGCTAACGAGCGATGTGCCCGCTCCACAATGAACACTCGGGATAATTGATCCGCCCCAAAGATGTCGATGATCAATCGTTCCATGAAGTCTTCGATGCGGCCTACATTTGTAGATTCAGGCAGCCCCGTGACGCGGATGTTGTTGCGTCTCGACCTCCCTTCCAACTCCTCATTCTTCGCCTGGATAACCGCCAAGACCCGTTCCATGTTGAATACCTTCGTAGTCACGGTGGCCAGACCGTCCTCAGTAGCAGATACCCTCTGCTCTACCTCTCCCATCCGTTCATTCTGTCTATCAAACTGCGTAGGCATATGATCAAGCCTGTGATTCACTGCTTCCATGGTACCTTCAATGGACTGTAAGGTTTTTTGCACAGCCACGAGCACGACCTCTAAATTCGGCGTCCCGCCGGACGCACCAGCAGTTTCTGTGTCCGGCGGTGTCTGCGAGGCCGACATGGCGTTTTTTTTTTTAATCGAAAGTTAATTTGGGCTGATTTCGCTCAGGCCTGCCCATAATGCCAGCAGCTCAGCACGCCCAACCACTCCAGCCGCAGCTCCAAAGGTACCGGGAGTATGCAGAACCAGCAGTTCGGCCCAGGATCCACAAGTAGCAAGATCAAACAGTTCCAGCATTTATGTAAAGCGAGCCCCAGAATCCACATAGGCCGCTCCACGCGCCAAAAGTCGCAGTTAGCAGAGGCCTAGTCCGTGCCTTCAAGGCGCCAATTTCATCCTCTCAGGTTATAGGCGCGTGCAGTCGCAGGCCCCATTGAACCTTAAGGATTCGATATCAGCATTCTGCAGCAGTCATACACAAAATTTGGGCAACTCAGGCGTTTCAACTGTGGTTGCTCTCCACCTTACAGACAGCCCCGGGCACCCGGGTGGGGAAGCTGCAGGCGTCTCAGTCCCCGCGTTAATCAGCAAGCGGGTGGCTAGTGGGCTTCGGACACAGTCCCACGTTTATCGTGCTTCAAAGTGCAATCACCATCCAGGCTCCAGCGATTTCCAGCCACATCATAGCAGCCACTATCTGGCCCGTTCCCCGCTGTCGCCCCCGAGCACTCCCCGCCCCCACCAGCCGCAGTTCGCACGGAGCAGCCCAGTACGGCCTAGCACCACCTCCGCAGCCACGGCCTGTCCTACGCCGCTACCCCACTCACCGCCGCCGGCAGAGACCGGACACAGCCCAGGGGACACTCTCTCTCCTCTTACGCCTTGCAGAGCCCGTCGCTGGTCCCATTGGTCCGCTCCGCCTCTCGAGCCGTCCCCAGCAGTCGCGCCATGCGCCGCCGGGGTCTTCCGCTGCAGACAGGTCTCGGGCTCGGCAACCTCTCCCGGGCACCACGATGTCGGACACCAGCGAGCAGGCCCAGTCACTGTGCACATCGTCGGGAACGGACCAGACAGCCAGAAACGGCGCCAGTCAGTGCAGCCCTGTTCTGCTCACAGAAAGCCGCAACGCTGGCCCGGCATTAGGGCAGGACGTACAGGATATTAGAAGGATTTCGTCCCGATCTGGCGGTGCCTCACATATGTGCAGGCAATCTTGCCTGGCGCCCTCTAGCCCTCCGATTGGACTTTTGCGGTGTTCGAGGATGACGCCGCTTCCCCCCTGATGCATCTATCGTGTGGCGTTCCCCAGGGCTCATCCTTCAGCCCGACCTTATTTAACATCTACATGAGGCCATTGGCTGAGGTGGTGTTACCCTGGGGGGTGCAACTGGTGACCTACGCTGATGACACTCAGCTTGTCATCACCCTGTCTGGGCAGGAGTCAACCTATGACAACCTTTCCTCCTGTCTCAGCAGAGTCCATGAGTGGATGGATGAGTCCTTCCTGAAACTCAATGGAGCAAAAACGGAGGTCATGATGCTGGGACATAATGCACCCTCCTCGGTGGAGAGATGGTGGCCGGGTATCCTGGGCCAGCCCCCTCTTCCAAAGGAGCAAATTAAGAGTCTGGGAGTATGGCTGGACCCAGCTCTCAATTTCCTGGTGCAAGCCCGGAAGGTAGCAGCTACTTGCTATGCCCTGATTAGATCACTTATGAAAATCATTAGGCTACTTCCGTTCGAGGCTAGGCGGATACTAGTACAGGCCCTGAATTTATCACGCCTCGACTATTCCAATGCAGTTTACTTGGGGGCCCCACAGGGGACACTTAAGGTCCTACAGACTGCTCAGAATTGTGCAGCCCGGTTGCTATTGGACATTCCACGAAGGACTTCAGCCAAACCAGTGCTGCAACAACTTCACTGGCTGCCAGTACATCAAAGGATTGAATTTAAGGCCATGACCATTGTCCATAAAGCCTTAACTAAGGTCGGACCAGCCCTTTTCCAACCCATGTTCCGCCCCTATCAAACCTGCAGGACCCTAAGGTCTAGTAATAAGAACTTACTGGCGATCCCTAGGATAAAGAGAATCCGTATGGGTGGCAGGTGTTTTTCTTTACAGGCGGCAAAACTCTGGAACAATCTTCCGGATGCTATTCGGCTGGAAGAGAACCATCTTAGGTTCAGGAAGATGCTAAAAACGTGTCTGTTCCTTAAACCTCGGGAATGAAGGGGTCACTGAAGCGCTGGGATGCCTCCGGGTAGCCATGCGCTATACAAGTGTGTAGTCATTCATTCATCAATTTAGAGACAAGGCAGCCACCTAGGCACTCTAAGTGGTTGACTTGACAATTACCAAACAATTGACTTTAACCCAACACAATAGGATGGGTCCTACTACAATACAACAAGCATTGGCATAGCCAATAGGTCTCGCTTTTGGGATCTTATAAGTGGTGATGCAGAGTGATGCTGTGGTGACGTTGAGTGATGCTGAGGTGGTGCTGAGTGATGCTGTGGTGGTGCTGAGTGATGCTGTGGTGGCGCTAAGCGATGCTGCGGTGGTGCTGAGCGATGCTGCGGTGGCGCTGAGTGATGCTGTGGTGGCGCTGAGTGATGCTGTGGTGGCGCTGAGTGATGCTGTGGTGGCGCTGAGTGATGCTGTGGGGGTGCTGAGTGATGCTGCAGTGACAGTGTTTTTGCTAGTTAGAGTGGGTAGAAGAGGGGTAGAGGGGTAGAAGAGGGTTAGAGGGGTAGAAGGTTAGAAGAGGTGTAGAAGAGGGGTAGAAGAGTGGTAGAAGAGTAGAGGGTTAGTAGAGATGTTCAAGTGGTATAGAAGAGGGGTAGAAGGGTAGAAGAGGGATAGAGGGGTAGAAGAGGGGTAGAGGTGTAGAAGGGGTAGAAGAGGGGTAGAGGGGTAGTAGAGGGGTGGTAGAAGGGGTAGAAGAGGGGTTGAGGGGTAGAAGGGTAGAAGAGGGGTAGAAGGGTAGAAGAGTGGTAGAGGGGTAGAAGTGGGGTAGAAAAGGGGTAGAGGGGTATAAGGGAAGGGGGGTATAAGGATAGAAGAGGGTTAGAGGGTTTTAGGGGTTGAAGGGTAGAAGAGGGATAGATGAGTGGTAGGTTGGTGCAAAGAAGTGGCAGTGTGAGCACTTACCATTCCAGTCTGGAATGTTTGCCCGTCCAAAAAAGCTTAGAAGGCGGGGATGGACACGTTGGAAGAAGTGTCTAGTGAGAAGTACAGGCAAATGAAACTGATGAAGACAGAGGGGGAGAAGGGAGGGGGGGTGCGAGCGGAACAGCATGAGTCACAGCAATCTAAAAAACAAATCTGACGAGAAGGGCGGATTGGCAATTTGAGGATAGGTCACAGAGGGAGGTCAATTTCAGGCAGTTCGTCTGGGTGCCTACACGTCCATCTGCAGTCCGCAGTATTGTTGTGTTCTGTAGCATAGGAAGTCCTGCAACAAATAGGTAGTCTAACTTCGCTTGCTGTCTAAAATGGTTGCAGGACCATACAGTGCACCTGGCCCAGTTGATGCCCGCTCTCGGCCACCTGGCAGGGGAACAAAGTGCAGTGTTCACTAAGTACAACACCATACTGTCAATTGTGTGAAAAAGGCATAGGATGGTGCCAGAAGTGCACAAAGTGTGCTTGAGAGCAGTAGTTTTACATAGTATGCGCACAACGTGACATACCCTCCTCCCCGATACCTTCACCTTACCGCCCGCTACACCCAATCAATAACTCTCAGAATCAGGGTCTGTTGTCCACGGCGTAGCCTTTTATTCACATTACGCTATGCAATTTACCTCAGACCATTACCAAAGAAAGATATCCTTCTTGGATATAAGAATTATTCACGGCATCACACTTTAGCTGCATCACATGTCAACGGCAGTAAGGAAATTAGGTACAAGATTACACTTTAACTTTAACTCGACCATACACAACTTGGCCATACATTTAAACGTTACACTTTAACTTTTAGACTCGGCCGTACACTAGAACTTGGCCGTACATTTGAACTTGGCCGTCTCGGCCACCAATGTCCCACTGTGCTGCGCACATTGCGCAGTCAGGCCCCAACGCGCTAGAGCAGCCTCCCCAAAATACTACTGAGTCCATACGTTGTGGGTTAGGGCAGTACAGTTCAGGACCACTGTCAGGTCGGTCCCTCCTCGCCGCCGACCCACTACACACGTGGAATGTACCCCGACCTGTGGTTCATGGAATGGTTGCACCTCCATTGTTGTGCATCCCTCTTTGTTGTTAACTGTCAGTGCTCCGCCACAGGGTGGGAAGCTCCCCGGTGCACTCACCCCCCCCCCCCCCAGACACTGACTGTTAAAAAACAAAAAAAATTCGGGAGCACAGACGTACCTGTTGCTAAAATTGCTTTCCTTAAGTTGTTAATTGCTCCAATTGGACTGTTATATTAACCCCCAAGGTAGAAGCGGACTATTGAAGCGAACTGCACATAATAAAGTGATATTCGCTGTGGCCAGAGTGCCATCCCGGCCCGCTTAGGAACAACCTTTCCCAGTTTTCCATAAAACATCCTTGCCCATTTATATATGGCCTATACTGGAAAATATGTGGGAAAACTTCACTATATGCCTATTTCATCCACCAACAGTGGAGATCATACCTGTTTACCAATGGCCTACACTGGGAAATATGCAGTATAACTTCACCATATGCCCATTGCGTCCACCATCAGTGGATAACGTACTTTTGAGTTGTCCAATGCACATATTGCTAGGGGCATTGCATACCGCCTTGGCCCACTGAGCAGCTGTTAACTCAGTGCACACTACGGGCTTTCCCTAGCGCCAATTATTACCCGGAAGAGCACTTTTGTTTGAATAGTGGGCATCGGATCAGAAAAAATTCTGAGACCTTGGCCGCACACTAGTACAACTTGGCCGTACCTTTGACCTTTACCCTTTAATTTGAAAGTCAGAAGCACACTAGAATATGGCTGTATAACTGAACTTGGCCGCTTGGGCCAATAGCGCCCCACTCTGCTGTGCACATTACGCCGTCAGGCCCCAACGCGCACAGCTATTAACTGGGCGGTACACTCGAACAACTTGGCCGAACAGTAGAATTGTTTGCACGTTAACTTTTTACCTCGGCCGTGTAGGAGAGTGGGGTCTGCAATCCTATGGTCACCCCAGATTTTTGCTTTTTGCTTCACTGGTTTACGACTTTCCCTGGCTGTGGGCCTGCTAATCAGACCCACAGCCTAGCTGTTCTCTCTCTAAATTGACAACCATGTACTTTAGGTGCATTTACCAATTGGTACTGGGCCACCTTATCAGTCCCTGTACAGTGCACCTTAGGTATCCAGGGCATAGGTGTACCCAGGGCCTACCAGGGGCTGAAGCATGTATTATGCCACCCCTGGGTGGCCACCTAAAACTGACACAACTGGCTGCAAGACAGCTGGGGCACGGTGGTGTAATCACCCTTTGCTATAGATATAGTATACCTGTATCTAACCCTAAAATGGACACATATATTCCTATCAGTGACTCCTATGGCAGGCCTTATCAATCCTGAAGGCAGAGTGCTTGGAATTATGTAAGATGGTGCTCTGGCATGAGCTGAGCCCGTCTGCAGCTTGCAGAACCAAGTCCTAATAGCTGTTCCATGATAACGCTATACCATATACTCTTAAGTGCATTATCAACCACGCGGTTAAATGCTAACTCTGGTATAACATTATCAAAACATGTCAAGTAAGGTGTCATACGAATTGGAAAACTACCCCCTCGCCAATTCTGGCGACGGGGGTAGCATTCCACCCTTCTAGAGGGACACGACATGTATGTAACTGTGAACCCCGGTTAAAGTTAACTCGAGCCTCAGCATCACAAAATGGATGCTGCCACCACAGACACAAGTCTGACCTCCTGCTGCTGGGAGTCCTTCCAGCGAGGGAGGCTTGGACAAAGGGTTTCCTGCCTTGGGAGGTGCTAGCACCACCCCAGACAGGAATTTGTGTATTGGGTAGGACCGGCCTGAAAGGAATGAGACATGCCTGGGGCACACAAGGTGCCCTGTGCATACACCGGCTCAAACCAGTTGCTGGGGCACCCCTACCCCAGTTCTGGCGCGAAGCCGGACAAAGGATAGGGGGTGTAACCACCCCCCTCCTGGTCCCACCCATGGGAGGGACCTAGTCAGTAGTGCAGCCACCTTTAGCAGGATAAAGGTAGGAGCTGGTCCCATTCCAAGTTAGATTATCCTGAACAGCTTTACAAGAAGAAACTCTGGACTTCGACGTTCTGCTCCACAGAACACTGAAGAATCTCCCTTGTGGGCAAGGAGTGTCCACCCTGCAACTGCAGGCACCATCAAGCATCCAGCGGCTTTCCTTTGTCGTCTTCCTTCTAGGATCCAGACTTCAGAGCCCGACGAGACCCGGATTCCCAGACCTCTCCGACCTCAACTCACATCTGCAGCACAGCTGAGACCCGTGGGTGCGACGAGACACGTGGGACCGGCCATCTCGGAAGAAACTGCACTTCGCTTCCAGCACAACTCCTGAGGTAAACTCGACCAAGTGCTTTGGGGATTGAGAAGCCCCAGCCCCGAGCAGCCCCTGCACCGAAGATCAGCCCTCCAGCATCCACGAGATCTGCGTGGGGCCCTTCTGCTTGTTTGCTGCTCGACGCGTTGTCTGGTCACTTGCCGGCTGGCTAGTGGCCTCCTAGACGACGAACTTTGAAATCTTTGCTGCTGGTCTGGTTGCTCCAGACTGGCCCTTGCTCCCTTCCAAAAGAGGGGCACCCCGGACTCTCCTAGTCCGCACCAGACGCCTTTTCCACTCACTGCGTGGGTTGCCTTTGCCAAAGCCTGTTGACGCCGAATCCGGAACCAACACCGCCGACAGCGAGAGCCTGCGTGGGACAGCTCGTGCCTCCATCCTGGTCGTCCAAGACACCTCCTGGTCCACGTGGCTGCAGAGTCAAGCGTCCACTCTTCACTTGATCGCGACGACGACATCTGGTTCCTTCCTGGTTCCACTCCAGTCACTGGCTAGTGACTATGAACATTGTCCCCTCTGCTTTCAGGTCTTCAGCATCCCTGATCCATCCTTGGATCACACCGGACATCTTCCTCCTGGTCGCCTGCAGCATCTTTTCTTTCAGGCTCCATTGACTTCAACGCAGAAACCCGACACGACTTCGCACCTATGCACCCGCAGCCCGTGGGTGAGTTAACGAGAGCATTTCGGTGCTCAAGGGTAGCTTGACTCTCCTAGTGTCCAGATTCACAGTCGTTTTAGTCCTACCTAGTCAGGATTGTCCGTACTTACCTTTTTCTTGAACTGTACTGTTCATAGACGTTGTTAAGCATCCTGCGTGTGAGTTCACACTCTGCACCCGCGTCCCGTGGGCCTCCTATTACTTACCTAAGGTTAGGATAGCGTAGTCCCAGCGGTCCTGCAGCCTCTGGACAGCTCCATTTCTTCTATCGACTCTCACATTCCATTTACTTAGTATATGGTTTGCCGTGCCCCTAGGGCACCATTGTAATTGTGCAACTTATCGTATTTTTCCTAAGAGATTGTCATGTGCTTAGCCCTCTGACCTCATAAAGAGTTCAGAGGTGTTTGTTATTAATAAATATATTGTTTATTTTCATAACAACCTGTGTGGTGTCCTTTCATCTGGTATTCAAGGGGTTATATTGTGGTAAAACAGCTGTCTTCACATGCCAAAAGAGTTTAGCCTAAGACTGCTTTGTCCATGCTACCATTAGGATAGCTGGTCTATAAGGTTGACTTACAACCAATCACCATAAGGGTTGTTTGGACTGATACAAGGTGATTACTAGAACTAGTGAGCATCATATATCAGGCCAACTTCTCACAGGCCGCACACTAGAATACACATGCCCTCACTGTATACAAGGAAAGCACCGCCAGTAGCATACCTGATCACAGGAGACTCCTGAACAATAACTAAGAGTGCCCCCTCCCCAATCTGTAATTGTTGATTACTTTAAGAAGAGTGCTATCCCGCCACAAAGCGTTTTTTACGCCCAACCATAAGAAAATTGTGTTGATCTTGTTGAAGGCATTGGGAAGCTGCAGCATTTATTATGCACCTACACCAAAAATGAGTCACCATTGCCGGCACATGATTTAAAACGTGTGACGTTTGTTATGACCTTAATATTTGTAAACACACTGCATCAGCCAGGATGCCTGAAGCCTCGCTCACACCTGAAGCCCATCCAGCGAGAATCTCAGGTGAGGCCAGAAAGTTGGTGACCACCAGCCGGTCAGGTCCCTCTCTCGCGCGCCCGGAGCCCACTAAGCTCCATTGCACCTAACTGACGCTTGTTGGGAGCCACACCAGGTTTCCCATGTACTGGGAGACCTCGCGCACACTTAACCTTATGCAGAACACAAGCTAGCTAAGATATTCCCTTTCATGTACTGCACCCACTACCACGGCCTAACACAATTATGTACTCCACTTAAGAAATAGTTGCTGGTGCAGCCAAGCAATCAAATACCCTGATGTGTTTGATGTCCTCTGATCAGCATGATGACAGGCTACTTGTCTCAACTTTGAGAGGGAGGTGGTCCTCCTGAGACAATGGCCTTCTGACCGATCTCGCTTAGGCTGTTAGCAAAACGGGGTGCACTGGTCCTACTAATATGGCTATGACCCCAGGTAGGTGGTTAGATGTGGGCATGTGTATGTAGGCTGGTACTGAACTGGCCGAGACTGGCATGGATAGCATTGGACCCTTTTTTTCCCTTTTTTTCTGATGGAAATTAGCCACTGTTGCCACTGTCTGGAGTTTTTGGGGACATACCGGACTGAGAAATCAGTGACCAACAGCTGGAGACCGCTGGAATAATGTCCCCAACCGTGCCCGCTCGCATGTCACTTCGAGTGATAGACAATACACCCCATTTGAGTCTCCTCCCATATGAATGAACCTAAGTAACTTATGAAGAATGGCTGTTATGTTTCCACCTTATTTGTGTACCCCGGAGGGGTCCCAACTGGCTCCCCGTAGGCTATGCATGATAACATGTTCCGGGCTAAACCAAGCCAACTTCTCGTGTCCATACATACCGAGACAGGTGTTGTGAAATCTTTTAACGAGCACCATGCCGCTGCTGGCCATAACCTTTCCGATATGTCGTGCTTTTTCCACGATTCAGGGGCCATCATCATAGCAAGGTGCCTCTCGTGAGCACAGGCGTGGATGCGGAAAGAAACAAAGAGAAAACAGCATTCAGTCCCTGTGAACCCAAGTGACTAATATAACCAATACTCTCAGAACACCCTGTAAAACCACCCAGGTAATAACACCAAGGAGTTATAATCTTGTTTTTTTTGTTTTTTATTTTATTTTTAAATGAACCGTTGAGAAGGTAAACATGCTCTCAATAGAGCTATATAACATTTCCGTGAAAGCACTCAGGCAATACCACTCAGGGTTAATTATTTTTTTTAAAACGTTTTTTATTGCAGAAACAAATGCGCAGTACATTTATCACTATGGGAGCTTATCAGTGCAGATTTCTCATCCTCTTATCCCCGCACCCTTTCAGTATACACAGCCATTCAGCCCACATCCCGAAGGCCGGGCGGCGACATTTGTTTTCTTGGTGCATTTTACATTTGCTATCATTTGTGGTCCCCGTATGGGGCGATCCGCTGTCTGCTTTTCCAGTTTTTCTCCCCAGCCCCCTCTATCATCAAGCAATATTCATCCAGTTACATCTATTATGGTCTCTCTCAATCCTTCCCTCCCCCCTCCCCCCTCCCCCCCAGTGTCATCGCCTACGCCTAGCTCTGAGAAACATGATCACGTGGTGGTGGACAGAAGCATCTTATCGTTTATTGGGTGTGTGTGTCTGGTGAGGGTCCCGGCACCGCGGCAATCCCAGCTGGGTCCTCAGGTTCCTCTGGCTCCTCCTCCCCTTCCTCATCCACTGAGCTATCTCGCAGTACCTGCACCAACATTTCCCATGCCATCGCTGCTTCCTGGGCTCGTTCTTCCGATCTACGGCGAGCCAGTTGGTACCTGACTGTACTCTCGCCCGCCGCCCATTTTAGAAATTCCTTCAGCCATTTCCGGTGTGTCGGCCCCGTCTTTGACTTCCATCCCTTGGTTAACTCCCTCTTAGCTAATATTAGGCCCATGTCAATGAACTTGCTCGATATTTTATTTTTGGGTGTGTGTGGGAACCAGTGTAGTATGCTAACTGCCCTATCGTATTGCAAGTCCCTCTCCGCTACTTCATTTAGCGTGTTGCCTATCTCCCTCCAATAATCCTGTAGGTGAGGGCAGTCCCTCAGCATATGCACCAAGTCCTCTCCTATCTTATTGCATCTGGGGCACGCCGCGTCCTCCACTCCGAAGTATTTCGCGATTTTGCTCGGGGTGAGGTAGACCCTATGAATAATGTAGAAGTGTATTAGTTGAAAGCGCGCATTTCTAGTGCTCTTCCTAGCCCTCCGCACCAATTGGGACCACGCGGTGTCCGGGATTTCCATCTGTAGGTCCGTTTCCTATTTGGTCTTCAAGCCTCAAGCTGCCGCAGGGTCTCAGTCAGCATTCTTGAGTAGAGGCACGTTACTGCCTTAAAGGTGCCCGCCGACATCATTGTGTACTGACAAGCCAGTGTAGTCGGTGGTTCGATCAGTCCTTCCCCCCAATGTGCCTGAATGGCTCTCACCACTGCCGCTTGCAGTAGGTAATCCCCCCTCGGGAGATCGTAGCATTCCTGCAAAGTCAGATATGGAGCCATCACACCGTCGTCGTATAGATCCCCCACCATCTGCAACCCTGCTTCCTCCCATAACTGTAGTCTCGACCAATCTCCGCCGTGTGGGAGTGCTGTCACCATTCCCAGTGGTATTTCGGGTGCATACGGGTGCCTGACTCCCGCTCGTCTGTGCGAGCGGTTCCAACATAATCGGAACGTCCGTTCCTCTTGGGACAGGTCTCTGAGCACTAGCCTTTGCTGCAGGGCAATGTAAGCCAGCACATGGCGGGGGGTGCCGTTGTCCCTTTCCTGGACCGGCCCGCGGTAAACTCTTGCAAGTTCTTGCGTAAAGGTTTGCAGTTGGGCGGCCAAATAGTAGAGCTCGAAATCTGGGACCGCTAGACCTCCCTCGTCTTTCGGGCGGGTCAGCGTTGCCAACGCAATTCTGCGTCTGCCCTTCCCCCATAAGAATGATATGATCGCCGATCTCAACTGCCGAAAAACCGCTCCCGGCACCCAAATGGGAAGAGTCCTGAAGTAGTATAGAAATCGCGGCAAGGCTACCATTTTCAAAAGAGATATCCGGCCTGCCACTGACAGAGGCAGGGTAGCCCAAAAGGACATACTGTTCTGCAGAGCGCGGATACAGCGTCCCACGTTACCGTCCAGCATGTTCGCCGTCTCGTGGTATATGTGTACTCCCAGGTAGGTCAGGCAATCAGGTTCCCATCTAAGTAGTGGGCGGGTTGGGGGCCGCTCCTCCTCTTTCCGTAGAGGGAAGAGACAGGTTTTAGCCCAGTTTACCCTCAGACCTGACAAGGCGCCGAAGCGCGCCAACAGTCTCTCTGCGCCCTCCACCGCTCCCTCGGCATCCTCCAAATAGAGGAGAATGTCGTCTGCATATAGTGAGATGAAGTGCTGGGCCCCTCTGAATTCCAATCCTTTATAATAGTTGCCCCGCCTGGCCTCAGCTGCGAGGGGTTCCACCGCTAGCGCAAATAAGAGGGGAGAAAGTGCACATCCCTGTCTGGTACCCCGATTCACCTCGTACTGATGTGAGATCAGAGTGCCAACCCTCACCCTTGCTCTTGCTGTCGAGTATAACACTTTCGTCCAATTTATGTATCCCTCCCCTAGGCCGAAACTCTGCATCACTCTATATAGATACTCCCATTCCAGACTATCAAAGGCCTTCTCTATGTCAACAGCCAACACGAGGGGAGCCCCTGCCCCTGGAGGTGGGTCGTCCATCAGTCTGAGCAGTCTCCGGATGTTATGCGTCGTGTTGCGGGTGGGTATAAATCCGGATTGGTACTTGTGGACCAGTTCTTGCATGTGGATTAATAACCTGGAGGCCAGTACTGTGCTCAGGATCTTGTAATCTGTCGTTAACATGGATAATGGCCGATAGGTTGCCGGGTCCGTGCTCTCCCTACGTGGTTTCAACAGAGGGATCAGTATGGCTTCACACATAGATTGGGGGAGTCGGCCCTCCTCCTTGGCTTCATTGTACATTATTTGGAGCTTTGGGGCCAATTGGTCCAACCACTCAGAGTTAATGCTACAGATTTAAACTTATGAATGCACACTGGCCCTGTGTACCTACTTTTTATCAACATCGCACAGCAACTTATGTCAATTACGTGGGAGCATAACTCACGCGCCTGTATGATTAGGCCAGTAAAGTTGCAGCACAGAGCACCGGTGTACCCATTTTATATTAACATAGCACGGCAACTTATGTCAATTATGTGGAAGCATAACTCACGCGCCTGTATGATTAGGCCAGTACAGTTGCAGCACCACGCACTGTTGTAAACTTAATTATTATTATTTTTTTTTAAACAAAAGGATCCTGCACCTTAACAATAATAAAACAATGATCAGCAGGCCCACGGATAATTAAGTGGGAGCATAACTCACCCGTCTGTATTATTGGGCCTGTAAAGTTGCAGCACCACGCACCACGCACCGTTATAAACTTAATACATTTTCAAAAAGAAAGGATCCTGCACCTTAACAATTCTAAAACAATGATCAGGGTGATTTTGTGCAATCAGCAGGCCCACGTCCACTAAGGAGAGCTGCCTTAATTCCCCAAGACTCTTAAAATGCCCTCAATTTACCAACCTTTGTGATTCAACTGCAAAGTCCATAAGTATTATGGCTGGTGGAACCGCCAACACACAGACCTTAAACAAAATAGATACTGTGACAATTTTGCCTGAAGGGGTATCCACCCGTGCACAAACTCTGGTTGAAAAAGTAGGTATTCCTTCTTTGTCGGGACATACACCAGGAGCGATACCTAAACAGAAGAAGGTGGTGGGTGCTAAAAGGGGAAGACAACAAAAAGCAGCCAAAGTTAATAAAGACATTTCATCATCTGTTGTACAAACTGCCCCTGAAACACACGTACCGAGAATAAGTACTACTTCTGCCAATATGTCGGCTTGCCCCTCGGTGGCAAAATTAGGGGAAATTTTAACATCTTCAATCCGGCCCATCACGGACAGATTAAAACTCATTGAAGAAAGACTAAAGAAACTTGAGCAATTGACTTTATCGAATCTCGAGCTTAACAAAAAGATACACCCGATAATGCCAATAGCAACCCAAGAGAAACTTCTCCCATTAAATAAGACAAGGAATGCCCTGGCGTCAACTTCCACATCCCAGACACCTGCATTTGATCTAATGAAAGGATCATCACGGAGAAATGCCGAAGGCGAACTGTGTCCAAAGAACGCTAAAAATGCTCAAGGAACAATGGACATATTTAAGAGAAATAGCGTCACAAATCATACGGCGGGCGGGAGAACAACCAAAACCATGCAGGAGGGTGGGAATAGAGCTAATACAAATGATGATCAAGGATGTTTGTTACCGAGTATAGACCTACCCCCAGAATCTATCCCTTATGTTATTATTCTGACAGGGGTCCCTGAATTAGGGAAAGGTACATCGGAATCCAGAGCTCAAACAATGACATGGATAAAGGGCCTCACCCTTACACTATTATAGAAAATAATCAATACACACAGAATAAAGTTGATGTCCCATTTATGCCACATTCAACTACAAATTTAATAGTAAGGGAAGTACCTCTGGTACTCAACGAACAGGCCAGGGCCCATAGTGAGTATCAACTGATATGCCAAAGTAAAACTGGAATCAGGAGACCCTCCTCCACAAATAACTGACAGGACAAAAGCTACTAACACAGAGATAAAAGATAACATCAGACTGATGTCCTGGAACATTGCGGGGTTATCAGTCAGGACAAGGGATCCTGGCTGCCTATCTTTTATGCAAGAGTATTCAATTATTTGTTTACAGGAATGTTGGGTAACGGAGGCCGTCCATATAAACGGCTACCGCACTTTCCACACTCCTGCTACTCGGGGAAGGAACAAAGGGGGCCTTTGCACTTACGTACCAAATCTTTTAAATGGTATGACAGTAACATTTGATCCTGTCTCTGAATACTACCAGATATTGCAGATGACGGATGGGGGTAACCAAAAAATAGTTTTGATACATTTTTACAACAACATTCCAAAAGCAGATAAGTAAGATCCTAGAGGATATGTGCCAAACCCTCAAGAGTATTGAAGAAAAACAGACAGGGGATAGATGCGTTATATGGGTGGGCGATTTCAACTGTTTCTTATGCCCACATAGCCACTTGAATATTTGTGGCCTGGGCACAAGTAGAGAAGATTCTTGCGCACACTTCTCCCATATGACCCTGGGCAACCTTTTTAATGATTTAATTTTTCAATTAGATCTGGGCTTCATAAATGAATTATGCTCTCCTCCGGTCCCTTTTGAGCCAACATATATCGGGAGGGGATGTAAATCTGTCATAGACTTTGCCCTGATATCTAATCGGCATTCCTGTCATGTTCTCACTTATAACACATACGAGTTGGCAATGAGTGATCATTTCCCAAATAGCCTATTCCTCTCTTTTGCAAGGTGCCAAGGAATAGTAAACAACTTAACTGAAAATGTATATAGTTATAAACTAAGCCTTGCAAAGAAGAATGGATATGCCATAAAGTGGAACAAAGTAGAGCCTGTGGCTTTCTCTGCAAGTCTTATCAAAAATAAAAACAGGGAATTCGAAACATGTCTCACCGGGAACAGTGGTTATGCCACAGTTATTGAGGCTTTCCTCAAAATCACCGAGGAAATCAAACAGCTCCTCACAAGATCGCAGACACATGGCAAAACTAAGACGCAGAGATGGTTCAACTCGGAGTGCAGTAAGACCCATGCACATTTATTGGCAACGCTAAAGAGTGAACCAAGAAACCCGGTTGAAATAAGATCCGCCAGAACTGCTTATCAGCATGCAGTTGAAAATCGAAAGAGAGAGTTGAAACAGGAAGCCTGGCAGGCGTTACATCAAGCCTGTCTGACTAAAGACAACACCGGGTTTTGGAAGGCTGTAAATGCCCCCTTTTTTGCAGATAACGAAACTGACACAATAGAAGTGGCAATTACTGAAGATATATGGGTAACTTACTTCAGTGAGCTCTATCAGGCAGATGTTTTAAATGAGACCGCGAGATTAGAACAAATTGAAGGAGAAGACGCCGTGGCTCAAGAAACCTTCCCGATAAATATTGAATTTTCATTGATAGAAGTTCAAACGGCTATTAACAACAGTGCTGCAGGGAAAGCACCAGGACCGGATGGGGTGCCGGTAGCTATATATAAATCTAACACAGAATTATGGGCCCCACTTTAAACTAATGTCTCAAACAGCTGCAACAAATATGTTTTTTTTCCTACATGGCAAGAGGACATCGTGGTTCCCATTTTTAAGAAAGGTGACCGTAGTGAACCAAAATGTTACCGACCAATTTCCCTATTGGATTCACTTATGAAGGTTGCTGGGAGGGTTATACTTAATAGATTGCTACTTTGGGTGGAAGATAAAGGTATACTTTCACAGTTTCAATATGGTCTAGAGATCGGGGGAACAACAAGTATCTACTTGCACCTACATAGGTGAACCACTTACGAACTTTCAGTAATTCTTTGAACTTCAGGCACTGCACATACCAGAGTGCTTAGGGGTGACCCGGAGGAGGGGCTAGCGGTGTGCGGTCCATTGCTGTTTTTTCTACATAAGGGCTCCCTTGAGCCTCCCAAGCTGACGAGCTTCTGGACGACTGCTGGGCAACGAGGCCCGTGACGGTTACGAGGCGGCCTTCTCTTCCACCCCTATTGACTTTCTCTACTGATGAGGGAAGATATCCCGAAACCCGGGCCATGTCCCGGGTCTAGAGATCGGGGGAAGAACATGTATCTATTTGCACCTACATAGGTGAACCACTTACGAACTTTCAGTAATTCTTCGAACTTCAGGCACTGCACATACCAGAGTGCTTAGGGGCGACCCGGAGGAGGGGCTAGCGGTGTGCGGTCCATTGCTGTTTTTTCTACATAAGGGCTCCCTTGAGCCTCCCAAGCTGACGAGCTTCTGGACAACGCACCTGCGTGCTGGGCAACGAGGCCCGTGGCCTGTTTTTTCTACAGTTTCAATATGGGTTCAGGGCAGGACTTGGCACAACGGAGCAAGGCTTGAACTTAGCGTTGATAATAGCCAAGTATATAGCGGCTAAAAAGGAAAAATTATTTTTAACTTTTGTAGACCTAAGTTCGGCTTTTGACTGTCTGAATCATGACAAACTCTGGACGATATCACTGCAAATGGGTGTAGAACCAAATCTGCTAACTTTTATAAAGGAACTATATCGGGGGGCTGGGGCCAGGGTACGGTTTGGGAACAAGGGCGAGTGCACCTCTAAATTTGAAATAAATAAGGGAGTGAGACAGGGTTGTATACTCGCACCATTCCTGTTTAATTTATATATAAATAGTTAAGCCCTTCATCTCACTCAAGATCAGCAGGATTATCCCAAAATTAGGAACACCTCAGTCCCCATTTTATTATATGCAGACGATGCAGTAATCATGGCACAGACCAAAGTCAGCCTCCAAAGATCGCTCACTAAATTCTCCAAGTACATGAGTGTTAGAGTATAAATATAAGCAAGACTTTCACTATGTGCTGTACCACGAAGAGGACTCCTACATGTAAAATCTTCCTCTCAGACACAAAAATAGATACAACTGATACATTTTCTTACCTGGGCATCAACTTTGACAAAAAGGGGACCTGGTCTTCGGCAGCCCGGGCAAGAAAATTAGCTTTCTCACGATCAATCGGGGCTGTCCGAAATTTTGCTAATAAGCTGGGGGGTCGTCCGGTCCCAGTACTGCTGGACATATACAAATCAAAATGTGTGTCCACGGCGACATACGTTGCAGGGATATGGGGGATAAAGGAAACTTACAATTTACAGCTTTGTGAGAATGCATTCCTCCGCTACTTATTAGCTGCCCCGGGGTCCACTTCTACTTATGTGTGCCATCAAGAACTAGGTCTACATTCTATTTCAGACCTTATCAAAGTTGATCCCATCTTACTATGGCATAAGGTGTGGTCAACTGATGAGACAGGCCAGAACAGAGATGTCATTATGGACTGTCTTAATCTAGATGGGGCCTCAAGGATCCCCTGGATTATGTATGGAAAGAGGTTCCTAATTGACATCGAACATCTTGAATATTTTGCCTCCCCGAGTTGCTTAGCGACTGTTCCAAGGAAGAAGTTGAAAGAAATCTGCCTCCACTTCCTAGAGAATAAGCGATGGTTGGCAGAGAAATGCAAGACCACAGTCATGGAGAATCATTTGATCCTCCAAGGAGTGGGCATCCAGCCATGAGAAGTGTGGCTCAAATGGTTAGAGCGGCAGACCCTGATGTAGAGGTCTGGCCCGGGACCAGGGTTTAATACCTGCCTCGGCGGGTCTTGGGCTCAATTTCCTCGGACCTGATAATTCTCGCCTCGGTGCCTATTCTAATCATGGGTCCCACTCTGCGACTCTGGGCAATAGCTTGCTTAATCTCCACAACGGCCCCAAAAGCGCAGGGATGCCTGGTTTCACCCTGGGGGTGCCCAGGAGTGGACACTCACGGGGAAAACCAGGAAGGGTTCCTAAGCGGTATACGGACAGCGCCGGGACACTACCTCAGGGAAGTAGCTGTGCGCTCTATAAATACCAGTACATTTACATTTATTTATTTACCTGACTCAGGTGCAAAGTTGTTATTCTCGCATGCTACTCACACGATTCAGGGCGGGGACCTTTTTTAGACTGGTCACGTTTCCCTAAATAAATTGCTGGTCTAAAAACTTGATAGTATGTCCCTGTGATGATGTTTCTGTTCAATCTACGCTACGTTGCACACTTTTCTGCAAATTGTATACTTTGCCGAGGAAAAGATTTTTAATTCCAGTGTTAAGAAAGTGGGGTTTGAGACAATGTAGGATAGCGCTTATGAGATTGCAAATGCCTGAAGATGAATTGACTATGTACCTCGTGTCATCATTCCTAAAAACTTTAAATAGATCTAGGACCTCAATGAACTAACTTAATTTAAACTTCCAAATCACTGTAACTCTTCTTCTTAAACGTATTGTATCCTTAATTTTTTACTACACATGAATTAAGATGTAAATGTGTTTTTACAGTTTTTATTGTGCTTTTATGGTTTTTATAATCAAAATCGAATAAAGCTGTTTATGACTTTGACCAAGCTTTGTAAATAAGAGAAAAGTGTAACGTTTGTGAACACTTCTGCTGGGGCAGCTGCTGCTGGGAAATGTTGTCAGCCTTTAGCAATATTGTTCCTGCTGTAATGTATTTGGGAAGTATTCACCTGCCGGGCCACCCCTGTACACCAAGCTTCCGCCTTCCTAGTGAAGCGCGCCTCCGGAGATCACCGATATAAAACAACCAAAAGGAGAAAAATGAAGCCATTGAAATGTAGTACATAATCCCGACCCCCAGTCTTGCTCCACAGAGGGTGTAATAAAACAGGAGTTTCCCCTGGTTTAACATTAGTTAAAATGTGCTAGTTGCAAAGGGTTTGTTGTCGAAAATGACCGGGACACGCCACAGCGGGCGAAGGGGGAAACCTTATTTATTCTGGAATGTTTCATATTACCGCCTTGTGATGAGAAATAAGACACCACTATGACACTTTGTGATATATGAATCTGTATATGTTTCCATAATCTTATCATGGTAAGTAGTTTGCCAGGTCTAGCGGCTCAGTGGACAATGCGAGTAGTACATAGTGATACCTTCATCGTCAAGCTGGCAGGAAAAGTGACAGGTCTGGCAGGAAAACCCTAGTCTTAAATTTGACAGGTCTAGTCTTAAAATTTGACAGACCTAGGCTTAAACTTTTGGCCTTAAATTTGACAGCTCTGGCAGCAAAATGGCCTGGCCATGCCTTAAGCAGTCCCTGGCCTTAAACAGGCCTGGTTTTAAAAGGTGGTGACATGTAGGGATATTCCCAAGAAGTAACAGGTATGGCTGCAAAACATGAGGTGATGGTGTATATGTTTAAAAGTGCATAGGAAAGTGTGTGCATGTAGGCTGGAAATGTCTGTGCATGTTTAAAACTGGGGGGTTGCAGACAGCTGCAGGCTGAACAGCCGCTGAGCAGGCCTGAGTCCCCATCCCAGGGTGTGGGGCGTGTTTTTTTATGTTTGAAAAAAAAGGGGAGCTTTTAAAATGTAGCTGTTGGGAAACCCATAGTGTGTTTTAAAAAGCACAAACCATGTCACTTTCCCAGGAAGGCTTGGGCCTGTTATAAAATAATAAACCACAGCAACCCCTGAACTTTGAGATGTTGAAAAAGACAGATGTCGTGTAGAGGCAAAGCTTCCCATGAGAACCTGAAACAGGGTGCCAGCTGTTAGGATGTAATTCACACACCCTCAAAGCCCCATGTCCTAAACTTGACAGCTCTGGCAGGAAAGATGACAGCCTAGTCCCAAACTTGAAATGCTGGCAGGAATTTTGACAGGTTAGTCCCAAACTTGACAGGTCTGACTGGAAAAAAACTGGCAGGAAATTTGACAGGCTAGTCCCAAAACGTGACAAGCATGGCAGGAAAACTCGACATGCATTTTTTAATTTCTGTTGAGTTTAAACATAGTCTTACACAAGCTTTTCTGGTGTGAGCCCCTACTTCTGTAGGCCTGTAGTGGATACAGAAAACGTATTTTAGGCATATTTATGTCAGCTACTACATTATTTTCAGACAGTACACCTCAGAAATAGCAGTCAAAGGGCAACTATTTTTATTTCTGATCTTTGTTGTCTGAAACTAAAGCACCATTTTCGAGAAATATCATGATACTTCCCAGCATCTAAATAATTCATATTTAGGTTCTGAACAGAGTACAGGGAAGTTGTTTGGGGTACCTATTGCTATAGCAGGAGGAGAGGTAGCACTGAATATACAATTGTGGCACACCTGCTCCATGGCATACATTATGTGTTCATACAATAAATAGGTGTACATACAAAATCAACACAACTAAAAGGTGCACTGCAAATGTGTCTTCAATCCCCAATTGTGTAGATTGTGTGCTGTATGTAGCATGTGTAACATTACACACGGACACATTCATTTTTTGTTTGTTTTAGACACGTGGAGGTTAACTGATTAAAGTCATCAGGCCTTAAAAGAGTGGGGCGCTTGTTTGGCATGATTCTAAAATCTGTGACGCCTTTCTCAACAGCGTCTGTGAACACTGCTTTGAGAGGAAACTCTAGGAAGGCTTCAGGATGCCGAAGGACTAGAGCTGCAAATGCATCTCTTCGCATAACAATGGGACAAGCAGCATCGCAAGAGATCCGCGTTCTCTTAACTCTGACTGGGGATGGGTCCTGCCTCTAACACACATTTCTACAGAGACGCAGCATAGGATGCCGGTGTGGAGGCTGTCTCTGCAGAGCTTAAATCTGCGAGCAGTTATACAAACAAGTGCAACTGTTAAGGATGTATGATTTAAAGGCGCAGCATAGTTTACAGTGTATATTATTTCATTTGTACTTAAACATCCGGCAGTTCCATGGCGAGTTTGCACAGACTGAAAGGGTTACATGCCTCTCCGATCTCTTCACCAGCTGAACGTTTTGGAGTTATGGTGCTGAGGTTATTTAAGCTGTTCGCATCTTCAGTAATGCGCACTATAAACAGGGATATGTGAGTAAACAAAAATGTTATTGCTAGGGGCTGGAACACATAATGGGGTGACCAAAGAGAAATCCAGGAAAGTAGAGGATGTGGGGAAATGACCTGAGCTGCTGTCTTTAAGAACTGGGGAGTGTTGGAATCACGGCACAGGATCGATATCTTCTTATTCTGGAAGCATGTAAAGACTGCTCATTCTGCCTGATTTAATAACAATGATATTTTAGCATGGCTTCAGCACCAAATTATTGCAGGTCTTCTGATGAGGGCAATTTAAAACTGCTGTTATCGCTAAGCTCTCATTGAAGGCTCATTGTTAGAAATTCGTTTCTTTTACAGTGTCAAAGTTGCAGAAGGCTTACATGAAAGTAAAAATTATTAACATGACGCATTTTTACAAAATGCCTTATGATTAGGGCTCTGTGCAATTCACATTATTTGCTTTTAAAACACAAAAGCTTTTAGTTTTGCTCCATAGCGTGTAGACAATGCCCTTTCCTCAGTCTACCATTGAAGATGTTAAAATTTGTGCCTTGAGAGAAAGCTCATGGCAGGACTTCGATATGGACAGCTATCAACGTGTAAATAGGCATCTGTGCATTACAAGGCCCATTAGAACATCAAGAGGCCGGTGTTCCGGGATCTCATGAAGTCAGTTGCAGACTGGAGGATGGGTCCTGTTGCAAGGAAAACACTTTTGAGGAACAAGAAGTATCAGGTGCTTCTGATCTGAGACCCTGACTGCAGCAAGGATGGGGCTATAGTGCTAAAAAATAGGCTGACTGATCATAGCCTCCTACTCAGAGCGAGTTTACATCAAAAACAATAAAACAACATGTGCAATTTTAAAGCACATAGTATATTTAAATGTATCCATGTTTTCTAGTTACAGTTATACATTTAGAAATAATTCCTTCTACATCTACAAATGTCTGAGGCATTTTTACTTAGTAAAGGGACAAATATTTCTCAGATCCCTTCAAAAGCTGAGTACATATTTGTAGCTTTTTTCATAAGTTTCTCACGTTGAAGTTAATTGAAGGTCTGGTATGTGGAATATGGGAGTAGGTGCAAATGGTAAGATCTAGTGTGATATGCAGGGCCGGACTGGGAACTGAAAGCAGCCCTGGCAAATTTTGCCAGACCAGCCCCCATCCGGCGCGTCGTGAGCAAGCGCAGCGAGCGAGCCTAACTTCTTCTAGGAAGGTTCGGGGGTTCTCCCCCAAGAAAATTTTGGAAAAAGACAGACCAAAATGGTGAATTTTACAGAACATTTTTCGTTACATATTCAATTGTATCAATTTTCAAAGCACAGTAAATAGTAGATGATGACCTTAAAGAGCACCAGGTTACCCACCAAGTCATATGTACACAAAATGTGCTTAAACCATCAGAGATCGAAGCACCAGACAGATAAACAAAAATAACCACACGCGCAGAAAGGCAAACAAGAGGCAATCAGACATTTAAAACACATGAAAACTCTGTCATACAAGCATTTAGACACTGACACAGAGGCAGACACAGTCATGTTGGTGCCATTTTAGCACACAATGTAACTAGACACAAATATCCAGATGAATGCAATCACACAGAGACACACAGCGTACACACAATGACAGACACACATACACGTCACAGCCAGAAAAACAGTGACACAGCTTATATCCCAAGAAATACATTAATATGTAAGTAAGTAAAATGTTAGCTACAGAAGAGAACTATCTCCTCATGGCTATTAAGTACTTTGAAAACTACTGCAATTGTCTTTTTTGTATAGCTCAATTTTATATTAATGACATAGTAAAATTTATTTTTAATTTTGTATTTTTTTTTCAATTAATGGTGCTGTAAAAATGTTTCTTTTAGATTTGTATTTCTAAGAGTATGTTTTTACTTGGTGATGTAAATGATCATAAATTGGTCGAATAAATTACTTTCTATTAATATGTGTAAACAACACACACGATGGCACAGTGGTATACAAGTCAAACACATATTGTCAATCAGATGTACATACAGCACGGAACCAAAGTGACACACAGTAAAGACACAGTGTCATACAATACATACACAATGACATAAAACACACACATGGTGACACTGCAGCATACAGCACAGATACAGTGAAACACAGATCAAAAGCACAATGACACATAGCACAGAAAACAATCACACAACACACAGTACAGGGCAGGCGCATAGTGATACAAAGCACATAAGTCATGACGCGAAGCACAGAGAGTGATTGACACCACACAGCACAGGGATGCAGCAGAGACCACATCACAGCAAAACACACACCTGTGGCATGCACACACCTGTTGCTGCCAAAGACACCACTGTCACAATAACATCTAACACACCCAGAGTGTACCACAGCCACAACTTTACCATCAGATCTTAGCCTGGCCTGTTCCTGCCTATGGAAATGATTACTAATGCTCTGGGAACATTTATCCACAGCCCGGTCTGTTCTTGCCTGTGAAAGTTATTCCTGTTATGGGAACATCTCTCCACAGACCACAGTCAGCCCTGGCTGATTCATCCTGGTTCTGCGCTGCGGAGTGGAGTGGAGTGAGTGTGGGCGGCCATGCTGGCTGCAAATCACATTTTAATTTTGATAGTGGGTATGTGGGGTCAGGGGTGGAAGTCATTATGCCCTCCATGCTGCACTCCCTCCCTGCTCTCTCACAAGCAACAGGCTACATCGATATAGCTTTTTTTCTTCTCAATTTTCAGCCATGAATCCGATGCACAGAAGTCACGCTGCTGTGCAACAGGGCTACAAATATTGCAAAAGGCAATAGCTTTTTTCTTCTGCACCAATTGACGGAACACTGGGTTTTCTGCCTGGGGCAAAACAACTGCTGCTATTTTCCTTTTGCTGTTTGATTTTCTAGGCTTGCCTCCAGTGAGAAGGTCAGCTATTTACAGAAGGGAGCCGTCTACTTGCTCGATGCCTGTCCAGAAAGCAGAAACAGGGAGACCCTGCTGGCTGTGGCGGTAAATTAAAATTATGGTGAGCCCCTGACTGCCAGACCAGCCAACCCTACGGGACATTGCTGGCGGCCGTTGGAGCCCAAAGCACACACTGCAGCTCAGCGGAGCCTGAGTGAATCTGAATGCAGCATTGCAGAAGGCCTGACTCAGAGTCTGAGGAGGCGGTGGGCTGGCATCAACCAATTGCTGTCACCGCGACTCGCCTTTCAAACTAAGTAAATTAGTCTGAGTGTGGTGCCTCACTCTGTTAATCTATCTCCCACTGATACATTTGCTTTTTGGTGCTTAGAGTGCACTCAGTCAGCTGCTCACTGAGGTTGCCTTGCCCATGCAGCATGGTGCGTTCAGTGTTTCCAGCCTCTGTCCTCCGAGCGAGTCCATGAGAACAGCGTGTATTGACTGACTCCTCCGTGACTATACACCTGTTATTTTTATTTGCCTCCTCACCTTGATTAGTTTTCACCTACCATATACTTTAACATGATGCCAGGAACTCCCTCGAAGCCAGCGACGTGTGAGCCCAGCAACGCACAACGACGGGCATACATATTTATCCTTAAACATGGGCACTTGAGACATACGTTAAAGTACTTCAGTGAAGCAAGGGACTTGACACTAATTTTGACAAACACGTGAAGCAATTAATCTGGCGGGCTCAGTCCATGATCTGACAGGAACTTGCAGATCCCAGCAGTAGCAGGCGTCTAACCAGTTAGAGCAGCAGGGGCTCGACAAAGTCAGTGCAGGACAGATAAGACTACCACCTGGGTTCGAATTTCGAACAATGGTTTTTTAGAGAGAGGATAGGAGTAGAGGTATTCCGCAAAGCGAAAGGGAAAACATAGAAACGAAAGAGGAAAAGGAATACCATACTCTGTTACAGGATTCCCTCCTTTTCGTTTTCAGGTTCCACCCTTTTTCTCCTGCAGCTTTCCCTCCCCAACTTAATGCAAGTTTTCATTTTTGTTTACATTTCCATCGATCCTGTCCCTAGCAGGTTTCCACACTCTTTCTTTACTCATACAGGTTTCATTCACCAACCTGTTTCAATCCTAGTCATCTGAGAACTTCAACTGAAGAAGTGCCTGAAAGAGTGTCACTGTGCCAGTGAATCTAAACACGTTTTTGTGTTATCACTCAGCAAATATAATAGTCAAAGTATTTGAATGTCACAGAATGCTTGTTTCCTGGCTGCGTATTTTTCTGGTGCTTTGCAACAGTTAACTTCTTAGAGTCCCTTGTGGCTCAAATGGGTGTGATTTGCCTCATCTTCCTTGCTTGAATCTGCTCACGAGAAAATGTCACTCATGCCGATCTCCGGCTCAGCTCTTGGTTCTCTTTGATCGTGGAGCCCAAAACTAGCAGATCCCTCATGAGGCTTCTGCCTGCCACCAGGCTCTAACCTCATGCACCACAATTAAATTCAGGAGAGTGATCTTCAATGCAAGATGGGCGAGAGACAGAGAGGCCTGCGTTGAGGTTGAACTCTACAATGTGGAGCCAAAAAATCCTGGAATCAATACAGGGTTCCTCGCTTCACCAAATGTTGGGACCTTTGACAAATACTTTATTTTACCAAGCCTTCATTGTCACTTATGAGAAGACCTTCAAATATGTGTGTTTGCAGCAGGCCACAAAAACCACTTGCGTTTAATTGAATACACTGTAGTGTTGCTGCCAGATGACAGAATTCTGGCATATAGGCTGCAAGTGACAAATGCTTTGCCTCTCATCCCACAAGTGACACTGCCGTCAAGACAGGGACATGAGCATATCTACTTACAGGTTTAAAAGCGGTCACTTTTAATTAAAGCCTTTCACTGTAGTGATGTCATCTAATGTGAAACACTGCCGCGCGTTAATGAAGTGTAGTTGTTTGAATTATGCAGTGACTATCATATTTTCATACGATGTTTATTGCATGATTTACATGCAATAAGATGTCCAGGCTCGGCTCATGCACGGGCTCTACTAGGTACCAAGCAGCCAGACCCTTGGCTCTCCCTGTTAGCCGTTGAAATGGCACTATGATACTAAAATTATGAAAATGTCACACATACATATCTGAAACCTTGGCATGAAGGCCGCAATTAAACTAGCTTAGTTCAGTAACAGTTCTCCTAGTTTAATTGCGGCCTGCGGTCCTGGATGCCCGCACGTGCGCAACAAATCAAAAATTGTAATCATGATGATGATTGAATTATCAACATGAATACAAATTTTGATTTATTGCCTGCACCCGCGACGGACCTGTGAGAGGCTAAGCAGCTGAGCGCGCAACTCAGGCCAGTGAGGCCACCTCGCTCCGCACTGCCTCTGCCCTCCACCCTGCTCACAAGTCACGAGATCACAACAACACAGTCAGCAACTCAATCATTATCAAATAAAATTAAATCCAACACCACTGCGCGAGGCGCGACGCCCGCCCAGTGCCAACGGTGCCACCATAACTATGAATAATTAATTAGTGCCGGTAAAACTCACCTACTGTTGGCGCTGGCGGCAGACACAGGGGGGGCTATGGCTGGCCTAGGAATAATTAAATTATGGCCCTCGAAAACTCCGGTCAAGTGCCCTGAGTGCCTCTGTTTCTCAGTCGTCACTCCTTATGTTGCAGGGCAGGCAGTCAGGCGCACTTTTAATTGTGCTAGGCCCAATGCGCACGCTGCAAGATCTTGATGACATCAGCCACACCTAGAAGTGCGCAGACGCGGCGCCGAGGAGGAGGATACAGTGCATCATTCTGCGCGCTGCGCAGAAGCACCTCCTCCTCCTGAATATTGGGTAGGCTGTGCTGATTCCCAGCAGCTGCAGGCTGTCCAGTGTCCACTCCCTGTACTGGGGGGCACGTCAGCGGACACTGCAGAGAGAGCGGACTCAAAGTAGTCTGATTGACTGTCTGTCTGAGTGAGTCTGACAGAAAGACTGTGTCAGTCTGTCAGACTCGGACAGACAGTCAGACTTCTCTCTTGAAGTGACTCATTTCACTCACGGTCGGACCGAAAATCGGCCCCAGCCACAAAACCGGCCCCCTGTCGGAAAACCGGCCCCCACCCCATGCAGCCGACCGGGGGATTGCCCGGTGCCCGGAAGTACCAGTCCGGCCCTGGTGATATGGGAGGGAAGAGGATGACTTACTTCCAACATTTATAAATAGAGAAAAGAATAGTTGAGACTTAAGAAGATGAAGTGTCCACAGACCCCATTGACGCAGGGGCAGATGGCAGTAATAAAAATGCACAGCGGACTACACTGACAAGCACATTCAAACAATTTTGCTTCTGAAACTTTCCAGTTTGCAAAGCAGGCTGCAAAGATTAAGTGTAGAGTTTGAAAACATTTGTCCAAGATAATAAGAACGTCATAGGACAGGGGGAGAGATGAGGAGAAAGAAAGAGACATGGATAGAGGGAAACTGAAAGAGGAGAAGACAGAGATACATACAAAGTCAGAGAAAGAGAAGAAGGGATGTGAGAGAGACAACACGCTGCAAAGATAAGTCAGGGGGAGTCAGATTGAGAGAACAGGATAAAAAGAATGGTATAGAGAAACACAAATGGGGAGAGACACAGGGGAGAGAGACAGGGGAAAAGACAGAGAGCAATACATTTGCAGACATGGAAAGACAGAGATAGAGAATGCCAGGAAGAGGCAGAAAGACAGTAGTACTTCTCATGATGGGTAATATGTTTATGAACAAGATTTTCTTGCCTTTATTCAGACTTTACAATCACTTCAGGGCAGCTGCCCCTTGAATGTGATTGGAACTATTGGAAACGGCACCAAGAGACACAACCAAACATCTAAGCATAAATATGCCTTATAACCAGGGGAACTAGAATTGTGCAACTGAGGATGCCTGAGGGATGTCTGCAGACCGGTACATACAACCAAGATTGATCACTCCTTTCTAGTGTATGCCAACTGCACCAAGGGAAGAAAATGTGTCTTTCTCACTGGCTCACTGCTGCCAAATGTTTTGCATTGATACATCCATGTGTGCACACTATCAGATCACTCTCCAGAGACCTTAATCCTTGAGTGTATCCAGGCTGCCCTTCTACTCAAAATCATGGAAAATTAACCAAGAATAAACTTACTGTCGAAATGAATGAGCTACAATCCATAGCAAGACATATCCGTTGGAAAACAGCGTAGCCTCATAGGAAGCAGATAGGACTTCTCTACAAGTGGGAATGATGCGAGAGAGTGCCTTACACAAGAAGAAGATTAAGTAGGAACAGAAGTGACTTGAATCTTCTTTCAAGACCGATCACCTAGATACAAAAGACACTCCACTGCATGAAACAGAAAAGTGCTAAGATCTCTCTTAACTCACTCTTTACCCACCAGAGCGGGTCATTCCCTTACCATTCCCTTACTCATCTACAATGGCAAATTTATTAAGAAGGTGAAAGTTCTATATGCACGTAGCAACTCAACCTTGCACTCTCTGCGTTACCTATCAAAACCAGGGCCACCAGAATTATGCAGCTTAAGAGTGCCAAATTATACAGCAGAGTTAAGTAAATTATGCATCAGATTTGAGTAAATGATATGGCAAGAAAAATCTAATTATGCAGCATAAAGCAGCACATTTTGTAATAGTATTACGTCATTATTTAGTAATTTGTAAACTTGGAAACGCTGTCGGGGTATCGGTTGCATCTCATTAGAACCTATTTAACACCCAAATATAGCAATAAGCAACAGAAAGGTGACCATTCCAGCTTTGCAAAGGGCCTTCCACCAAGCAGCAACACGTGTCGCTTCATTTTTATAACTTTTGAACAGTTTGAGCTAGAAACTACTTTTTTGTTAATATCTGCAGATCATGTGGTAGATTATGGCTTATGTGTCAAATGTGACAAATTTATAATGATCTGAAAATCGCCGCAGCTGCACAATTGAATTAACCCAATGACCTTACTCAAAGCATACATTAGATAGTTACTATATAGAGGTGTACATCACAGGGGATTGGGGAAACCAAACCTGTAGAGGAATGGGGAAACCACATCTGTAGAGGAAGATTTGTTTTCCTGGCAAGACATACCTCAAGTGGAAACAGAGAAGAAAGCACTACTAGAAAGAAAATATCAGAGGATGAAATTACTAACCCATCACTTAATGGCAATTAACCCAAATGTTGGAGAAAGATTCTATAAGTTGGGCAAAGCACAAATGCCTGACATTCATGATTCACTCACACAAGGAAGATGAAACCACTGGTACTTGGATTGTTGTTGTAGAAGGCTTTAGGTTGTGTTCATCTCAAACCCATCAGGGGCAACTTATAAAGTGGCCGCTATCTCACAATATTTTTTTAATCAATGTATTGTTGAAGACTCTGGTTAAATTTCTAGCAGGCATATGGTCGCCCATCATACACCCAGTCACAAGTGACATTTTGTTAATAGATGGCGGCCCAGGGGTTCCGTGGACAAATGTATCCACTTCAGGAATCTCTGTTTTATCTCATGGGAACAGGTTTTGAGCCCAGGGGGGTCCAATCAGATCTTCATAATTCTGAAGTCAATAGAAAGACTACTGCTGTACTATTGTAGGGTAACAATAAACATATTATTTTAGCACCAAGAGACCTAAGGGTACAAGTGCATTTTTAAAATACACGTTTTAAATTATTTGTCCTTGGCTTCTCATTCCAAAAACATCATGGGACATTGTGTCTTCTGTTATGGCTCAGCACGGACACCTTGGAAGAAGCTATATTTATCTCACTGGATGCCGAAGAGGAATTTGTTTGTTATATGGGGTATCGGTTCCTAGCACAGCCCTCCCTACTTCCCCTCTATTCATAATTTTCATTTTTGTACATTTTAAGGCTAACTGGAACGGTAGTATAACATTAACCATGTCAAGAGTGCCCACTAGGTTTTGAATTGGAGTGGAGACAGAATAATCTTGAGTTTTTAGGAATACTTGTTAATTGAGGGTTCAAGCACAATATTGATAATAATCAGACATCCTTAATCTCTGAGAAGACCAATGTCTTTATACGAAGAGCCATCTTACAATTGAATCTTTAGAGGAAGGCCTAAACAGTCAATATGGTGGGTGGTCCACATTTTGCCTGCTTGTTAGGATTGATCCGCCCTGCTCATCCTAATATTTCTACTTCAACAGGTAGACAAAGATATACTATTCTTTGGGGGTACATAAAACACACCAAACTCTTCTAAACTAAGGGCCGATATGCAGTCATGCGGTATATCATCCTGTGATTAAACAAGTCAACACAATTGGATGTTACGATATCATCTACAAAAATATTACCTGACCTATTTATTGACTCCTTAATATTGTTCACAGAAGTATAGTCCCGCTGGATGTAGATTTACTATTTTAACTCCAGTGGGGGGGCAATGCTATTTGAAAATGTTTGTGACACAGTATTTACATGATATTCTGACAACGATATTGCTGTATCATATGTTTCAATTGTCACAGATTGCTATCTTGCTACCAAACTCTTCGACCTAATCAATAACGGCCCGACTAGATAGAGGCTACACATTCTACCCCAAAGGTATACCACACATGTACTATGATTCCCCACTCATGATAGCAATGGACAACCCACTCTTATGACCAATGATCCTAACCTGGAAAGCTATTCATAAGCCTCTGACCATGTCACACTTTTAAACTCCATTTGAGTGGAAAACCAAATGGGGTAAAACATCAAATGTGTGGTAACCATACCACTTCATGAAAAAATGATGCACCTGTGCGAACCACAGTATCCAGAATGAAGGACTGTGTGTTATGTTGTTTTATGCATTAGTGTTGCAAAAAATACCTAACACAGAGCAAAAATGAATTTGTATTTGCAGCCTGCAAAATACTACTTTTAAATGAGTGGGAAAGAAATATGCAACATGGTGTAGTAATGATCTTACAATGTTGCAGGCCTTTTAATTTATTGCTAAATGTTAAATGAAACATATTTCGCACTGTAGAATTTTAACTGGATTTACCGTGGTTGCCTAAATCTGGCTATGCAGCGCACTTTGGTAAATAACTAACGCCTTTCATGGATAATTTCCTTAACGTTGATGCACATTATGTATTTTCAGTATTAATTTTCGAGAATCTAGTTCTTAAAACACACCAGCCCTTACGGGGAAATCTTTTTTCTGAGGACTCTTATGGATAAATACAGAACCAAATGTGTTCCTTAGAATGCAAAGCGTGCCTAAAATAGCGCTGTTTTGTACATTCAGTGAAAGAATTCCAAATATAATACCAAATCTTTTTCAGTCAGGTAGCACAGTAGTCTTTGGGGTGCCAATGTTAGTGGTAAGTGAATAGCCAAGTAAATGTATTTAGACACTAGAAATTAAAAGTAGTTCTGATGGTTCAGTACTTTATTCATGAACACTGCCAAACACCCATTTAAAACACCCTTGAGGAGCGACTGGCGTGGATTGTTCTGCTACACCTTGAGGACTCCTGCACCAACAACTACAAACCATACTACATAGTACTATTTTTTTTTTTAAAACATTTTTATTGTTGTAGTGCAATATTCATGAAGAAATGTATCGACAGGCATCAGTGTGGCCTCAACATTCAGCCATAATTAACCGTGAATGCACTTTACATTTTCTGTTTTAATAACTAGTAACTAAAAAAAAAGGTCCACCGATTGGATATCTGGCATCATTTCTGACAATCAACATCATAATGTGTAATAGCTACGCAATAGTACAAGCTGTATGTCTTACGATTTTTGTGAAAGGTATCTCCATCAGGCATGCACATAATGTTGTAACCCACCCACTACCAGTACCTCATCTTCTCCCTTCAGCTCTAGTTGTTCTCGTCATCTTCCCCCGAGCTATCCATGTCTTCCTCCTCTGGCAGAGGCTCGCAGATATCCCCCCCTATAGGTATTCCAGGGCAGCCATAATTTGTTCCACTTACGTGGGTTAGATCTTTGTTTATACACCGCTCTCTCCGTCACCATGGTTATGTCCATATTCTTACACCATTGGGCCAGGGTAGGTGTTGCCTCCGCCCCCCACTTTTGTGCTATATCGCGTTTTGCCAACATCATACCTACCCCTACCCACTGCCTCCCATGTGTCGACAGATCAGTAGGGCCCCACACATTGAGTAGGCATAGCCTGGGTTCAGGCGCAATGGTTATCTGTAGAGTTTGAGCCATAGTGCGTGTGATTCTCCTCCAGAATGTTATTATTGGAGGGCATTCCCAAAGTGTGTGGAACAGGGTCCCTAGTGCTCCGCATTTGCGCAGGCAGTGCGGATGGTCGGCTCTGTGTATTTTGTGAAGCAGAGTGCGCGTGTAGTAGACTCGATGTAGTATCTTAAATTGCACTAGTCTAAACCTTGCTGAAATACCGGCCTCTCTGGGGGATGCCAGTGCGGCATTCCAGCTATTCTCATCTAATTCCCCAATCTCCTCCTCCCATGCCTCTTTTAATTTCTGCAATGGGTCTGGCAGGTTGTTTATTAATTTACGATAGGTGAGGGAAGTAGCCTTGTTCTCCATGTAATCTGTCAACAGTCGGTCCTCTAGGGGAGCCGACTCCGGGACCGTGACGCCGGGTTCCAGTGCCGCCAGCAATGCGTGCCGGATCTGTATGTAACGGTAAGTCTCAGTTACCCCCATGTCATATTGTTCCCTGAGCGTTGCAAATGGTACCACTCCCCCTCCCACCCACAGGTCCCCAACCGCTGAGATCCCGATGGTGTCCCATTGATCAAAACCCTTGCTGTTTCGTAGGCTACCCAGGGCTTTGGAGTCCCACAACGGCGTCATGCGTGTGATCACCCCATCCCATTTCAGTCGTGCGTGGGCTTTATGCCACAGTGTCACCGTGTGCCTAGTGGGTCCTACCAGTTTCTTAAGCAGCCCTTTGTCATAGAGTGGGGCCAGCAGGGTGGCAACTCCAAGTTGTTTCCTATCCGCTAACAGTGCCGGGTCATCCTGCGGGCTATGTAACCACCGGTTAATCACCTTAAGATGAGCCGCCCAGTAGTATAGTTCCAGGTTACATAGTACTATTTAACATTTTTCAAAACTACAGATTTGTATACTTTAAATACCACATAAACACACATCATTGCGCCATCCATTATTTACCTTCCTTAAACTGTCGCAGGCGGCGTCAATCTGTGATAAGTTGCTCAGGTCCATTCTTGCCTTAAGTTCCAAGGGTTGGCTCTGTGCCTCCAAGACAATCCACGTAAGTCGCTCCCCAAGGGTTTTGAAGGGTTTGTTGGTGCAGAAATCCTCAAGGTACAGCAAAGCAATCCAGGCCTGTCAGTCCCAAAGGTTTTTTGACTTGGTTGTTGGTGCAGAAATCCACAAGGTGTAGCAAAGCAATCCAGGCCAGTCACTCCCTCAAAGGTTTTTTTTGACTTGGTTGTTGGTGCAGGAGTCCTCAAGGTGTAGCAGAACAATCCACGCCAGTCGCTCCTCAAGGGTGTTTTGAATGGGTGTTTGGCAGTGTTCATGAATAAAGTACTGAACCATCAGAACTACTTTTAATTTCTAGTGTCTAAATAGATTTACTTGGCTATTCACTTACCACTAACATTGGCACCCCAAAGACTACTGTGCTACCTGACTGAAAAAGATTTGGTATTGTATTTGGAATTCTTTCACTGAATGTACAAAACAGCGCTATTTTAGGCACGCTTTGCATTCTAAAGAACACATTTGGTTCTGTATTTATCCATAAGAGTCCTCAGAAAAAAGATTTCCCCGTAAGGGCTGGTGTGTTTTAAGAACTAGATTCTCGAAAATTAATACTGAAAATACATAAGGTGCATCAACGTTAAGGAAATTATCCATGAAAGGCGTTAGTTATTTACCAAAGTGCGCTGCATAGCCAGATTTAGGCAACCACTGTAAATCCAGTTAAAATTCTACAGTGCAAAATATGTTTCATTTAACATGTAGCAATAAATTAAAAGGCCTGCAACATTGTAAGATCATTACTACACCATGTTGCATATTTCTTTCCCACTCATTTAAAAGTAGTATTTTGCAGGCTGCAAATACAAATTCATTTTTGCTCTGTGTTAGGTATTTTTTGCAACACTAATGCATAAAACAACATAACACACAGTCCTTCATTCTGGATACTGTGGTTCGCACAGGTGCATCATTTTTTCATGAAGAGGTATGGTTACCACACATTTGATGTTTTACCCCATTTGGTTTTCCACTCAAATGGAGTTTAAAAGTGTGACATGGTCAGAGGCTTATGAATAGCTTTCCAGGTTAGGATCATTGGTCATAAGAGTGGGTTGTCCATTGCTATCATGAGTGGGGAATCATAGTACATGTGTGGTATACCTTTGGGGTAGAATGTGTAGCCTCTATCTAGTCGGGCCGTTATTGATTAGGTCGAAGAGTTTGGTAGCAAGATAGCAATCTGTGACAATTGAAACATATGATACAGCAATATCGTTGTCAGAATATCATGTAAATACTGTGTCACAAACATTTTCAAATAGCATTGCCCCCCCACTGGAGTTAAAAATAGTAAATCTACATCCAGTGGGACTATACTTCTGTGAACAATATTAAGGAGACAATAAATCGGTCAGGTAATATTTTTGTAGATGATATCGTAACATCCAATTGTGTTGACTTGTTTAATCACAGGATGATATACCGCATGACTGCATATCGGCCCTTAGTTTAGAAGAGTTTGGTGTGTTTTATGTACCCCCAAAGAATAGTAAATCTTTGTCTACCTGTTGAAGTAGAAATATTAGGATGAGCAGGGCGGATCAATCCTAACAAGCAGGCAAAATGTGGACCACCCACCATATTGACTGTTTAGGCCTTCCTCTAAAGAGTCCATTGTAAAATGGCTCTTCGTATAAAGACATTGGTCTTCTCAAAGATTAAAGTGTCTGATTATTATCAATATTGTGCTTGAACCCTCAAATAACAAGTATTCCTAAAAACTCAAGATTATTCTGTATCCACTCCAATTCAAAACCTAGTGGGCACTCTTGACATGGTTAATGTTATACTACCGTTCCAGTTAGCCTTAAAATGTACAAAAATGAAAATTATGAATAGAGGGGAAGTAGGGAGGGCTGTGCTAGGAACCGATACCCCATATAACAAACAAATTCCTCTTCGGCATCCAGTGAGATAAATATAGCTTCTTCCAAGGTGTCCGTGCTGAGCCATAACAGAAGACACAATGTCCCATGATGTTTTTGGAATGAGAAGCCAAGGACAAATAATTTAAAACGTGTATTTTAAAAATGCACTTGTACCCTTAGGTCTCTTGGTGCTAAAATAATATGTTTATTGTTACCCTACAATAGTACAGCAGTAGTTTTTCTATTGACTTCAGAATTATGAAGATCTGATTGGACCCCCCTGGGCTCAAAACCTGTTCCCATGAGATAAAACAGAGATTCCTGAAGTGGATACATTTGTCCACGGAACCCCTGGGCCGCCATCTATTAACAAAATGTCACTTGTGACTGGGTGTATGATAAGCGACCATATGCCTGTTAGAAATTTAACCAGAGTCTTCAACAGTACATTGATTAAAAAAATATTGTGAGATAGCGGCCACTTTATAAGTTGCCCCTGATGGGTTTGAGATGAACACAACCTAAAGCCTTGTACAACAACAATCCAAGTACCAGTGGTTTCATCTTCCTTGTGTGAGTGAATCATGAATGTCAGGCATTTGTGCTTTGCCCAACTTATAGAATCTTTCTCCAACATTTGGGTTAATTGCCATTAAGTGATGGGTTAGTAATTTCATCCTCTGATATTTTCTTTCTAGTAGTGCTTTCTTCTCTGTTTCCACTTGAGGTATGTCTTGCCAGGAAAAGAAATCTTCCTCTACAGAAGTGGTTTCCCCATTCCTCTACAGGTTTGGTTTCCCCAATCCCCTGTAATATACAACTCTATATAGTAACTATCTAATGTATGCTTTGAGTAAGGTCATTGGGTTAATTCAATTGTGCAGCTGCGGCGATTTTCAGATCATTATAGATTTGTCACATTTGACACATAAGCCATAATCTACCACATGATCTGCAGATATTATCAAAAAAGTAGTTTCTAGCTCAAACTGTTCAAAAGTTATAAAAATGAAGCGACACGTGTTGCTGCTTGGTGGAAGGCCCTTTGCAAAGATGGAATGGTCACCTTTCTGTTGCTTATTGCTATATTTGGGTGTTAAATAGGTTCTAATGAGATGCAACCGATACCCCAACACTGTTTCCAAGTTTACAAATTACTAAATAATGACGTAATACTATTACAAAATGTGCTGCTTTATGCTGCATAATTAGATTTTTCTTGCCATATCATTTACTTAAATCTGATGCATAATTTACTTAACTCTGCTGTATAATTTGGCACTCTTAAGATGCATAATTCTGGTGGCCCTGGTTTTGGGGGTGTTTTTTGTACGATGCCCTGGTTATATTAGATGATATGTAACGCAGAGAGTGCAAGGTTGAGTTGCTACGTGCATATAGAATTTTCACCTTCTTAATAAATTTGCCATTGTAGATGAGTAAGGGAATGGTAAGGGAATGACCCGCTCTGGTGGGTAAAGAGTGAGTTAAGAGAGATCTTAGCACTTTTCTGTTTCATGCAGTGGAGTGTCTTTTGTATCTAGGTGATCGGTCTTGAAAGAAGATTCAAGTCACTTCTGTTCCCACTTAATCTTCTTCTTGTGTAAGGCACTCTCTCGCATCATTCCCACTTGTAGAGAAGTCCTATCTGCTTCCTATGAGGCTACGCTGGTTTCCAACGGATATGTCTTGCTATGGATTGTAGCTCTTTCATTTCGACAGTAAGTTTATTCTTGGTTAATTTTCCATGATTTTGAGTAGAAGGGCAGCCTGGATACACTCAAGGATTAAGGTCTCTGGAGAGTGATCTGATAGTGTGCACACATGGATGTATGAATGCAAAACATTTGGCAGCAGTGAGCCAGTGATAAAGACGCATTTTCTTCCCTTGGTGCAATTGGCATACAATAGAAAGGAGTGTGTAGTAATTGAGCCGTATTCAATTAGGTTGAGAAGTAGCTTTATTCTGTGACAGGTGCTGCGCATCAGCTCAGCATACAACGCCTTCAAAAGCCCGTTCTTTAATTCAAAACACATTCTGAATACATTCTAAATAGAACAATCAAAAGAACACGAAGAAGGGGTTCTGAAAAGACTAGAGCGAAACACTACATCATCCTCTCCTCTTCAATGACAGAAGAAAGAACAAAAATGAGAAAATAAACAAAAACAAAAGAAAGCATAGTATATCTAAAAAAACAGAAGACATTATATGTCTAAAAAAACATTAGTGGTACCTAGGAGGAACAATAAACATTGCTAGTCAAGAAAACATTAGCGGTACCTAGCAGGAACAGAACGGAGACGACTACTCCTTCGGAGTCCCATAAGGGGAGGAGAACAAGGAGCAGACAAATTATTAGTACGCACAGAATCAGAAGGCAATGAGGTACTGCCCCTGGAAGAAGCATCAAAAGCACAACCTTCATTCTCGGTACCATCACTAACTCTGACTACTCTGGCAGTGTTCCATCAGTACTTCATATTCACTCTCACAGCATTACCACAAACCTTATCGATGACCAAAGGCTCGGAGAATTTGGCATTGCCTTTGGTGGTGTGCACAGGCAACTTAACACGTATCTTGTCACCAACCAAGAACTGTTTAGCAATGACCTTCTTTCTGGAATCAAAATAAAGTTTTTGTTTGGACTGAGCAGAAGAAACATTAGCTCTAACAACCTCATCCACATTCCCGAGGGAGTCTAATTTCACCCAACGTGACATCCACCCAGGACAAACCTTAGAACAAGGTTTCCTCCCACGTAACAACTCAAACGGGGACACTTTGGTAGAGGAATGGGGTGTGGTACGATAGAACCACAACATTGATCTAACCGCATTTGGTACATGACAACGTTGGGCAATAGCCCATTGAACACAATTATTCAGAACTCTGTTCATGCGCTCGACTAAACCATTCGTTTGAGGGTGATAAAGGGCACTCCTCAAATGATTGATTCCACTCTGGCTTAAGAAAGAGTTAAACTCTTGACTGATAAATTGAACTCCATTATCGCTCACAATCGTGGAAGGAAACCCCTCACGTAAAAAAAGATCTTTTAAAAAAGTCAATTACATTCTTAGAATTGGGTTCCCCAACAAAAGGAACTTCCGGCCATTTAGAATAATAATCAATGGCTACTATGGCAAATCTTGAAGAAGAGGGAAGTAAATAGAAAGGGCCAACTAAATCAACACCTATCTTTTCCCAAGGTCTGTCAGGAAGAACAATGGGTTGTAAAGGAGGAGAACGTACTTTCAGACACTTCTCAGCACTTGAACACACAACACACTCTTCGACCACAGTATCAATTTCCTGATCCATTTGAGGCCACCAGTAATGCTCTCTGATCCTCCTCTTCGTTAAAGTCTTGCCAAGATGACCTTTAAGGGCACCCTTGATGGTTCTGTTTCTGAGGTCACCAGGAGGGATAAGTCTGTCACCACGCATGAGTAAACCTCCTTCAATAGAGAGTTCATTTGAAACCTTCACAAAAGTTTGGAGAGAAACATGAACATTTTTCTCTCTGGGCCAACCCTCTATCACACATCTTAGAACTTCGTTAAGGAGAACATCATTAGATAAGTGCTCCCTCCATTCAGCTTCACTAATGGAAAACATATCATCCAAACCAACAGAAGCAACGAAACAATCCTCCTCATCGTAATCCTCCTCACAACCATCTTCACAGTCAACTTCAATGGGATTCCTTGAAAAATAATCAGCACTTGTGTTTTTGCTGCCGGGGATATAAGTTACATCAAAGTCATACTGGAGTAGTTTGGTCGAAAGTCTAGCAATCCTTGGAGAATGCTCTTTCACCCTAACACCAGAAAGAATGGAAACCAGAGGACTGTGATCAGTCCTTAATCGGAAATGTTTTCCCCAGATGTATGGGTTAAATTTTCTTATTGCCCACCAGCAGGCCTGAAGTTCTTTCTTAATCACAGCAAAGTTTAACTCTGCACCACGAAGTACCCTAGAGGCATAACCCAAGGCATGTTCAACACCACCTACTTCCTGAGTAAGAACAGCCCCTAAACCTAACCCACTGGCATCAACGGTAATGGTACACATGGCATTGGGATTAAAAGGCTTCAAAATCTTAGAGCTCACTAATTGTTCCTTAATCCAGGAAAATACTGCCTCACAGCGAACATCCCATAGAAAGGGAACTTCTCTTTTGAGCATATTGGTCAAAGGCTGTACCTTAGTGGCATAGTCTGGAATAAAACGGGCGTAAAACTCGCATAATCCAATAAAAGACTTCAATCCACTTTTATCCTTAGGTGGCAAACTATCAACTATAGCTTTCACTAATCCAGGCCTAGGCTCCACACCCTTCTCAGATAACACATGACCAAGATACTCTACCTTCCGTGCCCTGAAAACACACTTTTCTTTTTTTAAAACCACACCAGCATTGCATAAAGCTTGCAGCACTTTTCTCAAAATCTCATCATGTACATCACATGTGACTCCGTGAATTAACACATCATCTTGGAAAACGACAACTCCGTCGATACCCTTCAAAATATTAGACATGATCCTCTGGAAAACTGCTGCCGCAGAAGCCAACCCAAAGGGCATACGGCAGTACTGGAAAGAGCCCACAGGGGATACAAAAGCAGTGAAGTGCCTAGAAACAGGATCTAAAACAACTTGGTGGTATGCAGACGCCAAATCCAGTTTGCTAAACCACTTAGACCCATCAATGAGTGATAACATATCAGGGATTTTGGGAAGAGGAAAAGAATCTACCCAGATGCTCTTATTCAAACTGCGTACATCAACACAGACGCGAAGCTCGCCATATTTCTTTTTGGCGACCACCAAGGGAGAAAGCCAAAGGGAGGATTCAATGGGTTCTATTATCCCTTTACTGCAAAGGCCAATCAATTCCGTTTCCAATTGTTCTCTCACACTAAATGGGACATTTCTTAACTTATGTTTAAAAGGGATAGTATTGTCTTTTACACGAATGGTGTGATTGAACCCCTTCACTTCTCCTAGCTTATTGCTAAAAACTGTCGGAAAATCTTTTACTAATTTGTTGACAAAAACATCATCTTGCACAACAGAGATTGGGTCTTTTGCGCTGACAGTGTCATCAGTTTGGACAACAGAAATGGGGTCTTTAGTGCCAGGACGGAGAACCATTTTAAATAAACCTTGATGAAACATCCAAGAATATTCAATCCTTTGATGGAAACATACACTTTACCAAAAATGTTCCTACCTCTAAACTCAAGGGAGTCTTCAAAATAACCTTTAAGTTCGATCCTCCTTCCTTCATAATTGACAGGAGATCTGTCGGGGGGAAAAAGTTTACGGTCACCCCAAACTTCTTCAAAAAGTTCTTGAGTCAACATAGTTATCCTGGCTCCAGAGTCTACCAATAAACAAACTACTTTATCACATATACCAATGTCGGTGTAAGGGTCAACACATTCACTTTCTGAATCATCAACACTACCCCCAACAACAGCGACCATATCTCTCAAATCATCTTGAATGCTAGAGGTGTCATCTTGGTTATAGTCAGAAACATAAGCAATAGAAGCAGAATTATTTGAATTGCTCCACTGTTTGTTAAACTGTATTTGAGAAACATTTTGTTTTGTATTTTGACAAACTTTAGCAAAATGACCCAACCTCCCACACAGTCTGCAGGTGACATTTCTAGCTGGGCACGGACGTCCAGACTTGAAATGTGGAAAATTCCCACATTTAAAACAAATGTTACTCTGTTTAAAAAACTTGTTATCCGTATGACCACCTGAATTTGTTTTAGGCTCCTGCACTTTCCCAACATTTACAGTTTCATCTCTAGAAATAGGAGTAGATAATTTTCCATCAAGTTCCTTAACGGAAAGTTTTGAAAATTCAATACTTTTAGCTACACGTGCAGTTTCTTCAAGTGAGGGATTACCTAAAGAGAGTAACTTCTGTTGAATTCCTTTGTCAACACATTTACAAATGTATTGATCTCTGATCATCTGATCTCTAAAATTCTTGAATTCACATTCTGCACTTAGTATCCTTAGCGCAGAAATGAAATCTTCTACTTTTTCTCCTTGTTTCCGTTCACGTTTATAAAACTTGTGACTGATAACAACCAAACTAGGTTTGATATCAAAACGTAATTCTAATAACTTGACTGTTTCTGTATAATCATCCAAATCCTCCTCTTCAGGAGGACGTACTAAAGGAGGTAAGTGTTTAAAACTTGAACGACCTTCGAACCCAAGACTATTTAGTAAAAGATACTTT